>NC_065544.1:39643292-39960792 GCF_932294415.1 Quercus robur | reverse complement strand
AATTTAAAATTACCAATACAAGCTTATAAACAAACAATATATGTGCGGAATATGAATATAAGTTAAACCCAAATTGGTAACACATTCTAAACCATAATTAATCACAATCACAACAGTAATTAAAAGGTAAAGAGAAAGGGAAGAAAGATGCAAACACAAAGATAACACGGCGATGTGTTATCGAAAAGGAAACTGAAGTACTCGACGAAAAACCTCTCCGCCGCCCTCCAAACGGTCAATAATCCACTAGAGAATGAAGTTGGGATACATGAATAGCAGAAGACCCTCCAAGTCTAATCTATCCAGTGCACCTAAGCCCTCCAAGCTTCTTGCTCTAACAGGGTTACGCCCAACCTTGTCTTCTCTAGCTTTCTGAATCCTGCAATTGTCCATTGCATCAACCAAAATGAATTGGTCCCTTCTGAATTGCTTAAAATACCTCCTCACTGATATGGGTATGGTGAGATAAGGATTTGGCTAAATGTACCTCTCAAGGATATGTCAATGGAGAGGATGAAAGTAGAGGAATTTGGAGAATCAAAAGATGAAAATTGTGGATAAGTCAATCTTGTTTTTCTCTAGGGTTTCTCTCTCAAAATTCTCTCTGGAAGCTCTCTACATTTCGTGGGTATAAGGGTATTTATAGTAGGGTGTATGAGGAATGCGAAAGGTCAGGTTCAATCAAACAGGGCATTTTGGCAACTCGACCTCACGACTGAAACGAGTCGTGAGCTAACTGCTTGGCTAGACTAGAAGTTTTGTCCTGTAATACTACAGTTGGCATGACCCTTCAACTCCCCTACATGCTTCATACATGTGCCACCTTTAGCGACTCACCAATCACGAGCCAGTCATGAGGCTGTTCTTGAGTGCACACATTTAAGTATTCTTCACACTCTCTCACACACTACCCTTACATAACTCCCACCTAAATGCAGGGTATCTAATTGCTAAATTACAAGAAAATTTGACACGGAATAAAGCCAACACATGATGTAATACCTGGAAAAAAAAAATGGGTATTTAGGTAAATCTCTTGTGGGGTCAATTTGATAATTTATAATTATAAATAAGGTTGAAACCCTAACTATATAAAAGCTTATTATGTCAATTTATATGGGAGATGTTTTGAGAGAGGAGACTACCCAAAAATACTTGAGTAGAGAAGGTTTGACTGCACAATTAAGGTAAGAGCCTAAGAATCTCTTTCTTGTCAAATCTAAGCTTTATTTGGGATTAGAGTACTTTTTATGTGGGTATTTTGGCCAATAGTGAAGCTATTTAATCATTCAAGAGTTTTAGTGATGCAAATGAAGAAAAGTTTGGATTTATTTTCGGTAAACTAGACACTGTTACTACTTTTTTTTTTTAGTAACTTAATCTTATCTATGCCTTTTGTTGCGTTGAGCAGAGATAGAATTTTTAGGCTTCATGGGTCAGGTTTTTGCACAAGCCTTTATACCGAAGTGATGGAGTTAGGGAGCATGAGAAATCAAAAAGAATAGTAACTAGTCTAGGCTTTGAGGCGTGACAAGTTATCAGTTATCGCATGTTAAAAAAAAATAGAAAGGTGTTAACGTAATTGTGATCAGGTGGTGTTTTTTTTTTTAAATTAACTTTTGACCCTATAGGTATTCTATAGTCTATAACCCTAGGAAACTATTTGTGGCAGAAAGTAAAGAAGATATATGATATGAATATCCCTAGGAAACTATTTGTGGCAGAAAGTAAAGAATATATATGATATGAATATGTGGATTTTTGGTGTGAGATAAAAGTGGAGAATTATTGGATATTTTAGAAAATTTTCTTTTGGTCAAGTACCTTGCAAGTTAATTTTAAAATTTTATTTTGGAGTAAATTGTATCTAAAAATTGTTTTAGGTGATATCTAAGGATTTTAGAGGAAGGATTAAGAAGAAATTCTTTTGTCGTATGCTAGTTGAGGTAAGTAACCTTATCCTAATTGGTTTTATTTTGTGTATTTTAACTACTGAAATTTGTTTACAGTTGTTACAATTTTATTTCTATTGTATTACTGATTTCAAGTAAAGATTTATCACAAATATATCTTGTATGGACACGTTCCACGACGAACCGCAGTAGTATTGGGTTCGCACGTGAATAGGTCCAGACAATATCATTTGTAGAGAGTGGATTCGAAAGGCTAGGCTTCGGCTACCCAGCGGTGGGTTTCAATGGTGCTCACGTGTGATTGAGGTGTCTTCATCCTTGGAGTCTTTCTCCTGGAGGTGAACTGGGAGGCCCTTCCTTCTTGACCAGACTTCCCCCCCCCCCCTTCCTTAGATTACTTATTTTTTCTTTTATACTCGCCTGCATTCATTTTCCTTCGTCCACGTGTAGGGTCAACCTTTCCAACACTGTTACTTGTCCCATCAGTCCAAGACAAAAGTCGTAGAGAGTGGTTGATAAAGCTAAAGCATACGGCTCTGTGAGGTGTAGAGCTAGGTATGGGGAAGGTCGTAAGGGCAGCCTTTCCTGGATATTTTAGATTTTCTTTCAAGTTTGTCCCTATACCGTTTTTGCCCTTCTTCTTGGTGGAGCTTTGTGTCAGCCGAGGACTGCACTGTCCTCGGCTGCTCCTCCAGCCCAATTTGTGCTTCACGTTATTGAGTTTGGATTGTAACCCTCTTCGGCTTGGGCCTTAGGGCTCCCCATGAATAAATGGGCTCGGCCCATAAATCGCTGGGCCCCACATATCTGATTACTGAATATATGATATATTTTATTTAATTGTTTTTAGCTATACAGATTCAAAGTAAAGAATAAAGAATTTTCACAAATACATATGTGCATTGAATATAAGATTTATTTTATTTAATTGATATTTTTTAGCTATATTGAATTAAAGTAAAGAATATAGAAATATCACAAATAGATTTGAGTATTGAATATATGATTTTATATATATATATATATATATATATGTACTTGAATAAGATATATTTTGTTAGAAACTATGATTTCATATATATGATTATTGACAATCTGACTATGAATTGATTCCGATACCCAAACCAATGGGGGTTATTCATTGGTACTCTGATGCCCAATCACGGGAATATAGCATGACCATAGTCATAAGATTGTTAAGAATATGAATTATGTTTGAGTATTTGAACCCTTTTGAGTCCTTAAAACTACATATGTGATTTTGGAAATGTTTGAGTATTTAACTAATTTGAGTCACTTAAACTGCTTATGTATTTTTGGAACCTATTGTAAGTTATAGCTTTTGATATATGGAAAACTGATTACTTTCTAAACCATCTATGATATATATTTGTAAGGTTAAAGTACGTGATCTATTTGCAACTTATTATTTTAAGACTATGAAACTTCTTAAGTTATTCTTGAAAACCCATAGCATATTATAACTTTTGAAAACTCATATTACATCTTATTACTTTACAAATCTACTGCTTGATAGAACTTATTAGGATTTTGGTTACTTATTGAGTTGTCAACTCACCCCTTTTTCCCCTCCAGTTTTCAGATTGTGAAGAATACCAAGTTTTAGGAGTTTTGACGTTATGTTGTGAGCAGAAAAAGAAGCTTAGTGATTTTGGGATTGGATGGTCTTCTAATAGTTTTATATTTATTGGCCAATTGGCATTATGGACATGAGGTTTGGATTTTGTTCTTATTAAATTATTGGATCATAAAGAAATTGTTGAGGTATTTTGGATTTATTTGATTTTAATTTTTTAGGATAAATTTTAGTTGCTAAGAAAGCCTTGCACACTTGTAGGGTGCTTACTTTATAAGCGCGCGGCAGTTGTCACGTGCCTATTTTTATAGTTGGGTTCAGGGCGTGACACATGATTGAATAAATTCAAATTTACAGTTTTAAAAGTAGATTTCATTCTCATTCTTAGATTTTGAATCATAAATTTGCACCTTCAAATATTGTGGAACACACATATATAGCAAAAGGAACCAAATTTTTGCTTTTAGAAGAAAAAAAAAATTAATTAATTTCCAAAGAAAAAATATTATATGATTAAAGGAATGTGTTGTTACATAAAACCGTCATCATAACATCACTCAATCGTATGACATACTTGTTCTCTCAATAGCATGAAATATATATTATATAATCATTACCTACGTTTTTTCTTAAACACGTTTCTCAATCCGTTCTTTGTTTAGTAGTGTATTTTCTAGATTTGACTTTGTTTTGGTCTAATTTCATTCAACAGAAGAGACAACCAACGCTGATTTATATGATTTTTGTTGACCCCCTTTTAATTGAGGGAAGAATTATAAAATTCCTCCACTATCAACAACAACCCATTCATCAATTCCTTTGAATTTTAGGTTAAAGAAAGTAAAAACGACCAAGAAAATGTTGGAGGGGAAATATACTTTCCATTGGTTAGTATGAGAGACACACATGAGTTTACAAATCAGCCTATCTTTATCTATTTCCTGAATTCATATCCATTTGATGGATTTTTCTTGGACAAATTTGTAGAAATATAGCCAAAAAACTGATAGCTCAACCAATGGCCAAAATGGCAAAATACCCCTTTCGCTGAAACTTTTCAACAAAATGTCCCCCTATCTGAAACTATTTAAGGATATGTCCCTGTTTTGAAACTTAATTTTTAGAAAATCAAGTTTCAATGAAAAACTTGATTTGCTGAAAATCGAGTTTCTTGAAAAAACCAACATGGAACTTGAGTTCCATGCTTTTTTTTTTTTTTTTTTAAGTTTGATTGCCTATAATTCAATTTTTGCCAAATCGAGTTTTTCATTGAAACTTGATTTTTAGAAAATCGAGTTTAAAACAAGGGCATATCCCTAAATAGTTTCAAATATAGGGCATTTTGCCGGAAAGTTTCGATGAAAAGAGTACATATCCCCATTTTGGCCCTCAATCAACACCTCCAATTGTTCTCAACTGAGACAACAAGAGTTTAAATATTCTCATTTTTTTTATTAATAAAAAATAAGAAGCTTTTTTACCCAAAAAAAAAAAATAGATATATATATATATATATATATATATATATATGGGAGCTTTGGAAAAAATGAAAACATTTATCCAAACTTTCCATATTAAGCCCACCTAAGGAGTTCAGTCACCAAGCACACAGAACACGCCCAAAATACATTAGTTTGGTAGTGGAAGTCCCCAATGTAATAGCGTCCGGAGACCCTACTCCCAAGTATTGTTGGACATGGCCTATGTAGGGAGCACGTGTTTTCTGTAGGGCTATACTGAATTCGTAATACAAATGTAGTCTTGACAACAACCAAATAAAATTGGAAGTTTGAACCTATTATCGCGTTTGTTTGTTTGATTATATACTTTTTTTGATGAATGTTTGATTATATATATATATATATATATATATATATCTATTTTTTAGTATGCAAGAAAATGGTAAGATTGTGAGGCAAGTCACATCCTACCCAGCGAGATGCACTCTAGACACACAGGGGCGGAGCCACATAGTGGCTTGGGGGGGCCGAGGCCCCTGCAAAAAAAAAATTTTTCCCATTAGCCTATGAAGAAAAAATAATTAGGCCCCCCCAACCTTAGGCAGCCGGCCCCCCCTCCCAATTTCTCACCCATTCTCCCATGCCTCAATCAAAAATTAGTAACATCCTCAGATTAAATAAAAAAAAAAAAAAAAATTATCTGTTCTACTTTCAAGCAAAAAAAAAAAAAAAAAACCCAAAAAAATTGAACTAAAATCTGAAAAAAAAAAATTCACAGAGAAGCCCACGGCAAGCTAAGCCCACGGTGAGCCCAGTAGCTCGCTCACGGCAAGCCCAGTAGCTCGCTCACGGCAAGCCCACGCATTCTCAACCGTGAAAAAAAAAAAATATATTACAGAAAATCCAACCATCACGTCTCAACCGTGAAAAAAAAAAAAATATTACAGAAAATCCAACCATCACGTCGCTGGCAGAGAAATCAAATCGGTGGCAGATACCACAATGCCCGATACTGCCTATACAGAGCAAATCAAGCTCAACAGCAAACCAAACTCAACACTCAACAGCAAACCAAAACAGAGAGAAACACAACGAACACAGAGAGACAGAGACAGAGGTTTTTATCTAAAAAAAAAAAAATTCCCAAATACACAAATAAAAACCAAACCCCAGCAAACCCACGGTCACGTCGCCGCGACGCCGCAGCTCGCTCGTCGTCGCCGTCGTCGCTCGTCCCTCATCGCAGATCGGAGATCGGCCTCTGCTCCGGTGCTCCCTCCGGCCCTCCCTCAAGGGTATTTCTCTCTTTTTCTCTCTTTTTCTCTCTCACTGTCACTAAAATGAAAAATGGAACGAAATCTTTGTAGATCGTCGACGCCAGACGGTAGATCGGTCATCACTCATCGCCGTCGGAGATCTGCCGTTGACTAGTTGCTTCCTCCGCTCCGGCTCCGGCTCCAGCAGTCCGGCCCTCCCTCAAGGTTTTTCTCTCTGACTCTCTCTCTCTCTCTCTCTCTCTCAGTCTCTCTCTATCTCACCGAATGCTTTAGAGTTTATGATGTTTATGAATCCTGTTCAGTTCTGCCTAGCCCTTTTATTCTTTTAGCTTTAATATCATCTCACATTCTCAATCATTCATTGGTTGATTTTTTTTTTTTTTTTTTCCCTGTTTGTCTTTATCTTATCCGGTTATTCCTCATTGTTGGTCAATGGTCAATGGTCAATGTGTTAGTTTTTAGTGTAAACCAATATTATTAAATAATAATTAATATTTATTCAAAAGTTAGTAATTAAATTATTAGCTATTATTTATTGCAAATTTTTAAGAATTGTTTAATTATTTATTGCTATATTTTAGGAATTGTAACAAAGGATATGTTATGCTAAAATTAATGACAAATAAATTAAAACTATATTGCGTAATTACCAACTAGGATTAAAGCATTATAATTAATGACAAATAAATTAAAATAATATAGTTTATTGTTATGCTAAACAACAATAATTAAAGTTATATAATTAAATTAACCAATACATTATAAAAGATAAATTAATTAAATTATTTGAGGGGTTATTATTAATTAAAGTTGTATTAAAAATGGGTTGACTGTTTAAATTATAGTAAAAATTTTGTTTTTTCCTTGAGTATGAATAATAATCATATAACTAAGCAAAAATTTCTAATTAAAATTTTATTTTTTAAAATTCTTTTCAGGTTAATTGAGTCATATTCTTAAAGTTAAAAGAATTATGAGCAAACGAAAAACAATTGATGCATTCTTTAAGAAAAAAGATGTTAGCAATTCAGAAATTAAGACACCTGTGGCTGTAGAAACAAATGTTAATACTTCGATGCCTGATGAACACACCTCCAAATGTCCAAAACTTCAATCTGAAGAGATAGATCGTGATCCAGGAACACGTAAACAAATATGTGAATTTCCTATCAACAAACAAGATGAAATTCGACGAGCTTATCTCATAGAAGGTCCATACCAACCTGAAAATATAGTCTTTCCATACAATGATGATACTCATCGTCGTCGATTTCAACCTTCATGGTTTGTTTCACATAAGGATTGGTTGGAATACTCACCTACAACGGATGCATTATATTGTTTTCCTTGCTACCTTTTTAGTAAGAAACCAATAGGTCGTCCCGGATCAGATGTGTTCATTTCAACAGGTTTTAATAATTGGAAAAAGGTGAAAGATGGAATGAATTGTCCTTTAATTCGTCATGAAGGGAAAGAACCAAACTCTCCACATAAAAATGCTGTGAAATGTTGCGAGGATTTACAGAATTATTCACAACATATTGACAAGCTAATTGAGAAACAAACGTCAAAAGAATTAGAGAATAATCGGTTGCGGCTCAAAACCTCAATAGAGTGTGCTCGATGGCTAGCATTCCAAGCTTGTGCTTTTAGAGGTCATGATGAAAGCCTTGATTCAAAAAATAGAGGCAATTTTATTGAATTGATAAAATTGACATCAACTTTTAATGACAAAGTAGCTAGTGTTGTCTTGGAAAATGCTCCTGGAAATGCCAAATATACATCACCCACAATTCAAAAGGAGATTTTGCATATTCTTGCTAATAATGTGCGAAATGCTATTCGTGAAGAAATTGGAGATGCAAAATTCTGCATTCTTGTTGATGAAGCTCGGGATGAGTCGAAGAGAGAGCAAATGGCCATCATTTTGAGATTTGTTGATAAAGAAGGTTTTATTAAAGAGCGTTTTTTTTATGTTGTGCATGTTAGAGACACTACTGCATTGACTTTAAAGAATGAGATATGTGCTGTCCTTTCTCGTTATAACCTCCACATTGAAAATATTCGAGGTCAAGGATATGATGGGGCTAGTAACATGCGTGGTGAATGGAATGGATTACAAGCTCTTTTTCTTAAAGATTGTCCATATGCTTATTATGTACATTGTATGGCTCATAGGTTGCAATTAGCTCTAGTTACAGCATCTAGAGAAGTAAAAGATGTTCATCAATTCTTTGATCATTTGGTCAATATTATCAATATTGTTGTTGGTTCTAGTAAGCGTAGTGATGAATTGCAACATGCTCAAGCAGAACAAGTTGAGAATATGATTGCTTCTAATGAAATTGAGACTGGAAGAGGTGCAAATCAGATTGGTACTTTGCAACGAGCTGGAGATACTAGGTGGGGATCTCATTTTCAATCTATTTGTAGTTTGATTAAAATGTTTGATGCTACTTGCAAAGTTATCAACACTATTTCTGAGGAAGGAGCTAATTATAAACAACGCGGTGATGCCGAGGGAGCTTATCAGGTATTAACATCATTTGAATTTATTTTAATCTTGCATTTGATGAAAGAGATAATGGGAATTACTAATGTTCTTTGTCAAGCTTTGCAACAACAATCTCAAGACCTTTTAAATGCCATGCATTTAGTTTCAACTACAAAATCACTTATTCAAAAGTTGAGAGATGATGGATGGGAGCCTTTACTTGCTAGTGTTATATCATTTTGTGAGCAACATGAAATTGATATTCCTGATATGAATGCTCGTTACACTAAAGGTCGAGGTAGATATCGTCGTCAAGATGACAATTTAACAATGGAACATCATTTTAGAATTGGCATATTTACAGTTGCAATAGACTTTCAATTGCAAGAATTGAAAAGTAGATTTTGTGAGCTAACAACGGAACTTGTCATTCTTAGTTCAGCTTTAAATCCCAAGGATGCTTTTAGATTATTCAAGATTGTTGATATATGCAATTTGGTTAAGAAATATTATCCTCAAGATTTCACTGAACATGAACAAGAACTTTTGGAGTCTCAATTGCGACATTATGAGCTTGATGTGATAAAACATCCAGATTTTCAGAATATGAGTACAATTTCCGAGCTATGTAGGGGATTAAAAATTTCAGGAAAGTCTCAAATATATTTTTTGATTGATAGACTTATTCGTCTTGTGTTGACCCTTCCAGTTTCTACAGCAACTACAGAACGAGCTTTCTCAGCTATGAAATTGTTAAAAACAAGACTTCGCAATAGAATGGAGAATGAGTTTTTGGCAGATAATATGATAATTTATATAGAGAAGGAAATTGCAGGGAATTTCACTATAGAGATGATAATGGATGAATTTTATTCCATGAAAAATCGTCGTCAGGCATGATTTGATTCGGTTGATGACCCGACCTGACCCGAATAATGGAAGATTTACTGAGGCTTAGTCCATGGAGCGGAGGCTTGGGCCGACAAAAATTTTTTGGCCCGTTTTGTAACCCATTGTGAATCCTGTGCGCAGGATATAAAAGCTGTTTTTTTTGGTGATTGGGGTTTTGTCTTGTTGTTGTTTTTGAGAAAGAAAAACACTGTAGCCGCACATTGTAATTTTCTTTGATAATAGTGAAATCCCTGCAACTCTGTGGACGTAGGCAAATTGCCGAACCACGTAAATACTGTCTTGTGCGTGTGATTGTTTTACTTTTGGCGTTTTGTTTTTTCTATTTTTTTTGTTTCTCACAGGTTTGAAATTTCGGTCGAATTCCCAACATGTTCAAGTATATAATAATATATAAAAGTTGATAATTTTGTATCCAATAGACTTAAAAATTATATTTGGTATATCTCTGTTACAACCCGGCCCCCCCAAGCATGTATTCCTGGCTCCGCCCCTGTAGACACATATGATGCCATGGTCCCAGGTGTTAATTGTGATTTGGATCCAAGCATTAATAGCGAGGTGGATGAAGGACAAAGCTCAACCCCTAGACCTCCCACATGGGGTTGTTTAATGCTTAATACTTAACTACTTGATAAGGTATATCATATATTCAGTGGTTACATATACTGAATACATGTTCTTCTTCCTTCTTTCTTTTTCTATTTTTTTTTTTTTTTTTTTTTTTTGAGAAACATATCCTTTTTCCTAATTGCCAATTATTGAATTCAAGGCTTTTCATTTGTTTCTAGGTTCATTCCTCTTGTCTTTTCCAATTTTTTTTTTCAAGAATGTCATGCATTTATGAGGTTAAGGGTGTGACCTATGGTTTTAAAAACTGGACCGAACAGTTTAACCATAAATTGAATATATATAGGACTAGTCCCGTTAAATTAGTAGTTCAGTTGTGAAAATTGCTAGTTCAACTAGTAAAAATAAAAAACTAGACCCATTTTCAGTTCATTAATCGTACCAATATTTAAAACCTTAGTGTGATCACTTATGTATAAAATGGTAAGGATAGATTTTCCCAATTATATTTACAAATAATTAAAGGTGGGAAGTTTTAAGAATGACAAAAATAAAGGATGGAATTGAATCAATTGACTTGATAAAAAAAGTAATTCATTTATGTTCGTTTGTTAATAAACAAATCAACCTTTAGTCTTTGTTTTAAATAAACAAGCAGAGCCTAAACAAAAATAGAGTTCAATACAAAACAAACTGAGTTTAAGCTCGTAATGGGCTAAATAATAAGATTTTATGGGCTTGATACGTAAACCCATTACCCATATTTACATATAGACATGGCTCACCACTTGGACAATTTATCCAAACAACTCAATCACTCTAAAGCAATTGCATCAACTCATATAAAAATTTATGTATATTTTAGCTTAATTTTTTTTTTTTAAATACTCACTTTTCAAAAAACCCCACATCAAATTATATATTTTATGTTACATTTCATTAAATACTATTTCCTTACTAAATTTTTTTTTTTATTATTATCTCAAACCACATCCCTCTCTTCCTCATGGGGTAAAATAAAAAATGAGCATGGATTTGCTGCAAACCTGTTTGTAGGAGTTGCTACAAACAAGATGAGGTGGCAACTTATGAAGTTAACATGTGTCCTAAGCCATGTGCATGTCACATGACTAGCCAAATTCACTTAACCACAGTTAAAACTTAAACCACCGGTCTCTCTCTACCAACCCAAGTAAAACAAAACCCCTATCATTTCTCACTTTGTCTTCCAACACTCCTCTATCTCTCAGAGTCTCTCCACCACCGGTACAGCTATGCTCACTTCCTCAAAAATTACAGTAAAAAATAGCAAGACCATTTTTTTTTTTAATTTGCGAAGCCACAAGATTTAGAGATATTGAACGAAGCAAAGCTAAATAACTCAAGTATGTTATCCTTTGAGTTTGATAAGAACGCCAAGCATGTTAATGGGTTGCTGGGTTTAGGATCCAGATCTGGGTTTTGTTCTTGTTTTTATTTTTCTTTTTCTTCTTTTTTTCTTCAACCCAGAATTTTCCTCCTTTCATTCCTCAAAATAATCATGTGAATATGGACATGGAACTAAGCTTGGAAGAAAGGAAGCCACTCTTTGTACTTTAGATCTTTTGCCCAAGTTGCTCAAGATGATGGGTTTAAGGAATTTTGGGTTTTGGGTAGAAAGGAATATTTTTAGATTTGGTTAAACTTCTCAATGAGTAGATCTGGTTTTGGATTTTTAATTTTTGAATTCAATTTCTATATTCTCAGTTCCCATTTCAAGTCAAACTTCCCAAAAATAATTATTTTCTTCTGAACTTGAAAATTCTACACAAGAAATTTGAAGCAAATCAAATGTTACATTTACAACTAAATCCACCCAATTAAACCATGGGTCAATCACACCGAAATCTTTTTTTCCTTCTTTTTTTTTTTTTTTTTTTTTGTAAAAGAGTAAGACTAAATGGAGGAAGAAATTATTGTTTTGGCTTAAACGAGAACAGTCGACCAACCACCAAGGTACGGTGGCGGCGATGAACAGTGGTCACCTGAGAAAGAGAAAGGGGAGCTAGATCTGCAAAGTGAGAGATGATAGGGGTTTTATTCTACTTGGGTTGGTAGAGAGAGACCGGTGGGTTAAGTTTTGACTGTGGTTAAGTGAATTTGGCTGGTCATGTGACATGCACATGGCCTAGGACACATGTTAGCTTCATAAGATGCCACCTCATCTTATTTGCACCAACTCCTACAAACATGTTTGCAGTATATCCTTGCTCATAAAAAATTATTAAAATATGCATTTACAAAGCTACCATAACTGTATGTGTTTACACTATTACTGTAGTAACAATATAAATATATACATTTATAGATTAATTAATGTGAGTACTTTTAGGCTTAAATGCGTAAACTTGATAAAATTTCCAATTATAAATACTCTAATGTGAGTGCTTTAATCATAGTCATTTTCTTTTTCTTTTCTTTCTTAAAAAAAAAAAAAAAAAAAAAAAACCAACTCTTCCTATCTAACTTAACTACATATTACGGGTGTGCAAAGGTGTTGATTTTGGTTTTTTTAAGAAACTAAAAGGTGTCGATTAAAAAGTATTTAAAAATGTCACTTATAATAGTTCTAGATTTTTGGGGGGGGGGGGGGGAGATTTTGAAAAGAAACCCTTCAAACTAGAGATGGCAATGGGACGAGGCGGGTCCGAAGGATGGGGTCTTTGCTCCCACCCATATAGTTTTGTCTTATCCCATCCCTGCCCCACATAATGGGGAAAATTTTCTTACCCCATCCCGCCCCTTGGGGCCCTGCGAAGCCTCACCCCACCCTATAAAACTCTACTTTTTGTTAATTTGCCCACAAGTATTGCAATTGTTTTTAAGAAAACCTGTTTCATTAATTAAAATATATTTGATATTTAAATATATTTATCTCATCAAATCAAACTAATTTTTAGCAAAAATTGAATAATATTATTAAAGTGTTTAACAAGACAATATCACAACAAAAACAAAAATCTCACAATACAAAATCAATGATTCAATAGTATATAAATTTGTTTATAATAAAGACAAAAGAAAATATTAAAATTGGTAACTTATTTCCAACCTTGCTAGAAAAAAAAAATAAATAAATAAAAAATAAAGAAGGCAGAAATCCTTTTGGGTAGAATAAAATAAGCTGATAATATGTTTGTTTAAATGGTAGGGTTTTAGGGTATGAAAAATTTACAATCTAATCCTTACCAATGCGGGGCAAGACGGGGTGGGTTAGGTTTAAAAAGTCTAAACATCCTCATCCCGCCCCGTGGTGCGGGGCTAAAATCTCTCCCCATCTCCGCCCCACCACCTTTGTGGAGCGGGGAAAACCCATGTAGGATGAAGCGAGGAGGGGCCAGTTAAACAGGGCGGGGCAAAATTGTCATCCATACTTCAAACTCCTCTTATATTTTTTTATTGGATGTGAATTTTAAAAATATAACCATTGGATTGCATGTCTTTATTATATCCTTCATACTTGCAAAATTTCAAGAAAATTAAATATCAATATCTATGTCATCAATCAAATGATTAAAATTCAAGTTTTTGTGGTTTAAAATTATATATACAAAATAAATTTATTGATTGAATAGTGAATAACATCTAATTTGATCAAAATTTGACGTGCATATTAAAAACATAAAGAGCATGCAATTCAACAATGGATAAATTTTTTAAATTCACATTCAATAAAATATATATTTATATATATATATATATAAGAAGAATTTGAAGAAAAACCTTGTCCTTTTAGGGTACACCATCTCACTTAAATATGTTGGTGTAATTTATAGTTGAAATAGGGAATTTTCATTCAAGATACCTTCTTCAAAAATATTAGAAAGTTCTTAGAGTACTAGCATTAGGTGTGCCAAATGCCAAATATTTGGCATTTGGCAAATCAAACATCCCTCTATATATTAATTAAAATATTAATAACTTTTGTGCATGCAATAAGTTAAATATATTTTTTACAATTATCCAAAATATGAATTTTATTTGTATAAAAATTATAATAAATATTTTTTTAATCCCACTTTATTTAATTTTTTTAGACAAATTAAATTAAATTCATTATTTTATAAAATAGTAACAATTCTTTTATATATATATATATATATATATATATATATACATATAAGCATTTTTTTAAGAATTTAGAAACACCCTAAAACGATACGCTGAAATAGGCCGATACCGAAATATTCCATTCTACTAGACAAACCAAAACGAGATCCGGAACGGAATTAATAACATTATTTTTACCATTCTCTAGTCTTTATGGTAAATGAATGTTTTATAGTACCTTTAATGTTTGCAAGCCAATTCACTCATGTTTGGCATATACAATTTATTAGTATAAAATTTATAGATATACACACAAAAAACGCAATGAGGAAAAATAAAAAGATAAGTAGGACTATCAAATATCAATTAACAACAACCATATCCCAAAAACTAAAACTAAAACATATCCTGATATTTTTTAATTCTATTAAATAAATAAATAAGGCATCCAGATTCAAAAACAAAAGGTAAAAAAACAAAGAAGCTAAAAAATGGAAGCAGGAGGGAGTAAAAAATAGAAAAGAAAATGAGTTAAAACTAGAAGAGAAGAAAGAAAGAGTTAAAAAAAATAAAAAATAAAAACAAAACAAAAGATAGAAATCAAAGAAAGGAAGCAGGTTCGCAGGAGTAAAAACTAAAGTAAAGAAAAACAAAAAACAAAAAAAGGAGTCAAAATGAAGAAAGAAAGCAGAAGGAGCAAAGAAAAAAAAAAGGGAAGAGCGAACAAAGAAGCACAAAGGGCAAAATAGTCTTTACTTACACAACTTTTTATCTCTTGTTTTCTCACTATTTTGGAGAGACTGTGATTTGGTAGAAGAGAAAATAGATAGGGTGTGTTTAGATACCACTTATTTTGTTGAAATTAAAAACTTATTACTGAAAATACTGTAGATGTAAAAGTTAGTTGAAATAATACAGTGAAGCCCATTAATAATATCAAAAAGTGCAGTGGGGTTCATGAATAATAGCAAAAATAAGTTAAATAGTAAAATAATTTTAATTTTTAATCGGTTCCCGAACGCACACTCACTCACTTTGTCTATCCCTTCTTTCCAACCAAATAAACTCTTAACCATTTTCTCTTTTATTTTCCACTTGCTTTTTGTCCATCCTCCCCAAAATCATCCCAACCATACATGCCATAACAATTGCTTTAAGATATATTTGGATACTGTTTATTGTTGAAAATCAAAAATACTATAACAAAATAATTTTTAAATGTGTGAATAGTGCCGTGAAACTCAGTTTTAAAGTTAATTTTGCCAAATTCCGTACTTGCGGGTCTCATGAACAGTAGATACATAAATACACTGATGTTTCAGTGCAATCTAAACACTCACTTAGTATCTTTTGAGTAAAGGGATGGAATCAAGATTTTAAGTTATGAGGCAAGAGCATAAGTAAAAAAATAATCATAAAAATTCAAATAAACATCTATTCAATATTAATAAACTATTAATAAATAAAAAGGAAAAATCATTATTTCGTAATACATTAAAGATTTACAATGCCATCAGAATCTTTTTTATATATATATATATATATATTGTTTTAGGGTCTTATGCAATTTTACAACTAATGCAAATGCTTTTAGAATGAAATCAATGTAAAATTGTATGGGATAGGGCCAAGATTTTTGAAAGAAGTGTTCAAAATATAAAATTGTGTGGAATATATATATTGTTTTGGGGATGATTGAAATTTGAAGAGCTTTAGGAAGTAAAAAATGTTTCGGTAAATGTACTTGGTTAGAGAGAGAGAGGAGTGTGTTGGGAGGACATAACTGATAGCTGGGCCCTGGGCGAGAGAGGCAAACACGGGAAGAGAAGATTGGATGATCTGTTGTTGGAAGAATTGGTTGATGGGTCTTTTATAAGAAGCTCTCCAATGGCAAATACGCTTGCCTTGTTTGCTCCCACTATCCCATTCTCGATTCTCCTCTCATGCTCTCTGTAAGTACCCTTCTTTCAATTCTCAACTTTCATCTTCATCATCACCATTATATGTTGTACTATTTGCTTGTGTTCTTTCTTGGGTCGTAGTGGTAGTCGCACCTTTTGTTTTTAACCTTTTATTACTAACAATTGTTCTAAGCTATGTAATTGATCGGGCAATTTCCAAGCATGAGTTTTGTGAAAAACCATTTTTTTTAACTTGTATTTTGGCTCTCTGCACCATCTAGAATAAGTTCGTTGGTGTTCTAAGGCTACTTACTCATCACGTGTGATTTTCCTAGATGGTCATATTGTTAAAACAAGAAGTAAGTCTTTAGTCATAAAATTGGGTCGGGCTATAGATCCTTAACAGATTCGTCCGAGTCAGCTGCATGCATCAGAGAATGCCCCAACGTATATCTGTGGTGGATCCTATTAGAAGAATGTCGTTAAATGATTAAATTTATCATATCTAAATAGCTTAAACTTTTGGGACAATAAGTAATTTAACATGGTATCAAAATAAAAGGTCTTGAGATTAAATGGTTATATTGTTAGTATTATAATAAAATGACAAGCTTCACAAGAGGGATGAGAAACATGTGACAAGTCATGTAGGGCCACAATGGCAATGGAATAGTATGATTAACATGTGATGGATGATGAGGCAAATCCTTCTTAAAAGCACTATGAGTCGGGAGTGCCATTTACTATATTTCTAGGATTTTAAAAGAGAAGTTAATGCTTAATGATAACACAGTGGACAAGTGTCCTAGAAGTCAAGGATGGCGCACCACATTGCACAAATAACCATTGAAATCTCAAATATAAATAGAGGCTCACATTCCAAGCAAAAGATGCCTTCTCAGACTATGAACTCTTTTATTTTGTTTAGTTATTTCTTGTTCAGTGCGCTCTGTAAATTTTTTTAAGGCATAGATGCAAGTAAGCAGTTTTATTTATTGTAGTTAATTAGTTTATTATGTTCACCTTTATCAGTAGTAGTGACTTTGTCTAATCATTCTCATGATACGCAATTTCCTTAGTGCCACAAGCATTGTTCTGATGTAGTTCCTAGCAAATCTTAGTATCAATATTGGTATTAGTAGATTACTTTATTTATTTGCTAAGTAGTGGATTAGTTTATTATACTTGTGCATGGTTAAAGGTTTTGCATTTCATCAATTACTATAGCTTAGCATCAACGTAGTTGTTGCATTATATTACAGGTAGCGTAGTTAATGTAACCATAGCATAATTATAAAGTCCTTCATAAGGCAAGTACGAACCTGTAGCCTTTTAGAGATGAGGTCAAATTACATGATCCAGACATACCAAGACTAATCTTAAGCAGTGTGCGATCAAAACAATGCATAAATTAAAAATAAGTGCAAACACGTACTGATTGATCATCTTTGTGTACATACTTCTCATATACCTGTTGCATTGTGCTGTTGAGGATTTTCTACCCCCTGGGACCTTTTCTTTTCTCCCAAAGTTTCTTTTCTAAACTGTTGGAGATCCATATTGCAGATGCATACCAAGGGATCACGCCATTGAGCTGCAGAGTCCAAGCTAAAGGAAACAGAGTTGATGAGACAAGACGAGATAAACAAGCGAGTAGCATTGTCAGACTCTTCTACTGGCACCGCAAACTGTAATACCTACCATCAGAAGTTTAGGTCAGTTGGGAAACCATTGATTGAACAGACATAAAATGTGGATTCGGAGATACTTAACAACAAAACTCCTCAGCAGAAATCCAGCAATGCGAACTGTGATTTACAGTTAATTCTGGATCGCCTTACTGATGGGAATTCTAATCTGAGTCAAAATAGTTCTCATCCTGCGATTCAAGCCACTGACAAGGTGGTTGTGCAGCCGCATTTGGATTTCCAAGAGCGCCAAGAGAGGGAGCTCAAGTTTACAGCTGCAGGTTGGAAGTGTGATTGTCAGGGGAAGTGGTTCAGAGATGAAAATATGAGCCTATTTTCATTTATTTTTGGCATCGTTCATGATACTGCTTGCTGGTACTCAATTTGACAGGGTGTATTGAGATCCTGAAGTTAGCAAATAATTTTATTTTGGATTATAATATTTTGATTAAAGCAATTGATTAATTCTTTTTTTAATGATATTTTAACAAATAATTTTATTTTGGATTATACTATTTTGATTAAAGCAATTTATTAACTCTTTTTTTAATGATATTATTTTTCATGATGTCAAATGTAGTGATTTATGCATATTATTGCTTGCAGGTTGAGTTTGACTCTGATGAAGATGATCCAAATGTATGCCTTGGATGAAAAGATGTGGAAGAATTTAGCTGATGGACATTCAATTTGATCATGATTGATGATGGTGGTATAGTTTGCTAACTTGGCATGTAAAGTTACTGCTAGTTTTCTACTGAACAACCTAGAAGAAAATTTTTGTTATACACTGATTTTTGTTATACACTGATTAGCCTGTAGGGAGCCCAAGAGTTGCGTCTTTGTGAATATAGGAAGTTGGTGTACCAATGCTTGAATTAAGCACAGTTTCAAAAGGATTTTCTTCAAAGGTGTATCACACAACTGCATTATTTATCAGAGGAATTCTGGCAGGTGTGCAAGGATATTTATGTGTTTTGGAAAATGTAAAAGAAAATTAATTGATTCTACATATTTTTCTTATCTTGACCTTTGAAGTACCTATAGATTATTTATGTAAGAACCTATGGTGCTGGTTTTGTTATTATTGTAATTCAAATTCTCTTGGAATGGCAATTGTAAATGGTTTAAAAGTTCTAACTACTACTTCTTTGTGTTCCTTTGCTTGGATTTTACTCACAGGCATAATATATGCCTGTCATGGAATCAACTGCCTGTTTATGCTGATTGGTGAGGGACTTGGGCCAGGCCTCAGCTTGGTTTCACAAGGCCATTAGCCTTAGATTAATGGATAAAACTAGAAGCTAAAAAGCCTCCTTGTTAATGAGAGACAAATTCGATAACATGATTTTGTCCTCCAACTTCTTGGTTTTTTTTTTTTTAATCTTAGGTGAAATATGAATAACTGTGTGATACAACCTTTTTTTGTTGTTGGATTAATGATTGAATTTTAATAAAGAAACTAGAAGCTACAATAGAAAACATGCAATGAAGGAGCTGCCCACCAGTTACAGAGTTGAAGACCAGCAGCAGCAAGAAACTGCATAAGAACACAACACACCAGATCAAGTAACACCTATCACACCTTACACAATCATTATTGAAAACAGAAAAGTTGATACTCCAATTACAACAGAGAACTTTATTAACTAAAGAGTTCTTTACTCCCATTCCAAACTCAATCTAGGCCTTGAGGTCTCTCCTGGTTAGAGCAAGGATAGTCTCATCGGATTTGATATCTTTGCAAAACACTAGAGCGCTCCTTTGGAGCCAGGGGTGGTACACAGCAGCAGCCAGAGCCAACCTTTTGGTTGAACACCCTAAACTTTTTCCTTTCCAATTATCAATCCCCCATTGAACAATCTTTTCCCAACATTAGTCTAGATTCTTCACTAGACATCTCTCCTTGCCTGGCCAAATCCTCTTAGCAGAGGGCACTAGAAGCACCAGGTTTACTAAGCACCAGCATGTAATCTATGCAAGGAGCACATGGTAATGGGAGGCTGGTACAACTTCTCCCTTGTTGCAGCAAGCCAGCAACACATGCCATGATCTTTTTTCTTTTGATTTTCTATCAAACAGTGTCTCATATTGATGAGCTCTAGTTCAAATGGTATTTCCTTTCCTTGTAAGAGCAAGGTATGGGATGAGAGTGCATGAATAGCTTATCCCAAAACAAACAAAGACAGAGAAACAAACATCACCTCATTGTGTTCTTTTGGAAAAACATACTGGAGGGAGGGGTGCATACCTTGACCAGAGAACTTCAGAAGATCTATGAGGCATAAGGAAGCAATTTATGCATTCTTTAATGGACAAAACTTAGGTACAATACTTTAGGTGATGTTCTTTAGATTCCCCTTTTAAAATTCAGTCATATGGTTACTTAACTAAAAAATACACTTCTATCTCATGAGCAAAAATCCACATAGTAGAATCTTAAGAGGGGAATCCAAAAAACAACACCTAATTATTGTACCTAAGTCTTGCGCTTCCTTAATATAGTAATTGACCTTGATTAAATAATATTAGAAATTATTATCCCAAAATTTTGGGACTAAACTATTACTATTAGGTAGAATTCTATATAGCATATTTACTTTCTAATATTATTATCTTAAGATGCTTCTTTCTAAAAAAGTTAGAAAAAAAATTCATAAGCTTAAGGAATGTATTATTAATGTGTTAATTGAAACTATTTACCTTAGGAAAATATAAATGATTTGAATATTTTGTTGGCTTTGTGGAGTTTAGTTTTGTTTGATCTAGTTCGACGATTCAACCTAATCCGAATAATATTGCGTAGTTTTTAATGGGAGATTTACTAAGGTTTAGTCCATGAAGCGAAGGCTTGGGCTGATAGGCTCAAGCCAAAGTGCTCATGAACAAGTCTTTTGGGGGTCCGGGAGCAATGCCCCCGGGAAAATTTTTTTGGCCCATTTTGTACAATAGAAACCAACTTTGATTAGGGTTTTTTTTTATGGGTTGGTTGCCGTGTTTTTTTTTTTTAATTTTTTGTGAGGAATAATTATAGCCACATCTTGTATTTTCTTCTTCCCTAATAATAGTGAAATTCCTGCAACTCCGTGGACGTAGGCAAATTGCCGAACCACATAAATATTGTCTTGTGCGTGTAATTGTTTTTCTTTGGCGTGTGTTTTCTCTATTTTTTTTTTTTTTTTGTTTCTCACAGGTTGGGAATTCGGCTTAATTCCCTACAACTGGTATCAAAGCCTAGGGTTAGGTTTGAGTGGGAGCAATGGCAGAGGAAGCAGAAAGGCGTCTGGAATAGAAAAGTTTGATGGCACAGACTTTGCGTATTGGAGGATGCAGATTGAAGATTATCTCTATGGGAGGAAATTGCATCTGCCTCTTTTGGGGACAAAACCTGAGAGTATAAAGGCTGAGGAATGGGGGCTTCTTGACAGACAGGTTCTAGGAGTTATTAGGTTAACTCTATCTAGGTCTGTTGCACACAATGTTGTAAAAGAGAAGACCAGAGCAAATCTGATGAAGGCTTTGTCCGGTATGTATGAAAAGCTGTCCGCAAACAACAAGGTGCATCTGATGAAGAAATTGTTCAATTTGAAGATGGAAGAGAATGCATTAGTAGCACAACATCTTAATGAATTTAATACTATCACAAATCAATTGTCGTCTGTAGAAATTGATTTTGATGATGAGATTCGTGCTCTGATCATCTTGGCTTCTTTGCCAAATAGTTGGGAGGCAACGAGAATGGCAGTAAGCAATTCTACAGGAAAAGAAAAGCAGAAGTACAATGACATACGAGATTTAATTCTGGCTGAGGAGATTCGCAGAAGAGATGCAGGCGAAACCTCAGGATCTGGTTCTGCCTTAAACCTTGAGACAAGAGGCAGAGGTAATGACAGAAATTCAAACCAAGGCAGATCAAAATCCAGAAATTCTAATCAGAACAGAAGCAAATCTAGATCAGGCCAACAAGTACAATGTTAGAACTGTGGGAAAATAGGTCACTTTAGAAATTAATGCAAAAGTCCTAAGAAGAAAAATGGAAATGATTCTGCTAATACTGTAACAGAAGAGGTACAGGAAGTATTATTTCTTGCAGTAGACAGTCCACTTGATGATTGGGTTTTGGACTCGAGAGCTTCGTTTCATACTACACCACACCGAGAAATCATACAAAATTATGTTGTAGGTGATTTTGGTAAGGTGTATTTGGCTTATGGTTCAGCCTTGGATGTTGTAGGTATGGGAGACGTTCAGATATTGTTGCCCAATGGATCTGTTTGGTTACTGGAGAAGGTTCAACATATTCCTAACCTGAGGAGGAATCTGATTTCTGTTGGACAACTTGATGATGAATGACATGCAATACTATTTGTTGGTGGTACTTGGAAGGTTACAAAGGGAGCTAGGGTATTGGCTCGTGGAAAGAAGACCGGTACTCTATATATGACCTCAAGTCCAAGAGACACAATTGCAGTTGCTAATGCAAGTACTGATACAAGCCTATGGCACTGTAGACTTGGTCATATGAGTGAGAAAGGGATGAAGATGCTGCTGTCAAAAGGAAAACTGCCAGAATTGAAGTCCATTGATTTAGACATGTGTGAAAGTTGCATCTTAGGAAAGCAAAAAAAGGTGAGCTTCTTGAAAACTGGCAGGACACCGAAGGCTGAAAAATTGGAACTAGTACACACTGATTTGTGGGGACCTTCTCCGGTTACATCCCTTGGAGGTTCAAGGTATTACATCACTTTTATTGATGACTCAAGCAGAAAGGTATGGGTTTATTTTCTGAAAAATAAATCTGATATATTTGAAACTTTTAAGAAGTGAAAGACCATGGTTGAGACAGAAACAGGCTTGAAAGTAAAATGTTTGAGGTTAGATAATGGAGGAGAGTACGTAGATGGAGGGTTTAGTGATTATTGTGCTGCATAGGGAATTAGGATAGAGAAGACCATTCCTGGGATACCACAGCAGAATAGTGTGGCTTAGCGCATGAACAAAACTCTCAATGAGCGTGCTAGGAGTATGAGACTGCATGCTGGACTACCAAAAAACTTTTTGGGCTGATGCTGTTAGCACTGCAGCTTACCTGATAAACCGAGGACCATCAGTTCCTATGAAGTTCAGACTTCCTGAGAAGGTTTGGAGTGGTAAAGAGGTAAATTTTTCACATTTAAAAGTTTTTGGTTGTGTTTCTTATGTTCATATTGATTCTGATGCTCGTAGTAAATTTGATGCAAAGTCTAAAATATGTTTCTTCATTGGCTATGGTGATGAGAAATTTAGCTATAGGTTTTGGGATGAACAAAACAAGAAAATCATCAGAAATAGAAATGTGATATTTAACGAACAGGCTATGTACAAGGACAGGTCAACTGTAGTGTCAGATGTTACAGAGATAGATCAAAAGAAATCTGAGTTTGTCAACTTAGATGAATTAACTAAAGGTACTGTCTAGAAAAGGGGTGAAGAAAATAAGGAGAATGTAAATTCACAGGTAGATCTGAGTACACCTGTAGCTGAAGTCCACAGATCTTCCAAGAACATTAGAACTCCACAGCGTTATTCAACCACTCTAAATTATCTCCTATTGATTGATGGTGGTGAGCTAGAGTGTTATGATGAAGCCTTGCAAGATGAGAATTCAGGCAAGTGAGAGTTAGCCATAAAGGATGAGATGGATTCCTTGTTGGGGAATCAGATATGGGAACTGACTAAATTGTCAGTAGGAAAGAAGGCTTTGCACAACAAATGGGTATACAAAATAAAGAATGAGCATAATAGTAGCAAACGTTATAAGGCCAGATTAGTTGTTAAAGGGTTCCAGCAGAAGGAAGACATTGACTACACAAAGATATTTTCTCCAGTTGTGAAGATGTCAACAATTAAACTGGTACTGGGAATGGTGGCTGCAGAAAACTTACATCTTGAGCAGTTAGATGTGAAGACGGCATTCCTTCATGGTGACTTGAAGGAAGACCTTTACATGATTCAGTTAGAAGGATTCATTGTTCAGGGACAAGAGAATCTAGTCTGCAAACTGAAAAAGAGCTTGTATGGCCTAAAACAAGCTCCAAGACAGTGGTACAAAAAATTTGACAGTTTTAGATCACTGTTGTTATGCTAAGTCTTTTGACAATTCTTACATCATATTACTGTTGTATGTGAATGATATGCTTATTGCAGGGTCTAGCATTGAGGAGATTAATAATCTAAAGAAGCAATTATCCAAACAGTTTGCAATGAAGGATTTGGGAGCTGCAAAGCAAATCCTTGGTATGAGAATCATTAGAGACAAGGCTAATGGTACATTGAAACTTTCACAGTCAGAATATATGAAGAAAGTTCTCAGCAAGTTTAACATGAATGAAGCTAAATCAGTTAGCACACCCTTGGGTAGTCTTTTCAAACTAAGCAAAGAACAATCACCGAAGACAGAAGAAGAAAGGGACCATATGAGCAAGGTGTCTTATGCCTCAACTATTGGCAGCTTGATGTATGCTATGGTGTATACAATGCCAGATATTGCACATGCAGTGGAAGTTGTGAGCAGATTCATGAGTAGGCCTGGAAAGCAGCATTGGGAGACAGTCAAGTGGATTCTAAGATATCTGAAGGGTTCATCAGATACATGTCTTTGCTTCACAGGTGCAAGTTTGAAACTGTAGGGTTATGTAGATGCTAATTTTGCTGGTGATATTCATAGTAGAAAGACTACTACTGGGTTTGTTTTTATTTTGGGTGGTACAGCTATATCATGGGCTTTAAATTTACAAAAGATTGTTACTTTGTCTACTACAGAAGTTGAGTATGTTGCAGCAACTGAAGCTGGAAATAAGATGATTTAGCTACATGGTTTCTTAGATGAATTGGGTAAGAAGCAGGAGATAGGCATTCTACATAGTGACAGTCAAAGTGTAATCTTTCTTGCCAAAAATTCGGCTTTTCATTCAAAGTTGAAGCATATACAAACAAAATACCACTTTATTCGTTACCTTATTGAAGATAAACTGGTAATACTTGAAAAGATTTGTGGATCTAAGAACCTGGCAGACATGTTGACTAAGGGTGTTACTATTGAGAAGTTGAAGCTATGTGCAACTTCAATTGGTCTTCTAGTTTGAGGATAAGAGGATGAGGGATTGTTTCTTAGAGGATTGTAGTTGATGTTGGTGATTGAACTAGTCTCCAAGTGGGAGATTTGTTGAGTTTTGTGGAGTCTAGTTTTGTTTGATCTAATTTGACGACTCAAATAATATTGCGTAGTTTTTAATGGGAGATTTACTAAGGTTTAGTCTATGAAGCGAAGGCTTGGGCTGACAGGCTCAAGTCGAAGTGCTCATGGACAAGTCTTTTGGGGGTCCGGGAGTAACGCCCCCGGGAAAAATTTTTTGGTCCATTTTGTACAATAGAAACTAACTTTGATTAGGGTTTTTATTGTGGGTTGGTTGCCGTGTTTTTTTTTTTATTGTGAGGAATAATTATAGCTGCATCTTGTATTTTCTTCTTCCCTAATAATAGTGAAATCCCTGCAACTCCATGGACGTAGACAAATTGCCAAACCACGTAAATACTGTCTTGTGCGTGTGATTGTTTTTCTTTGGCGTGTGTTTTCTTTATTTTTTTTTGTTTCTCACAGGTTGGGAATTCGGCTTAATTCCCTACATATCCAACCTGAAATATATATATATATATATATATATATGTGTGTGTGTGTGTGTGTGTTTGTATATTAATTCAAGATTTATTTATAATATTCATCATGGTATCTAAAATTGGTGTCATAGTTAACAAATTAAAAGACTGGTTGGACGATGCATTGTATTGGCAAAGTAAAGGAGTTCAGCAAATTTTTTTACAGAATTATCTCATTTATGGGGGTTTCAAAGCTCAAATTTTTTAAAAATTTGTCCTAAAACCCTTTAAAGATCCATTTAGGTTTTTACCCTAAAAAGACACATGATGCTTAATGACAACAACAAAACATTAACCATAGATTGGATTATTTGAATTCAAGTATGAAAAAATATATTTATAAAAGAAAATATCAATAATTAGTAGTAATATTGTAATGTCTTCTTCTTTATATTTCTCACATCGAAAGCCTTCTATTGGTTTGGTTACCAATTGAATATGAAATTATTGAAGAGCTTTATAATAGTAGTTTACCCAGTGATAACATCATTCGTAATAAATCTTTTTTCACAAAAAAACTTTACAATTAAAATTACTCTACCCTTGGCACGAGAGTCACTCTATAAGTATAAGTATTTGTGGGATACAGGGGGCAAGGTTGGAGTTCAACTCTCCAGGAGATAGTTTTACACACATATACACTTAGATTAAGATAAAGTGAAATTTCTATCTTATATTAAAATTTATTAAAAAAAAAACTTTTGAAAAATGTTATGTCCACAACATTTTTACAACAAATTCTAAATGACAGACTGTTACTAGCTGTAATCGGTTGATAAATAATTTTAGTGGTTGGATCAAATTAGAATTAATGACAATTTACCACTTGTGATTTATTATCAAAATATTGTGAAGGTAGCACTTTTCAAAACTTTTTATGATCTATCTTTTATCTCAAAAAAAAAAAAAAAATTTACTGTCAAAACTCTATTTCCTAGTTACTTCTAAAACTTTTTACAGTCAAAACTCTACTTCCTAATTCCTACTACAAACTCAAATGGATAATAAATATCCAACAAAAAATTGAACAGCTCAATCTAATATTTGATTCTACAATTCACTGAGGTATCCAGTTATTTGGAGTAAAATTTGAGAAATTTTTCAAATCAATTAATAATGAAAGCGATCTCGGCTAGATATGCTTTGTTTAGTTTCAGTCTAAGAAGTACTGTGTATTCAAGAGTTAGGCCCTTTTGAATATATACCACTGTCAGTTTCTTCAAGAATTTCTTCCCTCTCCCCCAATGTGTGTTAAAATACTTAGTATTCTCAAGAGAAAAAATAGTGGGTTAATTCTATATTGGAAAATGAGTGTGAGTTAAAAATGTTTAAAGCTCGTGCTATGTATCCAAGAGTTAGGCTATTTTGGATATACATCACTGACAATTTCTTTAAGACCTTCTCCCCTCTCCCCGTGTGTGTTCCTATAGAGTATAGAATTCTACTAAAAAAATTTAAATAAAGATTTAAAAAAAGAAATTGGAAAAGCAAAAAAAACCAAAATGACATGAGACATTCAAGTTAATTTTGGCACCCAACAGATACAATAATTAATCAAATAAGTCATTTTAAATTTTGATTATTCTATAAAAAATTAATTGAACACATGATTAGTGAAACATAAGATAAAACATGAAAAATTACACAGACAATTTCTAATCATATTATAATATTATACTCCAACCCTGAAACTGAAACCCATAACAAAGCAACTGATGAACCAATTACGTACAATCTCGGTTGTATATTGTTCTTTTTCCATGAAATTTCATTTTCATGGAAATGACATGAGACATTCAAGTTAATTTTGGCACCCAAAAGATAAAATAATTAATCAAACTAGCTTGTAACCCCATGCATATGTATGGATACACTTAAAAATATACAATAAAATGCATAATATAATTTCTATATATATAATTTAAATACTATTGATAGTCATTTTTATATTTTGTTAACTTTTTAAAAAAATTTGTAAGGATTTTATTAGGTATAAAATGTAAATTGTCCATTTTTTTTAAATTATTGTGAAGCACTTTTTTTTTTTATGATTCATATATTCTAGATTATTTGGTTTTTTTATTTAATAACTCATTTGGATGAGTATTTATTATATAGTCCCACATTTGATTCTAAAATTAAAAAATAAAACTCTTTAAGAATAAATAATTTAGAACACATGACACAAAATTGGAACTCTAATTTGGAATTATAATTTGAGTTTCTCTCAGTTTTACCTATTATTATATATATAGATGAGTCATTTTAAATTTTGATTATTTTATAAAAAAATAGTTAATTGAACATGTGATTAGTAAAACATAAAATAAAACACATAAAATTACACAGATGATTTGTATTCATATTACAATATTATACTCCAACCCCGAAACTGAAACCCATAACAAAGCAACTGATGAACCAATTGTATATGATCTCGGTTGTATATTGTTCTTTTTCCACGAAATTTCATTTTCCAAATTCCAAGTATCAAATCTAAATTTAGATTTGATACTTGGAATTTGGAAAATTCTCTGAACAAATCTCTTAGTTGGTTGGTTGACTGTCGGAAAATTGTACGTGGACCATTTGTGATTACAATTTGCAAGACATTCGTACATGGTACCTACTAATATTTTGTGGATAGTTTTCTTTCTCTACCAATCTAAGTTATCTTGAAGTTAACTTAGGTATGATATTTTAAACGTTAAAGCCTTATTAATGATTGATTTAATGACTTGTGACTTCTTCAAGAGAGTAACCGTCTCCAATACTCCAAAGATAAGACTTCTTCAAGGGTTTCTCTATCTCCAAATAAATACTAAAAAGAAAATAAGGCTAAGCAACAACAATGGTTATTCTTCACATGATGGCATTTTACAACTCATTCAAATTTGGCTACACATATATAGCTTACTCCTTTTAATTTACTAATTCAGCAGTCCAGCCCAAGTTAGGTTTTTTTGCTGCACTTTTTAGCTTCTCTTCAGATCCTAACATCCTACTTTCATAATATATTTTTTATTAAAATTAACTTGTAACCCATGTATATGTATGGAGACATTTTAAAATATTAAATACATTTATAATTCTTATATAAGTTAAATATGGTCATTATATAATTTTGTTAACTCTTAAAAAAATTCTTGAAATAATACTCTTCAGTAGAAATGTAAATTGTTCATACTTGTGTATTTTATTTTAGAAAAAATATATATTATTTTACTTCTTAACCTAATTTTTGTTATTGTGATGCAATAAATTTAACATGTGTGCATTTTTAAAATAAAAAATAAAAAACCAAGATGCTGTCAAGAGAGTAAACGATGTCCTCTAGATGTGTAATAGAGAGGAGTAGAAGATCATGTCTTTGCATGTTGGGCTGCCTAAAACCAACTGCAAGATGAACAAATAGCAACCACAATAAATATTGTGGTGTGGTGGAGCGCAAGAAGGACAAGATGAGTTTGCTCTCTAACTCCAAAGTCAATGCTAGAAATATGAACACACTCATGATATCAAACATTTAACTCTCTCTCCTAACTTAGTTGAGCCATAATTGTTAGCATAGTTAGATTAGATTAACTGCCACAATTGATAGCTAGCTTATTTGGGATGGCCATGTCACTAACATGAATGGATGGAATCATGGAAGTAAACATTCAAAGAATATTTTCAAAATAAGTTTTATGTGGCAAATACTATTACTTGTGGGTAAAAAAATGATGTCAATGGTGATTTCAGATTATAATCAATGATAATTTATCACCTAAGATTTATTATGAAAATATTTAAAAGATTTGTGGACATAACATTACAACATTAAAATTTTAAAACAAGCATTAGAATATAAATTCAAATTTAAAACTTTATGGACCAAAATTAAAAGCAAGCTTAGAGGATGAACTTTTTTTTTTAATTTTTTTTTAATTTTTTAATTTTTTATATATATCAAAATTCATTCACAAACTCATCTCTTATCTCTATTCTTTTTGCCACATCACAATCATCAAATCTAGGTTTCATGTTTGTGATAATAGCAATATTGTATGATCCGAGTATCCTACCAATATATCAGGAAAAAAGAAAGAAAGAAATAAAATCTTTGTAATAATTGGGTTAGAGTCTTAGAGACTGTTTGGTCAAATTTGTGAATTGCATTGTATTGTTTACGTGGGGTTTGTGCATCACACGTATACCCATCATTAAATGGACCCATTCATGGACATTTTGCATCATTCATGAACGTGGGGTGGTAATGGTGCCTAATTTCCTTAAGATCGAGTCTATTTATCATTGATGGTGTTCTTTCGGTATATTTATTGGGTAGGTAGGTTTTTTTCTTTTGAGAGAGAGAGAGAGGGAGGGAAACCTTGATAACTCTAACTCGGCCATTCATTAGAGCCAGATTGATCATTGCTTTTTCTTTTGTTTCTGTTTTTTTATAATTGTTTTCCTATTACTGTTCTGAAAGCAACCATGCAATTGGTGTACGATGAGTTCCTTTCGTTGTAAGGATAACGAAGAAGAATGTTACACAAAAGCAAGAAATTGTTGTCGTTTGTGGTTTGCCTACATTAGAGAGAGTATTAACACAAACTACTCTAGCTCTTCTGACTTTGTAAGTTCAAATCTTGCTTTTTATTTTTGTCAAAAAAGAAGTTCTAGCTTCTAATTAAATGGGACCAACAAAGTAATTTACCACGAGGAAAGTAATGATTTTTTAACCAAGTGCGCTGCTCAAGTATACACACTATGGAGGTCAAATTTGCTTCTCATGTCAAAAACATCTTGATGAAAAAGCGATTGCTCCTATTCCTTAACAATGGAGTTTAGTGGGGAACCCACTCATCTTGGTATACAATGATGGGCAAGAGGAAAAAGATTTATCAAAGTCATTTTAACTTTGGTATGAATAATTTTGAGGACCCTTTAAGAAACAAAAAAGTGGGAGATAAAAAGGAATTGAATTGAACAATAAGAAGGAGAAAGTTCAAAGAATTATAAGTGGGGTTTCTACGGAGATTATAGTTTGGATATGTATTAAAAGTCATAGACAGACCACCGTTCAAATGGTCACATTCTTCAGAACCCATCATTCTTTATGGACATTGGCCACGTTGGCCATGCCTTTCCAAAGTTTTCAAAATTCTTTTACATACCCTTGATTTTTGTTTTTGTTTTTACTTTTTACCTACCCATGATTTAAGAATACTAAATGAGTTTATAACATATTTTATAAATACAATGGAGAGCGAAGTTTGAACTTTGGAAGTTTGAACATATTTCTATCGTAGATACAATAAGTTTTGAAACTTGTAGTATTTATTCTATAATAAATATTTCTTATTATTAGGTTAAGAGGTTAATGAGTTTCTTTTTCGTATAAATGGAATTTGAAGTTTGATTCTTTGTACTTATGTTATACTATTTTGAATTTTTGTATAAATAAAAGGTGAAAGGTTAAGTTAATGAGTTTCTTTTTAGTATAAATGGAATTTGAAGTTTGATTCTTTGCATGTACTTATGTTATGCTATTTTGAATATTTGTATAAAAAAAGGTGAAAGCTAAATAAGTAAACAAAATAAATTAACTAATGATCAATGTTAATGGAAGAGAACAACATACTTTATGAAGATGCTACATAAACATTGAAATCTTTTCAATATTATAAATTCTAGATATATTCTTTTTATTCATTGAGAAAGTAAAATGTACATTAAAATAATTTTTTTAAATTTTTTTTTCATAAGTGTATCAACAAATAAACAACAGAAGTTTATGATAATTAGTTGCAATGCACAAGAAAGTTCAAAAAAAAAAAATTTAACATATATTTTTTAAATTTATTCAAAAATAAAGAGTCAACTAGAAATTTATGAACAACAACATACCAAATTTAAATTAGGTTTGTTTTAGAGAAAAACAAAACTAATTTACTAAAAATTTGTTTAATGTAGATTGTTTTATCTAGATATAGATGAGTTCTAATTATTTTAAACTAAAATAGTTTTAAATTCTAAAAGTAATATTATAAAATACATATATTGACATATAAAATGTGGGTTTTCAAAACTTGTGTGACAAATTAGATATAATTGACAAAAAGTTAATGAATTTTTTGTTTTTTTGTTAATGAGAGTGTTAAGAGCTCTATGAATGCTTAACTATTCCTTCAAGTGTGTGTAGTCCTCCTGTCCCTACACACTAAATAATTACATGAACAAATCTCTTAAGGATGGCTTCAAGATATTGGCTAGAGATTTCAAATCCATAACCACGTGAATTTTACAATGCCTTAGAAATTAGTACAACAACTTTGTGGTCCACAACAAATTTGTTGCTCCATCACTGTTTATGGAATTTGATTTTTACTATTAGAGCGTTGAATTTAAGGCTCCGTTTGGGAGTTCATAAGGGAATGAAATGGAATGGAATTAAATAATCATAAGGGAATGGAAAGGAATAGAATGGAATGTATTTAAGTAAGGGAAAGGAATGGAATAGAATAAAATTAAGTAACCTTGATTGGATGTTTTAAAATAAAGGAATGAAAATGAATGGAATGTAAATAATCTTGTTTGGGAGTAACATGGAGGGAATGGAATGAAATCATTTTATGACAATATTACTATTAGACCCCTATTTTAAAATAAAGAATTGAATATATAGGGGTAATTTGGGAGTTTTAATAAAAAAAAATCATTAAATTTAATTCTATTCCCTCCCATTCCTCCCAATTTCGGGGGGAATGAAAATTTGAGATTTTAAGGGAATAGAGAGGAATGAGTGTTCTCTCCTACCCATTCAATTCCCTCCTACTTAATTAAACTCCCAAATAAGGGAATGGACTTTCCATTCCCTCCATTAAAACTCCCAAACAAGGGAATGGAAGAATATTCTAAAATGATTCTTTTCATTCCTTTCCATTCCATTCCATTCTCTCCTCCCAAACGAGGCCTAAATGAAGTCTATATGTGGGAGGCTGGGAGTGCATTCATGGTGCTATATTTACTGCTATTAATGGCCTTTTGCATGCATGCTGCTATTGCGCATATTATGTGCAGTAAAAGGAAGATTTTTGTTTGAGGGTCTTTAAGGTCTTTCCATTGATGTACTGTGCATATGCTATAATTAATAAGTATGGCGTTAAGGTTATTATTATCAATTTTACTATAAAAAAGTTTACAAATTGATGTGATAAAAGATGCGATTGGCTCAACAACATATATAATAAATAAGTGTCCAAATTACTTTTTCGTGATTGTTAACACATCAGTGTGTAAAGTTCGTGTGATTTACTTACGTCTCATGTTTATCATGGGTTTAAGATTTAAATCTTACCAAGAAACATATTGATCATATCATGGAAATTTGTGGAAAATAAGACAGAAATCTGAAATATATCAATAATCAATCAAGATATCTTTTTTTTTTTTTTTTTTGAGTCTTACATAATAATGACTTATTTTTCTTTTCAAAATAAATAAATAAATAAAAATAATGACTTATTTTGAACGAGTGTTGATATAATTGTGTGTTTTTTTTTTTTTTTTTTTTTTTGAGTTCTTGAGAATTGTATTATTTTGTATTTGTGTATGAATTGTGATTTGTTTGTTTCTTTATGTTTCCTTGGAAACACAAAATGGTTTTTTTTGTTAGAAAAATATTAAACACAACACGTATTTAGAGGCTCTTTTTTTTTTTAAATTAAAAAATTATATATTACATGGACTATTCTTTCTTTATATTTCTATATGCAAAAAGACAATTTGAAATTATTGCATGAAATGTTCTTTCTTTGTATTTATATATACAAAAATACAATTTGAAATATACATCAATTCCAGTGTAAAAGAGTGTTTCAAATTTGAAAACCTAAAGAGAGTTAAGAAAAATCTTTTTAGAACAATAAACTTGTGTAAAATAAAGACAAACACACAAACATGTGAGGAAGAAAATAAAAAATATTGAGTATTAAGAAAATTACCTGTACTTATGTCTCAAAGAGAAAAAGAGGGAGGGAAAGAGAAGACATTTATTTATATTTTGTTTTGGCAATTGGGTTGCATTTTAGAAAAAAATAAAGATATATAGTAGTACTTGAATTTATGGATGAGAAGTTATAGTAATAGTTTTATAGTAGATGTGATTTTTTTTTTTTTTAATTCAAAATAAAAAAGAAGAGAATTGAAAAAATAAAAACAAAACATAAAAAAGTGGGATTGGGAGTAAGGAAAGTAGGAAACCGCAAATTCAAAAAAAAAAAAAAGAAGAAGAAGAAATGTTTAAGACTTGATAAAGGTAAAAAATAAATAAATAAATAAAGAAGGTTTGAAAAGAAAAATTGAAAACATGGGCTATGATTGAAGGAATATGGGTAGTTGGGGCCTTTTTTTTGTTTTTTTTTTTTTTAAAGTAGGATTTGGGGTTTTTCAAATCTTTGAATAAAGAGTGGTCTCATTTTTGTAGTCAATGTTTTAGTGCGGGTTAGAGTCGTATTTTTACTAGATTATTCTTTAGTTTTGTCTCTACTTAAACCTAAGGATGTAGGGGTATTTTTAGACCAATGAAATGTCTATCCCAAACAAGGAAGCCCCTTAAATAATAAACTAGCTTCATCACACGTGCTTTGTGCGTGCAATGAGGCTTTTTTTTTTTTTTTTTTTCGTCTAGTGTCATAATTTTCCTTTTTTTAAATATGATTTTGGATAAGTTTGTTTTGAAGACATGAATTAGTAGGAGAGTATCCTATTTTGTAGATATTTTAAGTGGACTTAGAAATATATTTTTACAAGGTTGTCCTTAAGTTTTTTATCTGTTAAACATAAAGTTTAGGGGTATTTTTGAATCACATAAAAGTCTAGTCCAAATAGAGGAATCCTTTTATGGATAGTATAGATAATACATATATATATATATATATATATATATATACATACACACACATACACACACTTGCCTAGTGTCATAATTTTTCTTTTAAAAAAAAAATTAGATAAGTTTGTTTTGAAGATATGGATTAGTAAAAAAGTGTTCTATCTTGTAGGCATTTTCAGTGGAGTTAGAGATATATTTTTACCTGGTTATTCTCAAGTTTTTTTCCTATTAAACATAAGGTTTAGGGGTATTTCTAAACCGTATAAAAATCCAGTCCAAAGAGGGGAATCCTCTTATAGATAGTGTGTGTATAAGATAAAGATGACTTTCCTTTGATTTATAAATTATGGGAACATCACTTACAATATTTGACAATTTAAATTTGTACATTAAAGATAAATTATTGTGAAATTTAGTATAGAATCAATTTTCGGAATTTGAAGAAGTTAAGCCTAATACCATTTTAATAGATGATTGAATTGAAATATATTAAAAGAAAATTATGTTGTACATTTAGTCTTTGATCTTAATATAACTTCTTTTTTTTTTTTTTTTGAGAAACTGATCTTAATATAACCTAATAATAAGTCTCAGTGAAATTTTTTGTTTGCTCATATTTGGATCCCAAAAATTAAATCTTGTCCTATTCCTACTTTTACGTGACTAAGGTTAAATATTTCTAACAAATACGTGGTTCAAATTCCTTATCTTCCATCTAAAATGTTTAAAAAAATAATTTAAAAAAAGAAAAAAAGAAAAAGAGAGCTAATAATGTAGTTGTTGCCCAAATCACAAATGACTCAAATACAAAATTTGTGCAAGTTTGCTTCAGACTCCCGCCAATTCCTGGAAAGAATAAAGTCCAAAAACAAAAAAGAAATCCCGAAAGTTAAGAACAAGACAAGGAATTGCTTAAAGTTATAAATGAGAGAAAGAAAGAGAGAGAACCGTTGGACTAACACTAACACTGATTTGTAGTTGGTCAAAAATCAAAATGTGCATTGGGATGCCAATTTCAAGCTCTTCAATCTTCTTCTTTCACCTTTGGCCTTTTGTTGAGAAGGTCCATTCTATAGGTTATAGGTGTGAGTGAGGGCATAGGCAAGCAAATTGAAATGGGATTATATCTTTGAGAGAGGAGGGATTGTTTGTCTTCTTCTTTGGAAAGAAAATAAAGGGGGAAAGTTTGCTGGCCTCTTTGATCTATATTTGACCCAAAATAAAATTATAAAAAAATTATTTTCTACACTATTAATAAGAGGATTCCCATATTTCGTCTTCAATTTTTGGTGTATCAAAATATTCTCATACAAAGTTTGAAAATAATATACCCTTTAGTTTAATTTTTTTTTCCTACAAAAAATATTAAAATAGCAATACTATCTCATGTAAAAAATGGAAAAAAAAAAAAAAAAAAAAAAAAAAAAAAAAAAAAAAAAAAAAAAACTAACTGTTATTCTCACCGCCCTTTGTATTCAAATGTCTAATTCCTATTTGTATTTGTTATTGTAGGGGTGATAAGCTCAAGAGTACATATCTGTAAAGTATATTGGGCCAGGGGCCCAATTTGAGGATATTAAATAGTCCGAGGACGAGTAAATACCTTTTATAAGAGTCCATATTGGTAAGTGAATAGTTGAAATCTGATCACGATCAACTAAGAAGACAGTCCGAGGACGAATACTTCCTTGGCTAAGCAAAGCCGAGGTCAGAAGGTAGGGTCTGACACCAAGAGCAATGTCTCGGATGATTCCACTGATGCGGATAAGTATCCAGAATGGACAGGACAGGACAAAAGGAGGCCATGAAATATCTCAAGGAAAAACTGCTACCACCACATTAAATGCTTTATTGCTAACTCTCTGACCGTATTAATATGGAAGTGATACCTGAATAGTGGTTTTCAACCTTACAACTACTACACAAAGATTTCAGGAAGGTGTTGATGGGACAAGTATCAACATTGACCATCTGGTCTGCACGTAGAGGGTAAAGATGAAAGGGGAAGAGAGTATAAAGAAAGAAGAGGGCAATGAGAGAGAGAGATCAAGAAATCAAGAAAGAAACACTGTAGCAAACAGGAAACAAACTTGTAATCAAACTTAAAAGAAATATATAAGAACTGATCTCCTCAGACTGTGCCGAGGGCAATTTTCTTTAGTTTAAATCAATCTATCTTTTTGTTCTTATCATTTGAACCCACTTTATTTGTCATTCAACTCATTTTAGCTCAGTTTTTCAATCTATTCTCTACAAATTCAATGTTTTGAATTTTTTGGGCCTGAGTCCATCCATCATTTGGGCTAGGAACCAAATCTGGTCCTTATAGTTATCTATTTGAATTCAAATACTTCAATTATTTTTATTAAAAAACAAAAAACAAAATTACTTCTTATAAAAGAAAAAAAGAAAAAAAGAAAAAAAAGAAAAAAAAAACCCTACCTCACGTAAAAAGTAAAAACAACTTATTCTTATCCTGAATTTTCTATATATGTTTTTTAAAAAAAAATTTTTAAAACATTCCAAATTTTCGTTATCCAAATTCTATATAGTTATCACAAATCCTCATCCATCCACACTAACGTATATCATTTTTCTTTTGTTCAAATCTCAAACTTTTTTTCTTATCACTATTCTTATCACAATCAATAAATTCAAATGTTCCATTGGGTTTCAACTTCTTATAGTTCTCTATCTCATTTTTAAACATTATTCCACGTTACCTTACCTCTATCTTTATAATAAAAAAAAAAAAAATACACGTGGTTATTTATATATCACTTTTAATCATTATAACACCAAAGCAAATAAATAAATAAATAAGCATTATTGTACTCGCAAAGCTTGTGTGATGAGTCTAGTTTCTAATATTTATTTGCAAATATGTTTATAAGCATCTAAATTCCAATCCTATTTTTAGAGAAGATATTTGTTATCAAATGATACCATGTCAACGGTATCAAAATTTAATAAATATGAGACATGTCACAAAAAATAATTACCCCACTAATAAATTAAAGACATGTGTTAATGGGTATTTATTTTTATACATATGTCTCTTATTTATTGGATTTTGATATGAATGACGTTGTATTATTTTATACAAAATATTTTTTCCCTATCTTATGGGATGTGCAACACCAACAACACAGCCTTAGTTGGAGGTTTTTTTTTTTTTTTTTTTTTTAGAGTTTCAACCTATGGCGTCCGCTCTTAATGATAGCTCTTTATCATCAGACCAAGACATCAATCAGTTTTTGATATAAGCAGAGATTGAACCTCAAATCTCTTATAAAACCATCAGAGACTTTACCAATTGAGCTAACTGGAACCCACAGCCTTAGTTGGAGTTAATTATGGATTTTCAACAAATTAATCAAAGTTGGCCACATGTATTCTTTTCATTCAATTATTTTATCTGAAGTCATACTCTTTATTAATTTCTTCATAAGACACTTTTGTGGGATGTAGATTTTTATTTTTGAGTAAATTACACATACCACTACCACACATGTGGTATGCCTTTTAAATATGGAACTATCATGTGGTTTATTTTATAACACTTACTTCCCATGCGGTTTGCTTTTCATCTAATTTTAGTAGAATTTAATGATGCGGCAAGTGCCAACATCACATTTAAAGAAAAAATTGAAGACATATAATTTTACCCTCACACTCATTGTTCCCTCTCCAACTTTCACATTCAATTCTTTTTTTATTTGAGAAACACACACACACTTTCACATTCAATTCTCTTTTGGGTTTGTGTATTTTTTAAGGTAGACCAATCTTTTTTCTTTAATTATTTCCTAATAGGCGTTGTTGGCACTTGTCACATCATAAATTCCGTAAAATTAGTGGAAATGTATCACAAAGCAAATCACGTAGGAGGTAAATGCCTCATAAAACAAATAGAAAGGGAAGTAAGTGATACAAAATACAACCTAGGATAGCTTCATATTTTAAAGGCATACCACAAGGATGATATATGTCATATTTTTCCTTTTATTTTTTAAAGGTTTATACCAAATTATGATCATCTAGACAAGTTAGGTAAATTCACTGTATAGTTCTTATAATTTTATACATTTATTTTGAAATGGATATATTGAATTTTTTTTCACGTCATTAAAATCGTTCACATTTTTTTAGCTATTTTAATATTTCAGTAAATGTATAGTCAAATTCTTTAAAAAAAAATACATGCATCTGTTTCAATATTTTTTTCCTACAATTTTAACATTATTGAGTGCACTTGTTATAACTGCCTTTGCATTAATTAAAAAGGAAAAAACATTTATTTTTCTATGCTTCTCTCTCTCTCTCTCTCCAGTTTGTTTTCAATTTATTCAGTTCATTTGGATTTTTTTTACAAATTTTTAAGGTTTTATTTTTTAAAGTGATATAGTTATATTTTTATTACTTTATTTTTCAAAACCTAATAAATCAATATAAAAACAAACTTTCCGAAGATACACATAAACATGTTTTATCCATGCAAGTATCAGCTATATGTGGAAGAGTGCCATCGCCATTCATAGTCAACGATCCACACAACTATAGTGGAAATAAAACTTTTCAGCAAAAAAAAATAGTGGAAATAAAACTAATGGAAGTGGGACCTATATATAGAAGAATATTTTGAAATGACAAACTCCAAAAGTGTCAAATATAGATCATACCTAATATAATTTACTTTTATTAATAAAATAAAATAAATAAATAAAACTCCCCAGCACCAGCAGCGTACGTTCCAAACGGTACTTTTTAAATTGAATAAAATATCATAAAAGCAAGGCTACTTCCAAATATAATCTGTTCCGATTACTGAATATATAAAATATTTGACAAATGCCTTTTAGTTGAATTGTCTCATTTTCATGCATAAAGTGCTTGAGGGTTTAGAGGAAAAAAGTTCGAGCTCTAAGGTTAACAATATGTTGTAATTATTTTTCAAAAAAAAAAAAAAAAATATATATATATATATATTTATATAAGACATTTAATTCTCATTGTATTTTGTATTCTTGTTTTAGACAATTCTTTATGATTTATTAGGCCTTGGAAGTTAAGATAATCTTTAGATTTTTTTTTTTTTTTTTTTTTTTTTTTTTGAGAAGGAAGATAATCTTTAGCTGAGATTTAAAAATGGTTTTTTTTTTAGAAGAAGATTTGGAAATGAATTGATAACGTTAATTTTATATAAATTAGAATAATTTAGATGACCTGTATTAGTAAATAATAATAACAAGGCCTGTATCAGTCAATAAAAAAAAAAAAAAAAAAAAAAAAAAAAAAAAAAAAAAAAACAAGTACTGTAAATTTGTAATCAAGAATATCGTATGGGTTTGTGTATTTTAACATAAAATTCTAACCTATTTTTACATTTATTAGTATAATGTCCATGGGACGACTTAATGAAAAATTATATATAAACTGAAGAAAATATTTCAATGATATAATTTAAAATTGATTAAAAAAATAGATAGTAGAAATAGAAGAAGAAGAAATTACTTTAACCTACTTAATGAATATACATCATATAAGGCCAGTTTTTATCAAAAAATAGAGATCACAATATATTATAAAATAATTAAAAATAAGGAACGTAATCCTTTTTTAAATTATTGAAATTTTTATAATTGAGTTTTAATTGAAGTAGTTTTCAATTGGATTAAATCTTTGGTAATAAATTTTCATTTATAGTAAATTATATTAATGGTGAAATTATATTGTATAATCTGTAATACTCAAATTGAGCTAAATAGTAACTAGTGCAACTACAACTACAACGTATATGACCCAACTTATATTATTTTAAAAAAAAAACTGTGATAGAGTATTGAAATAATACAGTATTATTAAATAATTTTAAAAACTATAATTTTAATGGGTGTAGTATTTTATAAGACTTTCCAAATTTTTTTTTTTTTTTGAGAAAAAGACTTTCCAAATTTTTAACAATAGAGTTTCATATTATTTTTAACATGTAGTAACAAATGGAGAGGTCATCTACTCTTTTTTTTTTTTTTTTTTTTTTTTTTTTTTTTTTTTTGAGGAAAAAGACTATGCTTTGAATTTTATTGAGAAGCTAGAAAATTAGCATAAACAAAAGTATCAACTTCTGATGGAACAGTCTCCATACAAACTAACAAAGGAAAAGACAGTGTTGTTCTTTGGGCTAAGGCATGAACCATAACATTGCCTTGCCTAACAGTGTGATAGTAAGAAAAACTCCTCAAGGAGCTAACATGAATTAGGGTCTCCCTAACAATGTGACCAAAAGATGAAAATAACATATCACCCTTTTGTAAAACCTTTATAACCATCTCTGAATCGCCTTCAAAATGAGACGATGCAATCCAATTTCTTTTGCAAATATCACGGCCCTTCTCGCTACTATCATCTCCAAGCATTTCACTGAGAGGTCATCTACTTGATGCAAACACAAATGTGTAAAAATACTTTTTTTTTTTTTTTGAGAAAGTGTAAAAATACAGTTTTTATTATATAATATATGATATGATATAAATTTTGAGCATGATATAAGCTTATATATAATTAATATTATGGTGAATACTTCCTTGATAATAATTAAATGATTTTTTTCTTTTTCAGAAGCAAACACATGCAGACAAACATACAAAGGAGAGGGGACAATGTTTTAACACAAAGACACACCACAAACTCCAATCGAAAGTCCTGATAACTTTTAAGAGATGATGGGGCCAGTCATAAAAAATGATTGATAGTGTTTCTAAGTTCTTAAACTCACGCCAAAATAATTTTGTGTATGTTTAATTAGTTTAATCACAATCTATATAAATTTCAATTACTTTTAGTTTTTTTATTTTTTTGGTGGAAAACGGGAGGTCGTAATAATGACTTGTTGCATGCAAGAATTGAAAATACTTTTCTTTTTCTTTTTTATATACCGAAAAAGGTAGAACGAATTGAAAATACTTTAAAAGTTTATGGTTTTAGTTTTTTTTTTTTTTTTTTTTTTCAACGTATAAGTGTATAACAACAGAAGAATATAATGTCTGTTTGATGCAACCCCGACATACTTTTGTATCGTTTGGCGACATTGCCAAGCGGCGTGGAAGGGGGGCTTTTGCAAATCCTTTTTCCCTGGCCAACTCAAATCTGGGTGTGGCCTAATAAACAACAATAAAATAACTGCCATACCTTGTTATGTTTTGCTGATATAATTTAACAATTTTCTCAAGCATAGGTAATCAGGGGAGAGTCTTCTTCATACTTGCTTGATTCTATAAGTATCTGATGGTTCTATTCTCTAAAATGATCTGATTATAAGTTAATAAATGGTAATATGAATAAAAATTAGCAAATTAAGGGGCTCTTCATAATCCTAATGGTCCCAAGAGTTTTTTATTTTTTATTTTAAGGATAATTCCAAGGAAATCCTAATTGGAACTAGAATAAGACAAAACTTTCATAATAATTGATGTGATATGAATTGGGCATGGCATTAACTTATATAATATTAATTATATTCTGGATATTTTGGTATCAAGAACCAATATAATAATTGATGGAGTACCAAATTTCTTTTTTTTTTGGGATAAATTTAATCACAATTCATGTGAATTTCTATTACTTTTAGTTAATATTGACTCACTGAAGGTGTAAATTAAAAAGATTTAAAAATGTTCTGATTTTAATTTAATTTATTTAAAATTTTGAATGTATAATAACAAAAGGAGAGTGTGTTTTTTTTTTTTTTTTTAATTTTTTTTTTTTTTTGAGAAAGTGAGAGTGTGTCTACTTTTTTTTTTTTTAGAATGTGAGAGTGTGTCTACTTGATACAACTCCAACAAAAAAAAAAAATATATATATATATATATATATATGAATCTTATTATATAATGTATGATATAACATAGATTATCGTGGCATTAGTTTTATTATAATTTTTTGTGAAAATAACTAAATGATTAGTAGTGTATCAGGTCTTATACTTTTACATTAAAGGATTTTTTTTTTTTTTGTTGATAGGTTTCAATCATGTTTTTTTTTTTTTTTTTTTTTTTTTTTTTTTGTGTGTGTTTTTTATAAGTTTTAATCACAATTTATGTGAATTTTTACTATTTTTAGCCAATAGTAACTCTTTAATAAAAACGATAATGATTCATTGAAGACACGAATTAAAAAACTTTTGGTAGAAATGAATTAAAAAAATTTATGGTCTTAATTCATTTTTTTTTTAATTTATGATATAATTTGAAACCGCTACAAATTATAGGAAACTAATGTAATAATAAACCAAAACCTTTAATGAAGGTTAGTCGTTCAAGACAAAGAGAATGTAGTCAATTGATGCAACGACTTTCTTCTCCAAAAAAAAAAAATAATAATAATAATTCGATTCAACAACGTTGTTGTTGTTGTTTTTTTTTTTTTTTTTTTTGAGAATCATAAATAATTTTTTATAATTATGTTTTGTTAGCGAGGGCCCTTAATTAGGCAATTGTTAATAAACCATTTTAGTGAAGTTTTAACATCACTTTTATGAGGTGAGTTTCAGTTAGTTCAACCGGTAAAGTCTCTGATAGTTGTATAAGAAATTTGGGGTTCAATCTCCGTCTACACCAAAAATTGATTCGTGTCTTAGTCTGATAATAAATAACTATCATTAAGAGCAGACGTCATAAGTTAAAACTCTCTAAAAAAAATCACTTTTATGAGAAATAAAATTAAAAAAAAAACTGTCACAATATTAATTATTATTTTTCTATTTTTCCATAATTTTTTTTCTAAAATGGTTCACTAACAAGTAACAAATGTCCTTAAGAGATCCATTAGTATTTCTCTTAATAATTTTGCAATTTTTTTTTTTATAAAAAAAGAAAAAGAAAAAGAAAAAAAAGTTGCATTGGTGGATCATTTTTAAATAAAAACATAAGGATACGAATCTTTAACCGATGCACTATTCTATGCACCTCTTATTTTCAATCCTGGGATCGTTGACTTCTTTAAGTTCTTTTTCTAGAATAAGCCAAAATTACAAATATTATAAGATCTTAAGTTTATTTAATCGACACTTTTCGTTTATTTTAAAATATAAAATCTACACTTTCCGTATAGCTGATAAAACCATTACTTGCTGCATTAATAAAAAAATCGTCAAATTCTTGACCCCAGAGATTTCGTCAAAAGTGTTGCGATTTAAATTTTTAATTTCTTTTCATAAACTAATATCATGGATCACAATCACTTTTTTTTTTTTTTTTTTTAAATATAGAAAAATGGGTAAAGGGGCTACTTGAGTTGACGTATTTCACCTAAGCGTGATCCTAGTAATACTCTACTTGCTTGATCCAAGCATGCATGAGTAAAGAACCTAGATGATCCATTGTGGGATTCAAACCTCACTCTCTACTAGTCCAACTACCCTGGTGGTCACAATCATTTTATGTTAATAATAATAAAAATATTATATATAATAATGAAAAATTTAGTAAAATGTTTATGAGGCTGGTTTTCACTTAAGTGTGATTATAATAATACTTTATTTATTAGGGCCGAGCCTGCGTGAGCAGAGAATCTAGATGATCTATTGTGGGATTCAAACCTTTGATTTCTACTAGACCAATTATCCGGTGGTCACAATCACTTTATGTTAATAATAATAAAAATATTATATATAATAATGAAAAATTTTGTAACATGTTTATGATGCTGGTTGATGTGCTAATCATGAGTCAAGTAGGACAAACTTCACGATTAATTGCTTGCTAATGATGTGTCGTTGGAAGGTTGTGCACATGGTTGGTACGTCAACACCGAGTCGGTTATGAAAAAAAAAAAAAAAAAATATATATATATATATATATATATATAGGTACGTGCATGTTAATAAAATTGATGGCAGATTCAGCAAAAAAATAAAAATAAATAAATGATGGCATGTGCATTGCATAGGATTTGATATATATATTGATATGACCCTTCATGCTTTTGCTAATTTGGCTTTACATGTTTGTAAAGATCCGTACATGTTAATTATGGACGACAACATTCATAATTTCATCATATGAATCATATATTTGTGATTTAATTGGTAAAATTAATTATAAAATTGGATATTATTAGAAAATATTTGGATTAGAGTAAATTGCAGTTAAACATGATTTTTTTTTTTTTTTTTTAAACTTGTATATTGTAATTGCCATAGATTTATATAACTAATATATTTGGACTTTCGAAATGAGGTCTTGGAACTTTTCACATGACAATCCAATTTGAATGTAATATATAGTTTTATCTTCTCGTTTAGTGTGAGTGACTCTTTTTATATAATTGTTGGTTATTGGCCTAAATTTATGAGTGTAGTTTGATAGTTATAACTTACAAGCGTGGCGATGAAAGGGAATGAAAGAGATGGAATGATCAAAGGGAATGAGTTTTCCTTTTTGGATAGAGGGGAGAATTTGAGGAAAAGGGGGTGAGGGTTGGGCAGTCAGTTTTTCAAGCGATTTTTATAATCTTATGCTGATAGCTAAACTCACAATTTCATTTTAAGAACATTAATATCGACCATTATTGCCAACTTCAATGGAAGTCGTCGTTGCCAAATGGCTTGACTTGACAAGGTGGATGGTGGTTGTGGGTGTAAAATTTGCAATGTTGGTTCTTAGTTCGAACCTTCAAATGTCACAATATTAATCCATACTCGCTATTTGAAATTATCAGGTGCTTTATCGCTAAATGTAGTTATAAGTAAAGTCTTTATCCTTTTCATTGTTTAAGTACCTAATATATAGAATTTTTCAGTGGACTTTAAACTACTATGATTATGTCATATTAATATTTCCATGATTAGGATAGCTTGGGGACTCGAGAAACCAACCCACCGATCGACTCAACTTAGCGTAAAGAGTCACATGCGATTTTGACTAGTGGGTTAGATAGTTATCAAGTGCACAACTTTTAAAATTCGAGTTTTGGGTCAGACGTTAGGTTGGAAGAAATCTCACTCGATCAACTCACCCAATTAATAGATGATGTTGATATGGTTGTTTTCTAATTGGTTGGAAAACCAACCTATACACCATTTGTGACTACCATTTTTTCCATAAATTATCTCTCAAACTAGCATCTTTCTCTATTATTTTAGTAAGTTTTATCCTTAGATGGTAAATGTACATACAAGGAGAAATTCCTTTTGTTTTCTTATTTGATTTATGTATGGCATGTGTAATTGGTGATCATTGTTAGGTTTTGTTTGATTGCTAACAAAGTGAAAATTAGTTGAATTGGAACCCAAGTTTAGGCATCACAAAGAGGAGAAAGTATTAAACGCCTTATGTGAAGCTGATATGTAGGTCCCATCATAAAAGCATGAGATCGACAAGTTGGTCTCATATAAAACACATGAGACGAGTGCATATGAAACTACTTGCATATTCTTAAATCCTATTTATCGCCTTCCTTTATTTATCATTCATAATTACTATTTTCTTAATTATTAAAAAATAAACTATAAAAAATAATAATTAATAGTTTAATACACCTCCTCCAACTCAAAAAACTAAAGAGGAGACTCACATGAAAGACACGTGGCCAGTGAGACTTGTCCAGCTCACATCACATTCATCATCTTCCAAGCTATACTCTAACTCTTTTAACCAAATCTCACACTCTCTTATGCCCAAAAGAGAACACTTCTACTACTGCTTCTCTTCTACCACCACTACCACCACCACCACCAACATCACTCCTTTTCTTCTCTCATCTCTTCTTCTCCCAATCACAATGCCATAACCAATCAACCCATTTCAACCCACACCGCCATCTCCTCTTCTCTACACACACAACCATGGGTGCTTGCACTTCCAAGCCACAAAAACCCAACCCCTACGCTTCCAGAGACGACCCAAATGACCAAGCCACCCCTGCCCATCTCCCAAAATCCCCACCACCGCCGCCGCCCCACAACGACGCCGTCATCTCCGACGCCGGAGCCAAGAAATCTCCCTTCTTTCCCTTCTTCAGCCCGAGCCCAAGCCCGGCCCACTACTTCAAAAAGTCCCCGGCCCATACTAAGCCCAACAGCGCCACCTCCACGCCCTTACGTTTCTTCAAGCGGCCGTTTCCGCCGCCGTCTCCGGCGAAACACATAAGGGCGGTGCTGTTGAGGAGACAAGGGAAGAAGGCGGTGAAGTCGTCGTCGGCGGCGATTCCGGAAGATGAGGAAGAGGAAGAGGTGGTGTTGGATAAAAGGTTTGGGTTTTCGAAAGAGTTCACGTCTAGATTGGAAGTTGGAGTAGAAGTGGGACGAGGGCATTTTGGGTATACTTGCTCGGCTACTTTCAAGAAGGGTGAGCACAAGGGTCAGCAAGTTGCTGTCAAAGTCATTCCTAAATCCAAGGTTTAACTCTCATTATCATTTTATTTTATTTTTAAGTTAAAACTCTCCATTTAAACCCACGACTTCAAATCCCTTTGTCGGATTCGAACGGTGGACATTTTGAAAAAATCAAGAGGTCTGTGAGCTGTCCACAGTTTATTTTTTGATAGATAGGATCGAACCCATTAGTTGGATTTGAACTCAGAATACTTTAGAGCTAACTAGAAACCACTAAAGTTAAAAGCTTATTGGATTGCTTGCAAGTTGGGTTCTTTGGTACTTATCAAAAAAAAAAAAAGTTGGGTTCTTTGGTGTTTTTTTTTTTTTTTTTTTTTTCCTCTTTTGCTTGTCTTTCTTGGTGACTGAAATGTTCTTGTTTCTTGCGTGTTATTGGTTTTTTTTTTTTTTTTTTTTTTTTTTATAAATTTTTTTCTCTATTTTTATATATATATTTTTGGGAGTGCGTGTGTTAATTCCAATTGTCTTAGGACTTTTGTGGTTTGAATGTGGTATGAGGATTGAGGCTGATGTTAGGGGAACCCGCGTTATTTTCAAAGAATTTACCTTTTTGGGGGAAAAAATGGTTTCTAGATAAAGAATATTAGGTATGATTATACTTGTGTTTGTGTAGGACTCCATTCAATTTGAACTTTGAGTATGAGACGCATAAAGTGACCATCTTGTTTGTTTATTGGTTCTCTTTTTGGTCAATGATAGAAATTGATCAATTGGCCCACCACACCACCCTTGAGTGGTTTGTTACTATGCTTAGCGGCCTTGATTGGGATATTGGAATATTTTATTTCTGGACTACATTTCGTCATGAAAAGTACTCTTTTTGAATGACCAAACTTTATGTTTGGTAGCAAATGCAAATTGCATACAGGATAAACAGGAATAAAACTATAGTTTATTTATCTATTAATGTATATTTTTAAGTGACCTCCTTGTGTAGCATTTGTCTACGTCTGTCGCCTAAGATGTGACCTTTCCTACTAAGGATCAGAATGGCAGGCAGTCCAATGGTTGCTGGTGGACGTAATCATTGAAAAGGGTCATAGTCCTTAAATGGTGTCTTAGGAAGGGCCTACAATTAAGCTAAATTATGTATAAAATCAATCAACTAATGCCCACCACCAGCCCATGCTTACAGCAACCATAAACAGACCAAAGCTCATGTTTGGTTCACACTGAATTAGGCTCATAATATTCCGCTAGCAAATGGGCCCCACTGTGGTGCCTTGAACCTCATCAAAAAAGAGAGAAAGTGAGAAACATTGTATAAACTCTAAATTGTGTGTGATCTGATTGGTATGAAGCACACGAGGTGTTTACAAATAAGTAGAAATACTATTATTTGAGCACAATGACTTAACTAATTATATGTTATACATTATAATTTTCTACTTTTTGATTGATTATAATACTGAATGTGAAAAAGTTAAAAACCACCCATGCAAACTTAATGCGTACAAGTGACAGTAATCACAATTTCAGTACAAGGAAATATGGAAATTTTACAAATGATTATCTATCCAAATGCCTGCAACAAATAGTATCGGAGAAAGATCAACTTCAACCTAACAGCTTCACTTTCTACATCATATAAAGTTCTCATATTTCTATCCCAAATGTGCAGCAGATAGAATGCAGGACTTTCTGCTAGGCATTGAAATAGCTCTTGTTTCCAGGAAAACCAGACCAGCCAAAGAGCATAACACTGGAACACGGCAATGATAATGGATTTTAAACAGAGAAAAGTTTAAACGTGCAATTTCAATGCTACATAATAATGCAAATAGATGATTGAATTGACCTTTTTCCCCGCCCCGGGGGGGTGGGAAGGGTCTGTTATAAGCTATAAGTTGAGTCAGAGATGGCAGTTGAAAGTTTATTTTAATTAGCAGACCGAAGGTATTATGAAGTTGCATTAGATAAATGTAGCTTATATACAAGATTAGTGGTGTAAATAGAGCTAGTAAAGAAACTTCCGGCTGGTATAAATGTAGCTAATTAATAAGGAGCTCAGCCAGGAATTGGGTATTTTCTCTGGTAGTAGAGAGTCAAGTCATTGTGGTTAAGATGACAGGGTTGGACTTTGATGCAATCCTTCTGGCTCTCCCATTGAACACACAGTTTAACTCTTCTCATGAAATGTGCCAATGAGCTCTAGCTCAATCGGCACCTCCTGCCCTCGTATAAGCTAGGTTGAAGGTGAGGTTGTGGGTTCAAGTTGAAACTAGGTTGAAGCTAGGCTGAATTTATTGGTATTGCTAGTACCTCAATTTAAGAGTGCTGAACTATATAAAATGAGAGCAAAAGAAGTGGTGCATGATCTTGTTGGCTGAAAATGAAGTCCAAGTTGAAATCTAGTAGCATCTGATGGAGTACTAAATTATAAATGACTTTTAAGGTCCTGCTTCTTGAAAAGATTAAAAAGGGATAGGTGTGATGCATTTGAAGTATTAGAGAAGGAAGTGGAAGCCATGTATTGCTATGTTATTATGTATCTTGTAGGATTGGCTATTAACTTTTTCCTTTTTTAAAAGATTGTGGATAAGTAAAGGATCGCTTTTATCCTCTTGGCTTGCTCTGTTCCTTTACATCTTGGCTAGGTTGCAAACATTTTGTTTAGATTTTGTTTATTTATCTTTTAAAATTTTATATATTACTAAATCTTTGGAAATTTTGAAGCCTGTGGATAACTGGATATTCAATATAATTACCAAATTTTACATTGCTTCTTTATGGATTGTTCATTATTTTTTTCTCATGGTGTTCTCATCTTTGTTGCCAGATGACAACAGCGATTGCAATTGAGGATGTGAGAAGGGAGGTGAAAATATTGCGAGCCTTGACAGGACATTACAATCTAGTAAAATTCTATGATGCTTTTGAAGACCATGAAAACGTCTACATAGTAATGGAGTAAGCTTGGAACACACACTGCTTTCTATCATTGGATCTTGCTTTTCTGCTGCACATTTAACAACAACTGATTGATGTGAATAATGAATTCATATTTCCTGGATGGTTCATGCAAGCTATTAATAACGTTATCTATTTTCCAATATTCTTGTGCCTCTATTAAATGCAAGCATACAGTCTCTGTAGGTTTGATTGGCTAAATATAAAATTTTAACATGAAATCTCTTTAATGATTGCTCACTATATGTAGCTCAGCTCTGACCTTATGGAATTTATTTATTATTGTGAACATTTCAGGTTATGTGAAGGAGGGGAGCTTCTAGACAAAATACTTTCAAGGTAGTTATTTATTTATTTATTTTTCATAGATTTTTTCTTTGGGGCTTTCAGATGTGCATTATTGTTGCCATATAGATGTTCCCTTGCTCTTTTTTTTAATTTAAAAAAAAACTTTTGTAGGGGCGGGAAATTCTCAGAAGATGATGCAAAGGCTGTCATGGTACAGATACTGAATGTGGTTGCATTTTGTCATCTTCAGGGCGTGGTGCATCGAGATCTTAAACCAGAGGTGAAATGCTTATCATGTTTTCCTTTTCATGCAATTATATCATGATATGTCCACTAGAAGGTTGAGTTTCTTAATAATAGCTAAGTGTAGGAATTGCATGTGTTGATGGAGTTACTGATTTGAGAGTTTCCTAGACTTAAAATTGGCTTGTTGGGTTGTTTGAATATTTCTTGTGGTGGACCTGGTGATTCCACTCTCAATCATTGTACCATTTGGTTTGAGAATAGCTAAGTTAGGATTGGTTATAACTGCAACACCTTTTTTCCCAAAAGACTAAATTTCATACTGCATTTTTGCCATTCCCAAACAAAGAGACTGGTAAGTTATGTTCAAGCTGTCTGGGTTTTTGACTGTCAAAAATCCCTTAAATGAGTTTGACCACTCAAATTGTGCTACTTATTCTGCAACTTTTCTTCAAAGTAATTGCCTGATGTCATGTTGGCTGATGTTAAACATCATCCAATAGCGTGGTCTATTAACTAGTTGGTAGGCCTCATGATTCTGTATTACCATTGCAATCAAATTCTATCGAAAATCTTTTAAAAAATTTGGATCTTCTAGAGGAAACGTCTGTCTGCTTGCCTGTCAAACTTAAAAAATAAAAAATAAAAAACCTGTTTTACTTGAATGGCGAACCATTTTGGCAGATTTTGCTGCATGTTTGTTTTCTCTAATGTAATAGAAGTTGGCATTGAGACCGCAGAAAATTGGTAGAATTTTAACTCCAACATGTTTATCTGAGATCTATAATTGAGACTGCATTTTTTTTTTTTTTTTTACTTATGAAATTTTTTTGGGTATTGTAGGAAAGGGAAACAAGTAGTTAAATTTTAAATTAGTATCATGACTAGCTTGTACTGTGACAAATGAGGAAGAATGGAAAAGAAAATGATGTCCTTGTCAGATTCAAATTATATTTTATGCAAAAAGTTGGGTTTGTGTAGCATTTCAAACCATCCAAAAATGTACAATTTCTTCTGCTAATTTGCAGTCACAGACAGCTTGGAGATTTGTCCGTATGCTTATTATCAAGGCTATAAAGAACTTCTGGTGGAGTTTTTAATTTCTCCTTCATTGCTCCAAGTGCCGTTTTATGTCATTTTTGCAGTTGAGTCAGTTATCATCTTAAATTTTGCCAGCCTGATGGTCTTGCTGGTCTGTTTTAACTTGCTCTTATATGCTTGTTTGTATATTTGTTTTTTTCTTTCTTCCTGAAATTTCATTTAGTTATAAATTGAAAATAAAAACAAAAAACCATGCATGTGTTTAATCTCCATTTTTATCTGATTTGCATTATTTTGCTGCTGAAAAAGGATGTGATGAAATGTGCCTGGCCATATAACATGAATTACAAAATATTTTTTATTTTTAAATGGTAGATAATTGGTAAGTAGATCTGGGGTAATAAATTTAGGTAATTTTTTGTAGTCTATGTTGTAATCTAAACATAGCTTTTTCCTGGATCAGAACTTCTTGTATACTTCTAAGGATGAGAACTCCAAGTTGAAAGCCATAGACTTTGGCTTATCGGATTTTGTCAAGCCAGGTTTGTCCTCTTAAACCAGATCCATACGAGTCCATAATTGCTATCAGTATGTCCTGCCTTGAGAATTTGGATGCAGTTTTAATGCTTATGGTGGGTTACAGATGATAGGCTTAATGACATCGTGGGAAGTGCATATTACGTTGCCCCTGAAGTTCTACATAGGTCTTATAGTACAGAGGCTGATGTATGGAGTGTAGGAGTAATAGCTTATATTCTACTATGTGGTAGTCGCCCGTTTTGGGCTAGGACTGAATCTGGAATTTTTCGGGCGGTCTTGAAAGCTGATCCTAGTTTTGATGAAGCACCTTGGCCTTCTTTATCTTCAGAAGCAAAGGACTTTGTCAAGCGTCTACTAAATAAGGACCCACGGAAACGAATGTCAGCTGCTCAGGCACTAAGTGAGTTGTCATTTCCTTTAAGATTCGTTTATTTTGTTTTGTTTTTCCTTTGGTCTTATCTTTTAAGATTATTAATTTTTAACTTTCTAATATCATCCTCCAGACCTTAATTTTTCTCTATTTCTTTTCTTATCTATCTTTGGGTGCAGGTCATCCTTGGATCCGAAATTATAATGATGTAAAAGTACCTCTCGATATTTTAACATTTAGACTCATGAGGACTTATATGCGATCATCATCGCTGCGTAAGGCTGCTTTAAGGGTGTGTATATGTTTCTGCTGATGGAAAAACTAAAATATTACTTTCTTGAGGTCATTCCCATATGGTAATGAAAGTACTTCATCCTTAAATTTCTGGCCTTTTGAATAAGTTGATCGAGCAGTCGTTTCTCCTTATTAATCAGTGGAGTTATTATTTCTACAAGTCCTACAAGTCTATAATCTAAAATTTTGGTTTCCTCTACTTCTACTTCAATATATGAAGGAAGTGCTTAATTATTGGTCCTCTTGTCACTTGTCAGAAAATCTATGGAAAACCTTTATATTGTGTTTTGTAAATGTTCAATTAACAAGGTTTTACATTTCTGCTTTAAATATTAAATTTGACCCCCAAAAAAAAAAAATTTGACAACTTTTATGATATTTTTGGTTTTGATGTTATTGACCACTGTTTGCGGAGCGTTCTAATCTAGCTTAACCTCTTTTTAATCTTATCTTCATCTCTTGAAGGAGAGGGTATCTCATGAAACCATCTTATAAGATACTTTTCCCTCTCAAAGAGTCACAACTTATCACGTAATGATGAATTTGGTTAAAATATTGAATATTTCCATTTTGACTGAGGAAAGATGCTATCTCCTTTTTACTTGAATTTCACAAAGAATTATGTTAAAGGGTTTGCTCTGGACCACTACCACTACCAAAGTGAAGAGATTAATGAGAAAATCAAGAGTTACCTCTCTGTTTATAAATGTATTTATGTATGTCTGCATGTATTCTTTTTTCTTCCATAATTTGCAAACTTAGTGCAACTCTTTATGGTTTTCTAGAGTTCTGAGACCATGCCCTTTCTCAATACCTTAGAGCGTGTTTCATATTTAATTTGTTGAATTTTTCTTGCGTATATATTAACAAACTATTTAACATGTTATCTGTGTCCTCTGGCAGGCGCTGTCTAAAACGTTGACTGTAGATGAACTTTTTTATCTGAAGGAGCAGTTTGCTCAATTGGAGCCAAACAAAAATAACACCATAACCTTAGAGAATATTAGAATGGTCAGTCTCTCTCTCTCTCTCTCTATGAGATTGCATAACCAGATACTTGAAGTGTTTCTCATTCAGTTCTTCTGGACAGGCCTTGATGAAAAATGCAACAGATGCAATGAAGGAGTCTCACATCCCTGATTTTCTTTCATCGGTAATAATCAGTTGCTACTTGTTTGTGTCTCTATGAATTTATATGGTTATAGGTAGCTTATATGAGTTCCTAATTGCCATGCCATGACAGCTTAATGCACTTCAATACAGAAGAATGGATTTTGAAGAATTTTGTGCAGCTACATTAAGTGTGCATCAGCTGGAGGCACTTGATCGCTGGGAACAACATGCCCGCTGTGCATATGAACTTTTTGAGAAGGATGGGAACAGGGCTATTGTCATTGAAGAACTTGCATCAGTAAGTTGAAATTTTCTTCGGTATATAATGTCTTGTGGCAATGTTAGTTATGGGAACGGGGCTATTGTCATTGAGGAACTTGCATCAGTAAGTTGAAATTTCTGCAGTTAAGAATTAAATGAAAGTTAATTAACAAAGATTATTCAGAATGCTTAAAAGTTTGAACTGAAGTTTATTAAACCTTTAAATTCAAATGCTACATATTTAAAATTTTGCATAGATGATCCATCCACATTTTCTAAAATTGCCAGTGTACATATCCATTGTTGGAGACAACTAACCTCATATTGCTACAATGGTTAATTACAAAAAGATTGACAGCCCATCAAGAGTATTGAACAATGATTTGCTTACTTTCTTATTGTTCGCTATGACTGAAAAACTTTAAGCTCAAAATTTTGGATGTAACCATGTTACTATGACCATTGTTTCAGGAGCTTGGCCTTGGCCCCTCTATTCCAGTTCATGCTGTTCTTAATGATTGGATAAGGCACACTGATGGGAAGTTAAGCTTTCTCGGCTTTGTGAAATTATTACATGGTGTATCTAGCCGAATCCTGACAAAGACACAGTGAATTCATACCACATAAGCTCTTAGGAAGGACCGTTTTTCTCTATGCTTTTCTATCAAACAAATGCATGAAAATCAACACTTACCACAACTATTGATTGATTCTCGAAGGTCAAGATTTCTGTCAAAGTGTGATTCTAGACAACCCTCATCCACTCAGACTATGGGCGTTCACTCATGCCAATTCTTTGAGAGGAGTCAACCTGTGTAGAAACTGCAGGTGCTGTTATTTGTTAATTCTAAAGCCATGAGAGTTAATATTGGTATTCCGGTGTAAAGTTGTAGTTAGTTTGCCTATAAAAGAGGCTACAATATGGTCTTATAATTTCACATTGATGATTTGTACATGCTCCATTTGTCAAATCTCAGTCTTGCTACGTGATTTACCTTCCAAACAGAATACTCCACGTTTTATTGAGTGCAAAATATATAAAACCTTTTCCATATAATTGGTATCACATTCCAATCAAATCAAATCCACACAATTTTGAAATCACAGTTTGTCCTAAATTTGACTGTACGGCAAGACCCTCTCATCTTACTACTTATTAAGGCACTTACATAAAAAGTCATGACTTCAACATGTCCGTAACAGCTTGCTACATTTCTCACAACTTTCCAACAATTTAGCCATCTACGAAGTTAAAAATTGTTGGTATAAGTTTCATTGAAAATTTGATGTATCACTTCTATAGGCAGAAACAGAAAATTTAGAACATAATTGTCGATTTAAGTTTCATTGGAAATTTGATGTATAACTTTCTTAGGCAGAAAACAAAGAGAATTTAGAACATAATAGGACATCTGTCTCGTCATTGTAAGTATGCACACCATTTGCACAGTTGATGGCAAATGTGCATGTCAGTATATTGTAAACAAAGAGTTAGGAATTTCGACTTTAGAACCAAATAGAGGGCATCGAGACTACCTGCAACCAAATCATTCACTAGGTTGATTCACTCTATTTTTTTTATTATTATTATTTTTTAATGCAGCTTATGTAGTAGAAGAAACAACGGAAGCAAATTTTGTATAGACAACAATTTGTTGTTGGATGGAGATTGAATTTTAGCTTACCACTTATGATTTTTTGTAAAAATATTATAAACGTAGCATTACTCTATTTTTAAAAATCCCTTTTGTGGTGGTCATTTCCCAACAACCTTAAGCTAGTTGAGCCTAAATCTCCATTTAATTTGTATTCTAAATTGGGTTTAGCCTACAATGAGAAATTTCAATAGTAAATTTGGTAATTGATGGTGTTTAGATGGTATTTTGGTAATGACCTACCTAGAAACCTAGCTAGTCAAGGAGACTATTAGATAGCCGAGTTACCTTTTTTGAAGTCCGAGCTGGACTTCCTTACCCCTAAGATTGTGTTCTCACCTTACTCTTTACTCTCGTGTTTCTCTCCCTTGAATTGAGTTCCAACCTCTTGCTCCTCTCCCTTGGTTCGTTTTTATAGGCTTGCAATTAGTGGGTTTGTCATGATTAGAGAATCTTTGGCACTTACGTGGGTCCCTCCACTTATGGGGCTTGGGTGGTTTCTTGAGTCTGGACTACTGTTTTAGCGTGTCTAATCATGCATCAGTGATCAAGTCCACAATTATGCTATTGAAATGATTTTTTAGTAACTTGTACCTGACGCTGAATCTTGTGTTCGGCAATTGGATTTTCCCAAGGCATTACTGTCTCTCTTCGAGGATAGTGGGCCTTGTTTCGGGCTTATTTTGCTAGGGACATGTGGATCTATGTTTCAGCTCAGCTCATTAAACTTGGGTCAAACCTGACTTTAATGGCCTCGAGCTTGGGCCCGGTATGGGTTGGGCTCTTATTAAGCTCTGGGCTTGGGTCTAACATAGGCTGAGCTCTTGCCCACTTACATCATTTCTAAACATGTACTACTATAATTTTGTAAAGAGTAGTTCAACAGAGATGTTTAAGGTCTAGATTCTCATCTCCCAATTATCGAATTTTTTTAATTATTTTAAAAAACAAGTATAATTTTCAATAGGAAAATCGGAGACATATGATTTTACATTATGTGTGTAATAATTGGTATTGTTATTTTCTATTTACTAATTTTATTCCATTTTGAGTATTTGAAAAAGAAACCAAATGTTCTTACCTAAAAAGAGAAGGTAAAACCAAAAAAAAAAAAAAAAAAAAAAAAAAAAATTGTCGTCCTTGAGCAGCTGAGGCTTTGCTTTGCATGTTCATGTCAGTGAGTGTATGTATGTCTGATAAACCTTAGCTAACTTCTCCAATTCCCGAAATGCCCTTCCTAAAACCTCCGATTCACCGTTCACTCTCTTCCCTCTGTTCCTCCTCCGACACACTCCTCGCCGACAAAGCAATCGTGTACCTCAGACGCCACCCTCACCACGACCTCCAAAGTCTCTCTTCCAATTTTACCCCTGAAGCTGCTTCCTATTTACTCCTCAAGTCCCAGTTCGATCAAACCCTAACCCTAAAATTCCTCACCTGGGCCAAACCCCACAAATTCTTCACCTTTCAATGCAAGTGCCTCACTCTCCACATTCTCACTCGCTTCAAGCTCTACAAGTCTGCCCAGTCTCTTGCCGAGGACGTGGCACTCAGTACCTCACACGATGACCACAAGGGCAGTTTGGTCTTTCAATGCCTCAAGGACTCGTACCATTCTTGCAAATCAAGCTCTGCGGTTTTTGACTTGGTGGTAAAGTCTTATTCCCACTTGAGTTTCATTGATAAGGCTTTGAACATTGTTAATTTAGCGAAATCTCAGGGTTTTATGCCTGGTGTGTTGTCCTATAATGCGATTCTTGATGCGGTTATAAGGTCGAAAGGGTCGGTTAAGTTTGCACAGCAGGTGTTTGATGAAATGACTGAGAGTGGGGTTTCGCCGAATGTGTATACTTTTAATATTTTGATTCGGGGTTTTTGTGTGGCGGGGAATTTGGAAATGGGTTTGAGGTTTTTCGGTGAAATGGAGAAGAGAGGGTGTTTGCCGAATGTGGTTACCCATAATACGTTGATTGATGCGTATTGTAAGTTGGGGAGGGTTGATGAGGCGTTTGGGTTGTTGAGGTCGATGGCATTGAAGGGTTTGGAGCCGAATTTGATTTCGTATAATGTGATGATCAATGGGTTGTGTCGCGAGGGGAGGATGAAGGAGACGAGTCAGGTTCTTGAGGAGATGAATAAAAAGGGTTATGTTCCTGATGAGGTGACCTACAATACACTTGTCAATGGATATTGTAAGGAAGGAAATTTTCACCAAGCACTTGTTTTACATTCGGAAATGATGAGTAATGGATTGTCACCAAATGTTGTTACATATACTGCGTTGATTAATAGTATGTGCAAGGCTAAGAATTTAAACCGTGCAATGGAGTTCTTTGATCAGATGCGTGTTAGAGGACTTGTACCAAATGGGAGGACTTATACAACGTTGATTGATGGGTTCTGCCAAGAGGGAATCTTGAATGAAGCCTACCGGCTTCTAAATGAAATGACTCAGAGAGGATTCTCACCTTCAATTGTGACTTACAATGCTCTTATTAATGGACACTGCATTTTGGGGAGGGTCGAAGAGGCCATAGGAGTTATACGAGATATGATGGAGAAAGGTTTGGCTCCAGATGTGGTGAGTTATAGTACTATTATTTCTGGGTTTTGTCGAAATGGGGAAGTAGAGAAGGCATTTCAAATGAAGCTGGCGATGGTTGAGAAAGGTGTTTTGCCTGATGCTGTTACCTTCTCAACACTTATTCATGGTCTCTGCCTGCAAAGAAGACTAATTGAAGCTTGTGATCTCTACCAAGAGATGCTGAACGTGGGCCTGCGCCCTGATGAATTTACTTACACAACTTTGATAAATGCCTATTGTGTAGAAGGGGACTTAAATAAGGCACTTCAGTTGCATGATGAGATGGTACAAAAGGGCTTTCTACCTGATGCTGTTACCTACAGTGTGCTTATTAATGGACTTAACAAGCAGGCTCGGACAAGGGAAGCAAAAAGGCTTCTTCTCAAGTTGTTCTATGAGGAGTCTGTCCCAAATGATGTCACATACAATACTCTAATAGAAAACTGTAGTGATAATGAATTTAAGAGCGTGGTAGCTCTTGTAAAAGGATTTTGTATGAAGGGTTTGATGGATGAAGCAGATCAAGTTTTTCAGTCAATGCTTCAGAGGAAACACAGGCCTGATGAAGCAGTTTATAATGTTATTATACATGGGCATTGTAGAGGTGGAAATGTTCAGAGGGCGTATAATCTGTACAAGGAAATGTTGAATTCTGGTTTTGTTCCTCATACTGTGACTGTTATTGCTCTGTTTAAAGCACTTTTCAAGGAAGGTATGAATGAGGAGTTGAGTCAGGTCATAAGGAACATATTGAAAAGTTGTAGGCTCACTGATGCTGAACTTGCAAAAGTACTTGTTGAAATTAATCATAAAGAAGGGAACATGGATGCAGTATTTAATGTACTCACTGAGATGGCTAAGGATGGCCTCCTACCAAATAGTGGGAGAACCGCTTATGCTGGGGGATAAAATGTTTGATGGAATTTTCAATAAGCCACACAAGATGACTGAACACATTTTTAATGTTCGATAGAGGAAATGATGCCCTGTGAGAAGGGTGAGGAGTGATTTAACTCAAGTTGAAGATATTAATGAGAAAATCAAGAGTTACCCCGCTGTTTATAAATGTATTTATGTATGTATGCATGTATACTTTTTTCTTCCATAATTTGCAAACTTAAGAGTAACTTTTTACCTCTCCAATAAGACAGGACACATCAACTTTTTTCAAATAAAAGAGTAAGCACCAACACACGTACTTATAATCCCATTAAAAACTCACTCACCCAAATATTTAATAAAAAAAAACTAAAATCTGCAATCGTTTGAAAAATGTCGACGAAGTCACGAAGCTGCTGGAGTTGCCGCCTTTATTTGGGACGGCCAAAAAATATGCTACATGTACGGTTCATTGAACAAGTTTTTCAGCCTGAAAGATTAGATTGTCTTGGGAAGCTTAACATGGAGGAAGGTTGGGTCAAACCCTCGTTGAAATTGATAAAAGAAGGCAAAATAGATGGCCAAGTGAACGTAGCCCAAACAATTGGGCTATTGGGACGCAACCCAGAAAGCATTGAGCCAATGATCCACATGGGTGTGTGTTCGATGTTTTAAAAAATCCAAAGATTCCATTGAAGTGCAGATTGTGGTGGCTTGGGCAAATGAACAAATGAGCCTTTGTTAAACTTGATGTGTTTGAAAATCATGAATTCATGATTGCTTTGCCACTTGTGTTGATGAAATCACTTGATCAAGATTGGCTTGCACGAGAGACTTGAAGTTAGGTTGAGAATGATTGGTTCCTGGCAGCTTTCCAAGGTGTATTGGTTCTAAAGAAATTTTAGTTTAGAGTTATAATATATTGAAATAGATAATAATTGTGCATATTACGGTTTAATATTTTATGTATATATATATACACGCTCTTGTTGAGTTATATCAGCAGCCATATCATCTACTCATTTTCAACGTTTTCTCTCATTTTTAAATTTTTTGTTCATTTTAATTTACCAACTTATTGTTATACTTTCTCAAACTTTTCCCCTCCCTTTTACCCTCTCATCTCCCTACTATTATCTACCTTAATATCACTTTTCCTCATTCCTTTATCTTCTTTTATTTTTTATTTTTCTTATTCCCCTCATTTTATTATAAATTTACAATTTTCTATCACATTCTATACATAAATAAAACCAATTGAATCATAGCAAAAGTCGTGAGAATTACACCAATTGAACCTATTTAACCACTTTTAACAGAGTTGAAACCAACTCTACCTACTCCAACCGATATAATCAACTTAATAACAACCATAATTAACAAGGTCTAATACATACATACATACATATATATATATATATATATATATATAACATATGACCAGTAGTGGAGCCAGAAATTTTTCCTAGGAGGGCCAAGTTAAATATAACCATATTCTTAAGTAAAAAGAAAAAAAAAATTATATAAGTAAACTTTAACTCACTAAGGTTGTGTCATAGGATTGTTCATGGTACTAAAATTATTTATGATTGATCTTGAACTAATTTTTTTAATCTTTATTTATTTTATTTTTGTATATACCATTAAACAATCACTCAAATACTCATTCCAATATCACATTCAAAGAAAGAAATATTCCTTAATTTTCATATCTTTGAGTTAGAATAGGGGTTCAACATCAGTATTCTAATTCTAGATAGAGAATTGTGTAGTATTCTCCAAATCTTAAACATTTTTTCTCTTAAAATATGTATCAAATGTAGATTGGTTTCTCATTAAATTACCTGTATATATATATATATATATATATATTAAAACCTGAATATTAAATTTTAAATACTAATTATATAGTCACTTTTTTCACTTAAAAAATGTAAAATATTATTTATGCTCAAAAAATAAAAGAAACAACCTATGTAAATTTGTTTTTATATTAATGCTTTAATGGTCTATAACTATAACTGTGGGTATACGACTCACACCAATCGGTATTTGTCCGCTTTGGGGAGCCAGTCCCTCACGGTTTTGTCACGAAGGGGTGGGAGCTAAGGATTTTTGCCATGAAGTGATTGACACCTAGGCTCACCCCAGTCCCACATCGCCTAAACAACCCTCCCACTCATGGTTTATAAACTTCTGGAGCGACCATGAGTGGGAGGGTTACTTAGGCGATGTGGGACTGGGGTGAGCCTAGGTGTCAATCACTTCATGGCAAAAATCCTTAGCTCCCACCCCTTCGTGACAAAATCGTGAGGGACTGGCTTCCCAAAGCAGACAAATACCGATTGGTGTGAGTCGTGTATCCACAATAACTACACATTCTACAAACAATATTATTTATAGAGGATCAAACATAAATATATAAACAAATGTATTACACATTCTACAAACAATATTATTTATAGAGGATCAAACATAAATATATAAACAAATGTATAACAAATAGCAATAACATTAATATGGTAAAATAAGTATGGTAAAATAAGTAAACAGATAAGTTAGTAACCTCTGTTGAAAAGTAAAATATAATATAAAAATAGTAGGAAAAGGTGCCAGCAACAAGCCACTAAACTGGTACTGTATGTGTATGGTGTCATCTACAAGCTAAATAAACACTTCTTTTATTAAAAGATATACTTTTTAGTATTTTTCATCCAAACAGATAGAGATCTCGGCAAAAGATAAAACTGAACACAAAGAAACAGAAATATACAACATTACCACTGGTCTACTGGCCACTAGCTAGTCTGGAGGCTAGGGCGTAGCAGATGACAAGAACCAAAGAAAACTGTTGAGTTCGTTGCAGTGCTGAGACAGCAGTGGCGACAGCAGTAAGGAATTTTTGTTTATTCATATTTATTTTAAGTAAATAACCTATATATGTCAAAGATTTTTATTTTTGGTACTTGGAGGAGCTTAGAGGTGTCAATGTTCGACCCAACCTGCGAACACGACACGAACCCAACACGGGTTTTTTCGGGTTAGGGTTGGGCTTTAATGGGTTTGGGTCATAAACGGGTTGACCCGAAAGCGACACGATAAGAAAAGTGTCATAAGCGGGTCAACCCGTGTAACCCGCAATAGACACGTTTGACACGCCAATTTATTTGTGTCAACCCAAAATGACTCATTTAACACAACTCGTTTAACTCGTATAACAAATTAATATTTATTTTATTTTAGATTTGTCAAATACCTTTTATATCCAACATATATTTTAAATTTAAAAAGAAAAGTGAGTAATTATAAAAATTTACAAGGGATATAATTGGAAATTGAAACTTTACAGACCCTAGAACTACTAATTTTTTTTTTTTTTTGGCATAGAACTTGCACAAATGAAATTGGATGAGCTTGTGGAAGATGTTATGAATTTGGACATTAACAAAGAATCTATGGATGGTAATTGTGGTCATAGTCTGGATTAGTCTGCTGTTTGCTCAAATTCTTTCAATATTGATACTTAGCATTCGGCGAGTTCCAAGGATATTATATTTTTGTTGAGCTATGTTATTTTATTTTTATTAAACTTTGTTATTTTGAATTTGGGTTGAAGTGTATGCACTTCTATGGAGTGTAAAAAACTTATTTCTAGATGAATGTTATATTTTTGTTGAACTATATTATTTTGAATGTGGGTTGAAGACTTGAAGTGTATGCACTACTTTTTGGGATGTAAAAAAAATTATTTCTAGATGGATGTTATATTTAATATCATGCAGGTTGAAATAAGTTGTGTTACATTCATGTCAACCCAATACCACTTGTTTATTAAGCGTGTCAAATGGGTTGGGTCAGGTCAACCCGCTTTATTAACAGGTCGGGTTAGGGTTGAAGGATCATGACACGATTATTAAATGGGTCGGGTTAGGGTTGAGCCATTTAGTCGAATACCCCTACCTCGACACGACACGAACCCGACACGCTAACTCGAATTGACACCCTCAGGAGCTAATGGGCTAAGGAATGGAGTGGATTTTTTAAAAATCTTTTTTTTGGGTTTTTCTTAATGAATCTTAAGATACGTGAGAGACAAGTGAGTTTTAATTGGGTAATGAAACCAATTTTTTTTTTTTTTTTTTCTCAAACAACTTATATATAATTTTTCAATTTATTAAGGCAATAAAAAATTTAGGGGGGGCCAAGGCCTTCCTTGTCTCAACGTGGCTCCGCCACTGCATATGACACTCATACTAAGCAAGTGATTGCCCATGTTGTGGCCTGCTTAACTCGGTTAGGCCACTGGTGGCATTGATGTCATCTCTATTCTTGACTATGAATCAAATCGGCATGGAAGGTTCTCAGTCGATGGCAGCTTTTTCAGCGGCCCTTTCTTCCAGCTGTTTCCATCAACATCTTAATTTGATAGCTTTCTTCCTCTGGTGTTTCTTCAGTTAAGTCTTTAGAAAATGTTACAGTAATTGTCTTGTTTTTAATATTCAATTATTCAAATTATATTGATTGAATAAATTTTTAGAAACTACTACTCAAAAAAAAAAAAAATTTAGAAACTCATGTGCTCGTACATGCATTAGTCTCTATTCTTTTATTTGAAATATATATATATATATATATATATATTCTTATGTGGCACAATTTTATTGTAGAGCATAAATAAAGCATTTACGCTGAATTTTTATTGAATTTAATCTCCAAACATGATCAGTCTTTCCAATTGCATAAAATTCAAAAGCTTTTCTATATGAAGTCAATATTACATCAAAGCATCGCATCAATGCAAGACTATCAGACTATCACCATATAGAAGTACACTCATTCACTCTCATCTCATAGATTTATTTAGCACTCATTGCTTATCTTAAGGAAATAATCTAAAAACAAATCTTGCTCGCAACAACTTTAGAAAGTAAATATGGGGGAAAAAACCCTAGCTAGGTAGTAGGTAGCACGTAGCAATAAAACATCCTTAGCTCCTTCGTCATCAATGCCATTGGCGAAACAGTGGCATGACAAAGAATTTCATCTGCCCAGCCTTGCAATGATAGCCATTACGCTCACCACAAGCAAAATAGTGGGGTTGCCACTTTTTCAGCACAAATTCAAATCCCTCGCCCCCTCCTTGTGTTGTATTGGCCACCATTGTTGCCCTTCTTAAATCGCACGTTAAGAAGCTCCAGAGGTTTGGTAGCAAGTATACACTGTGAGGAATTGTGGAGTCGTTTGTTGGTGGATCATACTTGAACACTGCAACAACCACATTGCATCATATAAAAAAAACAGAAGTTATAGCATATGATATGGGGAGCCACCACATTTGAATTTTACCCCTTAAAGTTTTAGGATGGGTAAAATTTAACTTTTCTAAATAAATATAAATAAAAAATAAAAAATAAAAAAGTCTAAGGTGCAAAACACATTCTTGAAGTTTGGAGGGTTTTAAATTTTATACTATAAAGTTTCAGAATTTGAATTTTACCCTCTGAAATTATATTCTGTTTGCATCAACAATCCATGTGTCCATATTTCCATTTGCCACTTGTGTTTGTTTGTATAATAAAATAATGCCATGTGGCATAATGAAAATGACATGACATTATAAAAATGATGTAAAGTAATTTTATTGAAATAATTAAACACATAAAACAAGCTTATGTGGTATTTAATGGAATATAGACAGAAAGATTGCTAATACAAACAGAAAATAAATTTAGAGGGTAAAATCTAAATTCTGAAATTTTAGGGTATAAAATTCAAAACCCTCCAAACTTTAGGGATGTGTTTTGCACCTAGCCCTTTTTTTTTCTTCCCTTTATCTAGAAAAGTTAAATTTTACACACCTACTATTAGGAAAAGTACAAACAATCATAGTGAACTTGTTCATGTAAACCAACACGTTATTAACACGAGTATTTTTCTTTCTGAAAAACTCACAACTCATACATGAATATTTATTAGTATTTCTTAATTGATGTCTTTAGGACACTTGTTAAAAGAACCTAAGTTGATGATAAAACCTATTTGGCACTTTGACAAACAATAGTAATAAACAAGGAATGGCAACTCACCTAGAGTATCATTTAGGTAAAAGGGGCCATTTTTAAGAGCCCAATCGGTGTAGTTAAAGTTTAATTGCCAGTTCTCTGAGCCACCTACAACGATCTTTCTGGGTCCTGGTATATCATTTTGGCTTTGGGGAGGGCCTCCTTTGAAAGGCCAATTGGTATAGTTAAAGCCAAAATGCCAATCTTTGTTGGCCATACTAACAGCCAACATGGACGCAGTTAGCATCAAGATGAGGCTCAATGAAAAAGTGGAACCACCCATATCTTCTACTAGAGTGCTAGCTGCAACTCAAGGGGTGAAATTATTGGGTGATACTATAAAGGAGATGGTGTAAAAATAGATGTTGGCATTGACAAGATGATGAGTTCATTGGAATTTATAGCCATAGAAGGAAGACTAGAGAGGAAGGTAGTGAGCACTTACCCCAAAGAAGGAAGGGAGAGTAGTGAGAAAGGGACTGTGCAAAATGGCCAAATTGACATTTTTCAAGATTGGGTAGGTTAAATATTCTAAACATAGAGCTAAGCTCTTTTATGAGAAATTATTAGATCTTCAGGATGAAGTTCGACCTAATAATTTCTCCTATTTAGAGAATAATTTTGAATGATTCTAGATATGAAGTTTGGTTGAGGAAGACCTTTGGGATTCTTTACCTCCTTTTGGAAATGGGGTCAACCTAGCTTGCAAGATTTTCTTTTGATTTGAACCATTATTTTAGTGATATTATTAGTGGATTTATAACATAACATAATTTCTTTTATAATAAAAAGTAGGTTAAGGTGAAAATAACTTTTTATAAGGAATTATTAGGTCTTTAGGTGGAATTCAACCTAATAATTTCTCCTAATTAGGGAATATTTTTGAATGATTCTAAATATGAAGTTTGGTTAGAAAGACCTTTGGTATTCTTTGCCTCCTTTTGGGAATAGGGTCAAGGTGGTTTGTGGGATTTTCTTTTGATTTTTTTTAATAGAATTTTAATCTATGACGTCTGCAGTTGTGATTTTTTCTATTTATCATCAGACCAAAACACCAATTGATTTTTGTTTTTGTTTTTGTAGGCGGGAATTGAATCTCATATTTCTTATTCAACCATTATTTTAGTGATATTATTAGTGGATTGATAACGTGGTTAATTTCTTTTATAATAAAAAGAAGTTCAATATGAAAATAACTTTATATGAATGATCGTGATCCTTATTCTTAAATTAAACATTTTTTAGGTCCAAATAGATCCTTCTTTACTATAGAATTAAAAAATATTATTAAAGCACTCAACTACCCAATAAAGAAATATCGTAAGAGCTGCAAATCTGCAATATTGGGTTGGTGAAAGTGGAAGGAAATTCTTCTTTCAACAAAAAAAGTGGCAACCCAGAAATGCTACAAACGTTTTTCCATTATGAATTAATCTTTCTAAGGTAAGAAATTTGACCAAGGAAAAGTCAATGCTAAATGCAAATTTAGGGAAGGATTGCGGCTTTAACGGAAATGCACTGAGAAACGTGGGTGAGATCGAACTGAGAACTAAAGTCTTAAAGAACTGGTTATCAAAAATGGGGGTGACGTGGTGATGGTGATGATGGTTTTATAGCGCATGCAATATTATAATTTGTTCAGTAAAATTATCATGAAAAATGGATTCATTCTTTCGTGTTTAATTCAACTTTCAACAACCAATTTCTTTAAAAAAAAAAAAAAAATTCAACAACCTTATTAGTGATTCATAAAATAAAATTAAAAAAAGAAACCAACATCAACAACTTTATTATTGTGAGTTCATTTTCTGGCTACATCAAAAACCGATTGATGTTTTAATTGGATGCCGTAAGTTGTGAAACTCTCTTTCAAAAAAAAAAAAAAAATTTATTACAAATATATTTGGGCCTCGAAGATTAGGGCTCTTTGCTTCAACTTTTGGAAAATAATTCGTTCCTTTTGGAGTAAATTTTTTTTTTTTTTTTTTTTTTTTTACAACAGAAATAGGGGGGAGATTTGATGCAAATTATTTTTGCAAATAGAATTTAACTATGTTTTTTATTTATAAGACTCCCAGTTCGTAAGAGTATTTTAAATTCAATGAGTTATGACCCATATTTTGGGTTTAAATTTTGGATTTAGATAGACCAAAGCCACCAAACTAATACTATATCGCTAATTCATTTCAAGCTTTTACTGTATACTATGCGCTCATTTCGTATTGTTGTAGAAATTAGAATTTTAAATGAAAAGGTTTTTATTTTTATTTTTTTTAAGTATATTAAATACTATAAAGATGTGGTAACCAAAAAAAAAGAAAAAAATATACTATAAAAATGTGATGTAAAACTCAAATTTTACCCTTTTTAATCCCAACATACCATATCATCTTATCACCTGTTAAAGAATAAATACAACCACATCCAATCAATTCTAATACTCATTTGAAAATTTAATCCAATTAAGAGTTTATTGAGATATTATTAGATGATAAAATAAATTGAGTTTTAAGTAAAAACTGATATGATAATTTCTTATTAAATGGTGTAAAACATAAATTTTATACTCCATCTTTACTAAATTCAGACTCTTTTAAGTGTATAACATATTACAGTGAATAGTTTTTTTCAAAAGTTTTGAAATTATAAGTTTTAAAGTCTTACAGTTTTTCCTAACCGCGGCCGTTTCAAAATTTAACTTTAATCTTAAAGTTTTTTTCAGCTTAAAGGGCCCTTGAAATAACTTAAGAGAAATTCCTATCGTTTGGCAATTTTTGCCAAAAAAAGTTTAAAGCTCTTGAAACACTTTTTCCCCTTATAATTAGTGGGGAGGGAAACTAATCAGGTTCTCTTAGTTCACATCAATTTATGTAAACTTGTGTAAAATAAGATGAGTTATACAGTAACTATTCACATACAAATATGTTTCTTTACTCATATACATAGAGAATAGTAAAAATTTGGCAAGGAAATAATATTTTAATAAATTATAGTGTAAAATAAATAATTTGATATAAATGTTTTTAAAAAATAATTATGTAAAAAAGAAAAAAAAATTGTCTATAAAAATAAACTGAAAGTTCTACACGAGTTTATGTGAATACTCTTACGATATGCCACAATTTCACCAGTCGGCCCTTTTTATTTTTGGGTTCAATCCTCATGAATTTGGTAGGGTTGGGCTCACATTTCAGGTCTGTCAAGCTGAGGTCTATAGGTGATTAAAAGCCCGCCCCTGAGCCCACTACTAGCTGTACTACAACGACAAGTAGTTCCTTTTTCTGTTTTTGAGTTAGGACTTATGGTACAATACTACAAGTAGTTTCTAGTTTTAGCTCTATCACTCTTTCTGTGTCTTTTTTTCCCACCACATATCCTACTCGTTAATCCTAACTACCACACATTTTGAAATCCATACATGCATATGTTTGATTCAACAATGTACATATAATTTTCCCATCTCACTTTTTGCTAAATTTTCATGTCTCTCTCTCTCTCTCTCTCTCTCGTCAGTATGTGCATGTGCAAGAGGCAAGAGCAACAAAAATAAAAGGTCTTAGCTGAAGCAGACAGATCATATCATTATAAATTTGCTTATCTTTGGGCTTCTTTGGTTCTTCCTCAAAACAGATATAGTAACTCTGATGTTTTTGGGTCATTGTGGGTGTCTCAGGCTTCACCATTTCATGCTTAAGAACATTTTCAAGATCTCTCTTTTTAATTTTTTTTTTTATTTAAAAAACACAACAGCTAAAGTATTTATGAAGAAAAGCTTAAAACTGGTTTAAGCGCATTGTTTTCCAGTTATGCGGTTTCGCTTTTTTTTTTTTTGGTGTGTTTTTAATAATAACCAGACTGGATTAAGGTCTGATTTCTAATAGAACCGACCAATTTGGTTTGATTTTTAAAACCATGGTTTTTTCCTCCTAAAATTTCACTTTTTGTACTTAGCACTATAAAAAAGGGGTTGAATAAGATATTTAAATTGGGTACCACCATATATGCCCATCACCGCTGGAAAAGGATGATTTATGGTCACTACTAAAAACATGCTCTATAGCCACATTTTTTCTAGCTATGTTTTCAAAAAATGCGACTATAGCTAACCTATAGCCGAGTTTTTAGGACCTATGCTTGCGTTTTTAGCAGCTACAACCCAGTTTTTTTTGTAGTGGGTGGTAGATAGGAAATAGATTTCTGAAAAAACCTAGCAACCCATCCATGCCTCGTTGCCACATCCAACCACCACTACCACTAGATCAATGCCTCCACTACCGCACCATAAAACACAAATCCAAGTAACCTATAGCCCCTCAAACCACCTACACACCATAACCCACCACCAAACCCACACCAAAAAAATCACAACCCAATAATCGGCAAGGTTGAGCAACCCATCATCGACGAGGTTGAGCAGCCCATCATCAGAGGCAAGGTTGAGTGCTTCCATCAGAGGACCATGCCATCGAAACCATCACACCCACCGTGCCACCAGATCCATGCCGCTAGACCCATGTAAGACCCATGCCAGAATATGCCCACCATTGAGAGAGAGAGAGAGAGAGAGAGAGAGAGAGAGAGAGAGAGAGAGAGAGAGAGAGAGAGAGAGAGAGAGAGAGAGAGAGGCAAATATGTTTAGGTAGGGAATAAAAAAATATTATTTAGGTTTAGAACGTTGTTATGGTATTATCATAAATTTAGGATGATATTGTTGTAAAATTGTAAATTTTTTAAAATCGTAAGACCAGGTAATGGGACGTTTTTATGCTTTGATACAAAAATATACCAATATATACCATATGGCAGTGCGGGTACCAATGCTTTAAGGGACAGATCTAGGAATAAAGTGAAGATTTATTTAATTCATTTTTAATTAATTGTAGCATTGAATAAAGTGAATTTTTTTTTTCTATTATATTTTTAGAAATAAGTGAAAATATTTAATATTTGCTAACTATATGGAGCTTCGCATGAGTTAAAATTAAAAAAAAAAAAATTATATAAACAATTTTACTACTTATTTGTTATTGTCGTTGATTAATTTTTTTTTTATTTTTTTCTTTTATACAAGATAGAATTTCTACTCTAGCCTAATCTAAGTGTATATGTGTGTGAAACTCCCCTTGGAGACTTGAACCCTGTCTCTTGCCCCCAACACCCCACAAGCATTTACACTTGTGGAGTGACCACCGCACTAAGGGTGCGCGGCGGTCTTATCGTTGATTAATAGTTATTCTTGTTCCCAACTCTATTTCCTCTTTCATATGGAAAATTATTAAATACTCTGGAAGTACCATAAATACTCATTCATTTCACATGAATTATGGATCTCATCATAAATTTAATTAGTGGGACCCACAATTATGTGAAAATGAGGAGTATGCATTTATAGTATTCCGGGAGTATTCTGTAATCACCCCTTTCATACAGCACAAGTCCTATCGTGCAATAGCCAGTAAGCTTTTATAAAAGTTAGGACTTTTACAAAACAAAAGACTACTAATAGATTATGACATCTTTAGGTGTGTCAAACCAATTGGATTACAAACTTTAATTCATCTCAGTATCATACAATCAGAGTTATTAACCTTTGATTTTGAGATTTCATCATGGCATCTGTGGTGTAGATGAATTGTTGTTTAATATATTGGGAAATGTTTAGGAACTATCTTTAGAAACATTTTATTAGGGCAATAATAAAATAATAAATGTTGTTGATATCTTTTTATATTTTTCATAAAAGTGGCGTTAAAATTTTTTTATTATGGTTTATTAATAATTACCCTAAAGTTTCCGTTAACATGATCTTAATATATTTTCACAACATTTAAAAATATATTATTTATTGAATTGTTGTTATCAAATTTTTAGTAAAAGATATTTTAATGAGAATTTTTTTTTTTGTTTGTAATCAGGTCTTTTGTTCTTATCAATAGCGCTCTACTTAATTAAAAATTGAACTCAAAAATCTGTGGTTGCACTAAATTATAAATTGTAGTAATTTTTTAAAGATAAAATTCTCTATTGTTTTATCAATTTTTTTTTTTTTTTTTTTTTTTTATATATATTATAAATGTTTCGTATTTGATTTTTACTTAAAGATCTTCTTTTTATTCCTATCAATCTCTTTTAGTATTATTATTATTATTATTATTATTATTATTATTATTATTATTATTATTGTGGGGGCCATTCGATCAATAGGCCCATTAAGGTCGGGATCGTTGGGCCTGTGGCCCATCCGAGGATGCATATCCGCCCGAGGAGGCCAAGTCAGGTCATAAGGCAATTACCGAGGGGGGTGGTAGTCAATATCACGAGAGTAGAGTTCTGTATTCGTCCGAGGACGCCATACTCCTCGGCAGTATGCGTCCGAGGACGATCAGGATGCGGTCTTGTTGCTACCGGACCTCAGAATTATGTCACCACTGAAGATAGGATAACCGACCAAGGGTAAAAAGGAAAAGACGAACAAATATCTATAATTACAGCTGCCTCCGCATTAATGATCTCTCAACCAACTCTCTGGTCACATTAATGTGGAGGTAATACCTGAACAGTAGAGAAGCAGCCTTACAGCTGCCCATAGGAAGTTCCAGGAGGTGCCAGATGGGACAGAAAGAAATCCTCGGAACCCAACCTACACGTGTATGGTGAGGATGGAACTCAAAGGGTGGTATATAAACTGAAAGAAGAACATGCAAGAGAGGGATAAAAAAACAAAAAAGGAAAAAAGAGAGAACAGAGACAAAAAAAAAGAGAAAGAAGAGCAAAAAAAGAAAGAGAACTGTATCGATTACCAAAGAAAACGATCGTTGTACCAGCTCTGGGCCTTCAATATACTTGAGGGTGAATCTTTTTATTATACAAAAGTTAACCTAGTTTTTTATATCCACGCTCTACAAATTATATTGTTTGGGCCTATTTACGCGCGAACCCAGTATCGTTTTGGGTTGCTGCAAATCGTGTCCCTACAATTATTATTATTATTATTATTTTGTTCATATGTGATAGGTAAACTTTTTTTTTTTTTTTTTTTTTCATATCAACTTTTCCGCCACTGCTTTATCAATTCTTTATATAGACACAAAAATTTAATTAATTGTTGATTACCAACACTTCAATTTATTAAATTAGTTTTTCTTATTATTAATTATTAATTATTAGATACATTTTCTCAAACCAAATTGATTTATGGATAATTTTTAACTTACGTAAAAACTATCATCTATCAAAAATTCGGAATTCTCTTTGTTTATCTTCACACACGTCTCTCTCCCTCTTAGCAGAAATCCAATTTGTTTGTCTATAAAAAGAAAATCCACACACACACCTCTCCCACAAATCTCTCTTAGTGGGTTTTGACTCCCAATCTCTTACTACGGGAGTCATCTCTATAATTTTCATAGTTTGTGCTATTGCTACCAAGAAAATCATAACAATAACAATGTGAGTAATCCTTCATTCTCCCTCTCTTCTATTATTTATTTAATTTTTTTAATGAAGAATATTATAAATTATGCCATGTGAGCACATAACAATGTAAGTAATTCTCCATTCTTCCTCTTCTTCTATTATTTATTTATTTTTTTAATTTCTATATTGTAGAATATTATAAATTATGCCATTTGATATATAGACTATTAATTATTCGTTTTACTTTGTGATGGGCTGCTTAGGGTTGAGTTTGGCTACTATGGCTTGAAAAATTTCAAGAAGGATCTATTAGGATTAAAAAGCTGTAGATTTGGGAGCAAGTGAGAGTCTATCACCTAGTCTCTATAGTGGCCAAGCCAACCATATAAACTCCCATTCGTGGACATAGGTAACTATATAAAAGTAAAACTCCTCCCATGGGGCCGTGCCTGTATATTATTGTCTTCCCCAACAGTGACGGTGAATCATGCAAACGTTTTCCCTCCATCTCTTATACCATTTGGTTGGTTCGTGTTAGAAAGCCTTGAAAACTAACTCCACATAAAACTAAACCTCACCTTTTATGTATGTTTGCGTTTGCAGGTTTCAAGACCCGAAGGAATTTGATGAGGGAAGCTGCATATCTTTTGATTTGGGGAACAATCAAGCCTATGAAGGTATATGATTTTGCGATTTTGTGATTCAATTTGAACAATCAAGCCTATAATTTAATTTCGTATTTTTTTTTTTGGTTATAAGAAGATCTCGCTATTGCTAATACACAAAACAAACGAAAGAATCATGCTGCTAGATTGGTTTTAGATTTATCAAATAATCTCTTAACATGGGTCGATTGCGAGAGGATGTGCAGCAAGACATGGATCGATTGCGCGAGAACATGCAGTGAGACATGGATCGATTGCGCGAGGATGTGCAGTCGATTGCGCGGCAATGTAGGTCATGCACCACCTCATGCGTGGTTTCGAGCTCACCCTTTGAGCAAGTCCATAAAACTTCCAACCTTTTTCTTTTGGGAAAAACTTCCAACTTTTCGTTTTTTATTATGGGAATTATATTTTGGATGCCTTGGGATAATAGGGGTAGAGGTAGAATATCTGTTTTATGTTTGTGTTTTTTTTTTTTTTTTTTAATGGTTGTTGGAAATATGTAAAATGTTTCACTTTGGAAAACTCTTTCCAAAACAGGAATGAAGTTAATCAATTGCTTTGGATTTTCTAAGAATGGTGTTCATTTGCAAGGAAATTTCTACAAATGAACTTTCCAAAAATAAATTAAGGAATGAAGTTAATCAACTGCTTTGGATTTTCTAAGAATGGTGTTCATTTGCAAGGAAATTTCTACAAGTGAACTTTCCAAAAATAAATTAAGGATACATTCCATATGATTTCAGTGATGTATTTTACAATCAAGATAAATATCTCTTCTACATCTTGAATCAAGTCCAAGAACCAACCTCTCCAAAATTAGGGAAATGCTGCCTACCAACAATCTCTCCTAGACCCCACACCCCACAAAAGCATTGTACACAACCTTTGTGACCCAAGTCACACAACTATCTCTATAATGTTATGCACAGCAGATGGCACGCCAAATGCAAATGCACAACTCTCCATCAAATCTTTTTCATTTTTTTTTCCTCTCAGGCCATTTCATTTTCTATCTTATGTCCTCACAAGATTTATATTAATATTAATGTTTCATTAAAATAATAATTACGCAGTGCAAGAAATAGTAGCAGTCACAGTTTACTTATTCTGACTAGTAAGCAAATGATAAGCAAATGATAGGTCGACATTGCATTATCAGACCCTAAATCCTCACAACATGATTGTGCACTACACAACATGCTCATAATCATATGGGGTTATGAGGAGGAAATAGGTAGCTGAATGGAAGCAATCATTTTGGTTATTTTATCTATTGTGTGGAGTAGCCCATCAACTTCTACGTTGGGATAAATTTAAAAAAAAAAAAAAAAAAAAAAAAAAAAAAAAGGCTAAAAATATACCCCTTGTTCCGAGATGAATTCAAATTAAAAAGGGCCTGTAGAGGCCAAGCAATAGTTTTTCCCGTTCTTCAACTCTCTTCTTTGCCACTTCCCTTGCTTTAAGGGTAGCTGCTTCTTCTTTGGATATAACCTTTAGCTTCTCATCTTGCCTCTTCTCTTGCCAATAGCAACTAACGATGGAGTACCTTTAATGGATTACCTCTTTCTCTTGCCAATAGCAACTGAAGATGGAGTACCTTTAATGGATCTCATGGGATTTAAAGAAGCTGAAGCAACAGTCTAGGTGCTGGTTCACTTTGAACTTTATTTTCTGTAACTGGTGCTGCCTCTGAAGTTGACAACAGCTTTTTCAAAGTGGGCACTTGATGTTTAGAGTTTGAGGAAAACTGAGGTGTGGCATATGCCTCTTCCTGTGTCACCCACTTCCCTATTACATTCTCTCTTCATAAACATAAATTCAACAGCATATGCCTAAATAGATATTAGAGGAAAGGAGAAGGATAAAGATATAAATTTAACAGAATATAACCTAAATAGATTTTAGAGGAAAGGGGAAAGATAAAGAACTAAGTATCCAATTGTATGATTAAGGGCTTATCTGGTAAACTAAAACAGAATATAGGACTAGAGGTGGAGGGGGATGGAATTTTGTTCAAGAACATATCTATTTGGCTCACACATTTGTAAAGCAACTGCAAAGTTAAGCATAATTTTGTTGGCTTTTTTGAGTGATGATGAAATAACAACTCTAAACATATATACATATATATATATATATATATATTGATAAGTAATAAGATATATTGATATAAAAAAGGAAACACCCTAGTCCACAGGGAGTGAATAAGGGGACAACAAATCAAAAACAAAAACTGCAAGAATATAGAAAATCAATAAAAGAAGGGAATGATTGGTTTTGCAAAGCAAACAACCAATCCAACAAAGTTCTAAAAAAGAATAGCCTGAGGTCCGGAATAGATCTCTCAATATCTTCAAAACAACAACTATTTCTCTCCCTCCAAAGACACCACATTAAGCCATGAGGAACAATGGACCATAAATAACTATTTCGATGACAACCAAAGCTGCCTTGCCAACACCTAACAACACCAAAACAGTATGTGGCATAACCCAAGATACTCCAAATAAACCCAAAACCATAGATCATAGATCCATAGCAACGGGATAGTGAAGGAAGAGATGGTCAACCGTTTCACCATTACTCTTGCACATGTAGCACCAATCCAAAATCCACACCTTCCTTTTTCGCAAATTATCAATCGTCAAGCATTTCCCTAAGGCAGCAAACCATACAAAGAAATCTACTCTAGAGGGAATCTTCTGCTTCTAAATACTTCTCCAAGGAAAACCAAAGATAGTAGGACCAGCTAAAATTCTATAATAATCTTTCACCAAGAACCCCTTATCTTTGCTAGGAATCCAACACATCTTATCCCCACCAAACCCCCTTATTGAAGAACCGTATATGGTTTCCATGAAGCTTGACAAAGCCTCTAATTCCCGAATATGCACACCCCTAAAGAAGCTCACATCCCAAAAAAGGACTCCATTGGGGGATTTCATAAGCTCAGCCACACTAGCCTCTTTATTCTTGCAAAATCTGAACAAGTCAGGGTAGCTAACTGCAAGAGGTGTCTTTCCACACTAACAGTCTTGCCAAAACTTCACCCTGGACCCATCACCAATATCATATAGAATATGGCGTGAGAAAGAAGGCCATCCTTGACTGATACTCTTCCATAAACCAACACCGTAAGGACCATTAACAGATTTGGTACACCATCCGCCCCACAGACATCCATATTTCAACTCTATCACTTGTCTCCAAAAGGCATCCTTCTCAATCCCAAATCTCCATAACCACTTCCCAAGTAGAGCTATATTGAAAAGTCTTATCTTCCTTATCCCTAATCCACCCGAAGAAATAGGAACGCATACAATAGCACATTTAACCAAATGAATTTTAGGTTCGTCACCAAAACCTCCCCATAAGAAATTTCACTGAAGCTTCTCAATTTGGTTAGCCACACTAGCAGGTATAGGAAATAGAGATAGAAAGTAAGTGGGAAAATTAGAAAGGGTGCTTTTGATTAGAGTGACTCTACCTCCCTTTGATAAATACAAGCGTTTCCAACCCACCAATTTCCTTTCCATTTTCTCTAGGATCGGATTCCATATAGTCTTATCCTCGAAATTAGCACCCAATGGAAGACCCAAATATTTCATTGGCAGAGAGCCTTGCTTGCAGCCAAGGACATTTAGCAATAAGTCAATATTTTGCACTACTCTAACCGGAACCAATTCAGACTTGCCTAGATTAATCTTTAGCATCAACACTGCCTCAAACCAAATAAGAATTATACGGAGAATCAAAATCTGGTCTAGATTAGCATCACAAAAAATAAGAGTGTCATTCGCAAAAAGGAGATGAGACATTTTCAAGGATCTTCCCTTCGAGTTACCCACACTAAATCCTGACAAGCAGCCTTCATGAACTGCTTTATCCAACATTCTTCCCAGAGCTTCCATCTCCAACACAAACAACAAAGGAGTCAACGGGTCACCTTGTCTTAAACCTCTGGAGTTACCAAAAAACCCACAAGGAGAGCCATTAATCAAGATAAATAAGCGGACAATAAATAGGCAAAAGAAAATCCATAGTCTCCACTTGGCTGAGAACCCACTTCTTTCTAACATTTGCAAAAGAAAAATCCAATTTACATGGTCAAAAGCCTTCTCAACATCCAGTTTACAAATTAGCCCCAGCACCCCAAACTTTAATCTACTGTCAAGACATTCATTAGCAACAAGATCAGGGTCAAGGATCTGTCTATCCCTCACAAAAGCATTCTGAGATGTTAAGATTATATCCCCCATAACCATGCGAAGTCGGTTAGCCAAGACTTTAGCAATAATTTTATAGACCCCCCCAACAAGACTTATGGGCCGAAAATCCCTAATCTCACTTACTGCATGTATTTTAGGGATGAGAGTAATAAAAGTATCGTTTATGCTTTTCTCAAACTAACCTTTAGCAAAAAAGTGGTGAAAGACAGCCATAAGATCAAGCTTGACAATCCCCCAGCAAGTTCGGAAAAATGCCATAGGAAAGTCATCTGGACTAGGAGATTTATCACCATAAAAACTCTGAACAACATCAATGATTTCTGCCTCTTCAAAAGGTCTCTCTAACCAGTCCACATTATCACCAGATATCATTGGAAAAACAAACACATTTGGAAAAGGCCGAACAACTTGGTGCTTGAAATACAAATTCATGAAGAAATGAGTAATACAATCTGCAATCATACCCTGGTTAGAAGACAAGGTACCATTAACCATTAGGCTTTCAATACCATTATTTTTTCTGTTAGAATTAGCCATTCTATGAAAGAATCTAGTATTGTCATCCCCTTCTTTCAAATGCAACACCCTAGACTTTTGTCTCCAACTAATCTCTTCTAAAAGAGTCAACTTTTCAATATCTGTACGAAGATTAACTTGTACTAACTTCTTCTCAGCTGTTAATCTATGGGTCTCCTCTTTAGCATCTAAAACATTCAACTTGCTCCAAAGGTCCTGCTTCTTAACGTTACATTGCCAAACTCCGTCTTGTTCCACTTTTTTTAAATCCAACTTCAAGGCAGCCAACTTCTTAACTAGAATAAAACTTGGGGTTCCTTGGAACAAATAGGAAGCCCACCACGTCTTCACTTTATTGACAAAATTATCCACCCTTAACCAAATATTTTCAAAATGGAAAGGAATTCTACCTCTTCGCTAACTTCCACCCTCCAACAAAATAGGAAAATGGTTTGAAAGAGCTGGAGATGAGATACAGGAGATTCAAACTAGTGTCCTCCACTTAATGAGTGGTTCCCAACTGATTGTTCTGCCCTTGAGTTACATTACTGGTTGAATGTTCACACACCTATACAATGCCTACATTTGCTAAGCTACCAGAGAGGAGAGGAAATAGATATACCTACCTACGGCTAAGACAACCTCAGAAAAAAGGCTGTTCTAGGCTTCTAGCTCAGCTTGTTGACATTTGAACCATGCCAAAGCTAGCACGGTAGTCTAAAATAAATGAGTCAGCTCCTGCATTCATTCTTTTGCTCCTACACTTGTCAGTGCATATTAAATATTGAACACACCTCAGAATCTCACCAGCTTGATAATGAATCGGCTTTATAACTCTCGCTTGCTATGGTATACTATCTCATAGGTATACTTAACTATTCAGGATCTTTATCAGGATGAAACTAGTAATTATCATGCTTGGCTTGTTAACTAGTCAGACTTGTACCACAGCTTGATCTTGTCCAGACTCCAGCCACCATACTTGCCTAATAGCTTCATTGTGAGTCAGCTCAAGTAGTTGAGTAGTCTCAAAGCTTAGTTCATTTAATAGCCTTCCGCCCAACTAAAAACTATGCAGGACGATACAACTTGACAGCTAATGAATAAAACCAGACCTTTTACTTGATCAAATTGGCAATGACATCTTTAGAGGCAGGGTTCTCCTAAGTGAGTAAAAGGTCTATATAAATAAATTGAATGAAATATACATTTCTCTTCCAATATTGGTGAACATAATTTGCCTATCACTACAACTTGCAATGATGAGCAGTTTTTTTTGACAAGTAACTTGCAATGATGAACAGTTGTACAACAACTACTCTAATTTCAAATGTTTTGAGCCCAAGCATATGCAGTGTACACACACATATATATATATAGCAGATCTCATCTCAACAATTAATCTCATTACCTTCATCTTGATCATTCAATGCTTGGGCATATCTCTGACCTCTTGAAGTTTTTCTATATCCTTCTGATTGCTACGCTTTGCTTTCTGAAGATGTGAAGGAAAAAAGTAAATCAATATCAGCAAGATTTGCAGCATATAAAAAACCATGATAAAACAAATCAACATCATCGAAAATGATGTAACTATGTACATATATTTTTACCATATTAATATAAGTAAATGTTGTTCTTAATACTCACTGCTTCAATTTACTCATAGGCACAGTCTGCTTACCAAGCTCATGACTTCTGATGCTGGAAGGATTATTTGATATGAAGATTTTGTAGAAGTCGCACCATTTGTTGCCCTGGCTAACCCAATACCGGAAATAGAAGATAAAACAAAAGAAAAATAAACACAAACAATAAAATCAAAATGTTAGGAGCAGCCTCGCAGTCTCCCATTAGAATTCACAGCTCAAGCTTTGATTAAATGGAAAGAAATAGATAATAAAAATAGAAGCAAAAGAACACAAACAAAAATACAGAAAATGATATTTTTTTAACAAACAAAAAATAAAAATAAAAACTTGAAGAAACATCCAATTAGCAAATGAGAAGCAAACAAAGCACTCTCTAGAATCACAATACATTCGAAGAAGATAGAAATACACTCTTCCCAACTAATAAATATCTAAAACTTAGGTATAGTACCTGGCTGCATTGAATTTAATTGTCTTTTACTAAGATAACACTATTTTTCTTTTATTGGTTGATGAAATCAGATGTTTGGATTCAATTGGAGAACCTAAATTTACTGTAGCTTTAAGATATTGTATCTAAATTGTACCAAAAAAATCTAAGGCCTAACTAGACTTCTATACTTGTTCAGGAATCAATGTAGGCACTTGCTCAATTTGGAAAGGCTAAAAAGGCTAAGAGTACACATGCCTATGTCTATGGGAGTGAGCTGCTAATAATCCATTATCTAAGAAACTAGGGTTACAATAGTCTTTATATATAACATAACCCTACTCGTGCAAGTTCCCAAAATACCCCTACTGCAAGGGTGTGTTGACCTGTGCACCCCCAACTCTAATTAAATGCTCCCATAAGGCCCTTTGGTCAGTGGTCCAGAAACAAAAATGAGGTAAGAGTACACATGCCTATGTCTATTGGAGTGAGCTGTTAATAATCCATTATCTGAGAAACGTAGGGTTACAATAGTGTTTATATATAACATAACCCTACTCGTGCAAGTTCTCAAAATACCCCTACTGCACGGGGTCTTGACCTGTGCACCCCCAACTTTAATTAAACACTCCATATACGGTTCATTGAACAAGTTTTTCAGCCTGAAAGATTAGATTGTCTTGGGAAACTTAACATGGAGGAAGGTTGGGTCAAACCCTTGTTAAAATTGATAAAAGAAGGCAAAATAGATGGCCAAGTGAACGTAGCCCAAACAATTGGGCTATTGGGACGCAGCCCAGAAAGCATTGAGCCAATGATCCACATGGTGTGTGTTCGTTGTTTTAAAAAAATCCAAAGATTCAATTGAAGTGCAGATTGTGGTGGCTTGGGCAAATGAGCAAATGAGTCTTTTTTAAACTTGATGTGTTTGAAAACCATGATTGCTTTGCCACTTGTGTTGATGAAATCACTTGATCAAGATTGACTTGCACGAGAGACTTGAAGCTAGATTGAGAATGATTGGTTCCCGACAGCTTCCCAAGGTGTATTGGTTCTAAAGAAACTTTAGTTTAGAGTTATAATATATTGAAATAGATAGTAATTGTGCGTATTACGGTTTAATATTTTATGTATATATATATATATATATACACACGCTCTTGTTGAGTCATATCAGCATCCATATCATCTACTCATTTTCAACGTTTTCTCTCATTTTTAAATTTTTTGTTCATTTTAATTTACCAACTTATTGTTATACTTTCTCAAACTTTTCCCCTCCCTTTTACCCTTTCATCTCCCTACTACTATCTACCTTAATATCACTTTTCCTCAATTCCTTTATCTTCTTTATTTTTGGTTTTTCTTATTCCCCTTACTTTATTATAAATTTACAATTTTCTATCACATTCTATACATAATTTTCTCACACACAAAAGGTTATTTCTCTCCCTTTCTCTCTATTAATTTTTTTTTTTCATTTTTTGGTGGATTTTAAATTTTATTTTTTATTGCATCACTACTTTAGGTTAATGAATTTTTGTATTATTTGGAACTCTACTTTGGGTTGATGATTAAGTTTTGTTTTTAAGTTGTTATTTTTTTTCTTCTCTTGATCATAGATATTATCCAATTGCATTATAAAGATACTCCCTTCATCCCAATTTGTTTGTCCTATTTGAAAAGTCAAACTTTTAAAGGGAACATAATTTATTATCTTGTCTGCCTTATAAAAATGTATAAGTTTACAAAACTACCTTTAAATAAATTTATCAGTTTTTTTAAAAAGAGTTATTCTTAATGAGGCAACTAAAAAGGTACCCCAATTAAATTGATTTTTTTAAATATTAGTTAGTTTTCTTTTCAAATAGTTTTGAAAATAAAGTAAGGGTATAATAGGAACATTAGTAAATTAATAATCTTTATTTTTAGAAACGGGACAATATTTTGGGATATTCCAAAATGGAATAGAGGATAAACAAACTGGGATAGAGGTAGTAGTATTTAAGAATATAATGTTATTTTATTACATAACATAACATGACTTGGATAATTTGGTGTTTATTAATATATTTTTTATTTTTTTTTCTTCTCATATTGTTTTATATAAATTTCTTATTATTCTCTCTTGGAAAAAGTGGTTTCTCTCTCTCTCTCTCTCTCTCTCTCTCTCTCTCTCTCTCTCATAGTTTTGGTTTGATTTTTGTTTGAGTTAATACTTGATTATTTTGGAAGTAAAAATTTGAGTTTATATTTAAACACAATTTTGGCTATGCTAATTTCAAATCGGTATTCGATCCATTTCGGTCTATTTCGGTCATCTTCATCTATTCGGTCCGGTTCAGTCTACTTTGGTCTGTTTAGGTCCATTTCAGTCCAAGTTGGTCTCCTTTGGTCCACTTCAGTCCAATTAGGTCCAAAAAGTCCAATTCAGTCCACTGGGTTCACTTCGGTCTATTTCAGTCCATTCGGTGTACTTTGGTCAATTCATCCTGTCTGGACAACTTCGTTCCAATATGGTTTATTTGGTCCATTCAATCCACTTCAGTCAATCCGGTATAATTTGGTTCACTTAGGTCTATTCAGTCCAATTTGGTCCATTTAGTACACTTAGGTCTATTCGGTCCAATTTGGTCCATTCTGTCCACGTCGGTCTATTTTGTCCATTTGGTCTATTTCAAATCAGTTCGGTCAATTCGGTGTACTTGCTTAAGAATGAGAAAATACAAGTTTGGGTTGAAAGTATTATTAATTATTTGAGTAATACCAATTGTAATTATATAATAAGTTTTGATTTACATATGTCCACCTCATTATTGGGGTTGGGACCAAAGGTTATTAATGGTACAAAATGAGGTATCTACACTCATACATCACCTTTTTCAAGATAAATAATCTCACTTTTAAAAAAAATAAAAATAAAACAATAATCATTTATTTTTGTTAAAATTTATACTTGAACCATGATATTTGATTTTATATATGAAATTAACTTTGACTTGGATATTATTATTTCATCAAGTTATATGTTTACTTTATCAAATTAACATTGATTGATTTGGTTAATATTATTTATATTTATTTAATTGATATCGAGCCGGTCCTGACAAAGAGTAACTGTAACATGCAACTGTAACATGCACTAGTTGAATCATAGCAGAAGTTCGTGAGAATTACACCAATTGAACCTATTTAACCACTTTTAACAGAATTGAAACCAACTCTACCTACTCCAACCGATATAATCGACTTAATAACAACCTTAATTAACAAGGTCTAATACATACATACATACATACATATATATATATATATATATGACCAGTAGTGGAGCCAGGAATTTTTCCTAGGGGGCCAAGTTAAATATAACCATCTTCTTAAGTAAAATGAAAAAAAGAAAATTATATAAGTAAACTTTAACTCACTAAGGTTGTGTCATAGGATTGTTCATGGTACTAAAACTATTTATGATTGATCTTGAACTAATTTTTTTTAATCTTTATTTATTTTATTTTTGTATATACCATTAAACAATCATTCAAATACTCATTCCAATATCACGTTCAAAGAAAGAAATATTCCTTAATTTCATTTCTTTGAGCTAGTATAGGGGTTCAACATCAGTATTCTTATTCTAGATAGAGAATTGTGTAGTATTCTCCAAATCTTAAACATTTTTTCTCTTAAAATATGTATCAATTGTAGATTGGTTGCTCATTAAATTACCTATATATATATATATTTTTTTTTTTTTTGACGTCACCTATATATATATATATTAAAGCCTGAATATTAAATTTTAAATACTAATTATATAGTCACTTTTTTCACTTAAAAAATGTAAAAATTATTTATGCTCAAAAAATAAAAGAGAAAACCTATGTAAATTTGTTTTTATATTAATGCTTCAATAGTCTATAACTACACATTCTACAAACAAAATTATTTATAGAGGATCAAACATAAATATATAAACAAATGTATAGTAACAAATAGCAATAACATTAATATGGTAAAATAAGTAAACAGATAAGTTAGTAGCCTCTGTTGAAAAGTAAAATATAATATAAAAATAGTAGGAAAAGGTGCCAGCAACAAGCCAATAAACTGGTACCGTATGGTGTCATCTACAAGCTAAATAAACACTTTTTTTTTATTAAAAGAGATAGTTTTTAGTATTTTTTATCCAAACAGATAGAGATCTCGGCAAAAGATAAAACTGAATACAAAGAAACAAAAATATACCACATTACCACTGGTCTACTGGCCACTAATCTGGAGGCTAGGGCGTAGCAGATGAAAAGAACCAAAGAAAACTGTTGAGTTCGTTGCAGTGCTGAGACAGCAGTGGCGACAGCAGTAAGAAATTTTTTGTTTATTCATATTTATTTTAAGTAAATAACTTATATATGTCAAAGATTTTTATTTTTGGAACTTGGAGGAGCTAATGGACCAAGGAATGGACTGGATTTAAAAAAAAAAAAAAAAAAAAAAATCTTTTTTTGGGTTTTTCTTAATGAATATTAAGATACGTGAGAGACAATTGAGTTTTGATTGGGTAAAGAACCCATAATATTTTTTTTCCTCAAACAACTTATATATAATTTTTCAATTTATTAAGGCAATAAATGAAATTTAAAAAAATTTAGGGAAGTCCAAGGCCTTCCTTTTCTCAACGTGGCTCCGCCACTGCATATGACACTCATACTAAGCAAGTGATTGCCCATGTTGTGGCCTGCTTAACTCGGTTTGGCCACTGGTGGCATTGATGTCATCTCTATTCTTGACTATGAATCAAATCGGCATGGAAGGTTCTCAGTCGATGGTAGCTTTTTCAGCGGCCCTTTCTTCCAGCTGTTTCCATCAACATCTTAATTTGATAGCTTTCTTCCTCTGGTGTTTCTTCAGTTAAGTCTTTAGAAAATGTTACAGTAATTGTCTTGTTTTTAATATTCAATTATTCAAATTATATTGGTTGAATAAATTTTTAGAAACTCATGTGCTCGTACATGCATTAGTCTCTATTCTTTTATTTGAAATATATATATATATATATATATATTCTTATGTGGCACAATTTTATTGTAGAGCATAAATAAAGCATTTACGCTGAATTTTTATTGAATTTAATCTCCAAACATGATCAATCTTTCCAATTGCATAAAATTCAAAAGCTTTTCTATATGAAGTCAATATTACATCAAAGCATCGCATCAATGCAGGACTATCAGACTATCACCATATAGAAGTACACTTATTCACTCTCATCTCATAGATTTATTTAGCACTCATTGCTTATCTTAAGGAAATAATCTAAAAACAAATCTTGCTCGCAACAACTTTAGAAAGTAAATATGGGGGAAAAAACCCTAGCTAGGTAGTAGGTAGCACGTAGTAATAAAACATCCTTAGCTCCTTCGTCATCAATGCCATTGGCGAAACAGTGGCATGACAAAGAACTTCATCTGCCCAGCCTTGCAATGATAGCCATTACGCTCACCACAAGCAAAATAGTAGGGTTGCCACTTTTTCAGCACAAATTCAAATCCCTCGCCCCCTCCTTGTGTTGTATTGGCCACCATTGTTGCCCTTGTTAAATCGCACGTTAAGAAGCTCCAGATGTTTGGTAGCAAGTATACACTGTGAGGAATTGTGGAGTCGTTCGTTGGTGGATCATACTTGAACACTGCAACAACCACATTGCATCATATAAAAATGTAAAAAAAGAAGTTATAGCATATGATATGGGGAGCTACCACATTTGAATTTTACCCCTTGAAGTTTTAGGGTGTGTAAAATTTAACTTTTCTAAATAAATAAAAATAAAAAATAAAACAAAAAAGTCTAAGGTGCAAAACACATTCTTGAATTTTGGAGGGTTTTAAATTTTATACTCTAAAGTTTCAGAATTTGAATTTTACCTCCTGAAATTATATTTCGTTTGCATCAACAATCCATGTGTCCATATTTTCATTTGCCACTTGTGTTTGTTCGTCTAATAAAACAATGCCATGTGGCATAATAAAAATGACATGGCATTATAAAAATGATGTAAAGTAATTTTATTGAAATAATTAAACACATATAACAAGCTTATGTGGTATTTAACGGAATATGGATAGAAATGTTGCTAATACAAATAAAAAATAAATTCAGAGGGTAAAATCTAAATTCAGAAATTTTAGGGTATAAAGTTCAAAACCCTCCAAACTTTAGTGATGTGTTTTGCACCTTAGCCTTTTTTTTTTCCCCTTTGTCTAGAAAAGTTAAATTTTACACACCTACTATTAGGAAAAGTACAAACAATCATAGTGAATTTGTTCATGTAAACCAACACATTATTAACACGAGTATTTTTATTTCTAAAAAACTCACAACTCATACATGAATATTTATTAGTATTTCTTAATTGATATCTTTAGGACACTTGTTAAAAGAGCATGAGTTGATGATAAAACCTAGATGGCACTTTGACAAACAATAGTAATAAACAAGGAATGGCAACTCACCTAGAGTATCATTTAGGTAAAAGGGGCCATTTTTAAGAGCCCAATCGGTGTAGTTAAAGTTTAATTGCCAGTTCTCTGAGCCACCTACAACGATCTTTCTGGGTCCTGATATATCATTTTGGCTTTGGGGAGGGCCTCCTTTGAAGGGCCAATTGGTATAGTTAAAGCCAAAATGCCAATCTTTGTTGGCCATACTAACAGCCAACATGGAAGCAGTTAGCATCAAGATGAGGCTCAATGAAAAAGTTGAACCACCCATAACTTCTACTAGAGTGCTAGCTGCAACTCAAGGGGTGAAATTATAGGGTGATACTATAAAGGAGATGGTGTAAAAATAGATGTTGGCATTGACAAGATGATGAGTTCATTGGAATTTATAGCCATGGAAGGAAGACTAGAGAGGAAGGTAGTGAGCACTTACCCCAAAGAAGGAAGGGAGAGTAGTGAGAAAGGGATTATGCAAAATGGCCAAATTGACATTTTTCAAGATTGGGTAGGTTAAATATTCTAAGCATTGAGCTAAGCTCTTTTATGAGAAATTATTAGATCTTTTGGATGAAGTTCGACCTAATAATTTCTCCTATTTAGAGAATATTTTTGAATGATTCTAGATATGAAGTTTGGTTTAGGAAGACCTTTGGGATTCTTTACCTCCTTTTGGAAATGGGGTCAACCTAGCTTGCAAGATTTTCTTTTGATTTGAACCATTATTTTAGTGATATTATTAGTGGATTTATAACATAACATAATTTCTTTTATAATAAAAAGTAGGTTAAGATGAAAATAACTTTTTAAAAGGAATTATTAAGTCTTTCAGGTGGAATTCAACCTAATAATTTCTCCTAATTAGGGAATATTTTTGAATGATTCTAATTATGAAGTTTGGTTGGAAAGACCTTTGGGATTCTTTGCCTCCTTTTGGGAATAGGGTCAAGGTGGTTTGCGAGATTTTCTTTTGATTTTTTTTAATAGAATTTTAATTTATGACGTCTGCTATTGTGATTTTTTTCTATTTATAATCAGACCAAAACACTAATTGATTTTTTTTTTTTTTTTTTTTTGTAGGTGGGAAATGAACCCTAAATTTCTTATTCAACCATTATTTTAGTGATATTATTAGTCGATTGATAACGTGATATAATTTCTTTTATAATAAAAAGAAGTTCAATATGAAAATAACTTTATATGAATGATCGTGATCCTTATTCTTAAATTAAACATTTTTTAGGTCCAAATAGATCCTTCTTTACTATCCTATAGAATTAAAAAAATATTATTAAAGCACTCAACTACCCAATAAGCAAATATCCTAAGAGCTGCAAATCTGCAATTGGGTTGGTGAAAATGGAAGGAAATTCTTTCAACAAAAAAAGTGGCAACCCAGAAATGCAACAAACGTTTTTCCATTATGAATTTATCTTTCTAAGGTAAGAAATTTGACCTAGGAAAAGTCAATGCTAAATGCAAATTCAGGGAAGGATTGCGGCTTTAACTGAAATGCACTGGGAAACGTGGGTGAGAACTGAGAACTAAAGTCTTAAAGAACTGGTTATCAAAAAAAGTCTAAACAACTGATTATACTTTGGGGGTGACGTGGTGATGGTGATGATGGTTTTATAGCTCATACAATATTATCATTTGTTCGGTAAAATTATCATGAAAAATGGATTCATTCTTTCGTGTTTAATTCAAGTTTCAACAACCAATTTCTAAAAAAAATAAAATAAAATAAAATTCAACAACCTTATTAGTGATTCATAAAATAAAATTAAAAAAAGAAACCAACATCAACAACTTTATTATTGTGGGTTCAACCTCTGCCTACGTTAAAAATCGATTGGTGTTTTAATCTGATGATAAAGAGTTATCATTAGTGGGTTCCAGTTAGCTCAACTGGTAAAGTCTCTGATGGTTGTATAAGAGATCTGGGATTCAATCCCCGCCTACACCAAAAACTGATTGTTGTCTTGGTCTGATAATAAAGAGCTATTATCAGGAGCGGACGCCATAGGTTAAAACTCTCAAAAAAAAAAAAAAAGAGTTATCATTAAGAGCGGAAGCCATAGGTTGTGAAACTCTCTCTCAAAAAAAAAAAAAAAAAATTTATTACAAATATATTTGGGCCTCGAAGATTAGGGCTCTTTGCTTCAACTTTTGGAAAATAATTCGTTCCTTTTGGAGTATATTTTATTTTATTTTTTATTTTTTTACAACAGAAATAGGGGGGAGATTTGATGCAAATTATTTTTGCAAATAGAATTTAAATATGTTTTTGATTTATAAGACTCCCAGTTCGTAAGAGTATTTTAAATTCAATGAGTTATGACCCATATTTTGGGTTTAAATTTTGGATTAGATAGACCAAAGCCACCAAACCAATACTATATCGCTAATTCATTTCAAGCTCTTACTGTATACTATGTGCTCATTTCGTATTGTTTTAGAAATTAGAATTTTAAATGAAAAGGTTTTTTTTTTTTTTTTTAGTACATTAAATACTATAAAGATGTAATGTAAAACTCAAGTTTTACCTTTTTTAATCCTAACATACCACATCATCTTATCACCTGTTAAAGAATAAATACAATCACACCTAATCAATTCTAGTACTTATTTGAAAATTCAATCCAATTAAGAGTTTATTGAGATATTATTAGATATGATAAAATAAATTGAGTTTTAAGTAAAAACTGATATGATAATTTTTTATTAGATGGTGTAAAACATAAATTTATACCCCATCTTTACTAAATTCGGACTCTTTTAAGTGTATAACATATTACAGTGAATAGTTTTTTTAAAAAGTTTTGAAATTATAAGTTTTAAAGTCTTACAGTTTTTCCTAACCGTTTCAAAATTTAACTTTAATCTTAAAGTTTTTTTCAGCTTAAAGGGCCCTTGAAATAACTTTAGAGAAATTCCCGTCGTTTGGCAATTTTTGCCAAAAAAATGTTTAAAGCTCTTGAAACACTTTTTCCCCTTATAATTAGTGGGGAGGGAAACTAATCAGGTTCTCTTAGTTCACATCAATTTATGTAAATTTGTGTAAAATAAGATAAGTTATACAGTTACTATTCACATACAAATATGCTTCTTTACTCATATACAAAGAGAATAGTAAAAATTTTACAAGGAAATAATATTTTAATAAATTATAGTGTAAAATAAATAATTTGATATAAATGTTTTTGAAAAATAATTATGTAAAAGAGAAAAAAAAGTTTTCTATAAAAATAAACTGAAATTTCTACATGAGCTTATGTGAATACTCTTACAATATGCCACAATTTCACCGGTCGGCCCTTTTTATTTTTGGGTTCAATCCTCATGAATTTGGTAGGGTTGGGCTCACATTTCAGGTCCGTCAAACTGAGGTCTATAGGTGATTAAAAGCCCGCCCCTAAGCCCACTACTAGCTGTACTACAACGACAAGTAGTCCCTTTTTCTGTTTTTGAGTTAGGACTTATGGTACAATACTACAAGTAGTTTCTAGTTTCAGCTCTATCACTCTTTCTGTGTCTTTTTTTCCCACCACATATCCTACTCATTAATGCCAACTACCAACATTTTGAAATCCATACATGCATATGTTTGATTCAACAATGTACATATAATTTTCCCATCTCACTTTTTGCTAAATTTTCATCTCTCTCTCTCTCTCTCTCTCTCTCTCTCTCTCTCTTGTCAATATGTGCATGTGCAAGAGGCAAGAGTAGCAAAAATAAAAGGCCTCAACTAAAGCAGATAGATCATATCATTACAAATTTGCTTATCTTTGGGCTTCTTCGGTTCTACCTCAACACAAATATAGTAACTCTGATGTTTTTGGGTCACTGTGGGTGTCTCAGGTTTCACCACTTCATGCTTGAGAACATTTTCAAGATCTCTCTTTTTTATTTTTTATTTTTTATTTAAAAAACACAACAACTAAAGTATTTATGAAGAAAAGCTTAAAACTAGTTTAAGTGCACTGTTTTCCAGTTATGTGGTTTCCCTTATTTTTGGGTTTTTAATAATAACCAGACTGGATTAAGGTTCGTTTCTAATAGAACCGGCCAATTCGGTTTGATTTTTAAAACCATGGTTTTTTCCTCCTAAAATTTCACTTTTTGTACTCATCATTATAAAAAAGGGGTTGAATAAGATATTTAAATTGGGTACCACCATAAATATGCTCATCACCACTGGAAAAGGATGATTTATGGTCACTACTAAAAATGCGCTCTATAGCCACATTTTTTTTAGCTGTTTTTAAAAAAAACGCAACTATAGCTAACCTATAGCTGAGTTTTTAGGACCTATGCTTGCGTTTTTAGCAGCTACAACCTTTTTTTTTTTTTGGTAGTGGGTGGTAGATAGGAAATAGATCGCTAAAAAAAACCTAGCAACCCATCCATGCCTCGCTGCCACATCGAACCACCACTGCCATTAGATCAATGCCTCCACTACCGCACCATAAAACACAAATCCAAGTAACCTATAGCCCCTCAAACCACCCACACACCATAACCCACCACCGAGCCCACACCAGAAAAATCACAACCCAGTAATCGGCAAGATTGAGCAACCCACCATCGACGAGGTTGAGTAGCCCATCATCAGAGGCAAGGTTGAGTGCCTCCATCAGAGGACCATGCCATCGAAACCACCAGACCCACTGTGCCACCAGATCCATGCCGTCGCCACCAGACCCATGTTAAACCCACGCCAGAATTTGCCCACCACCCTGAGAGAGAGAGAGGCCAAATCGTTATGGAGAAAGAGAGAGGAGATGAGACAATGAAGAGAGAGAAAGAGGCAAATATGTTTAGGTAGGGATAAAAAAAAAATTATTTAGGTTTAGAACGTTGTTACAGTACTATCATAAATTTAGGATGATATTGTTGCACAATTGTAAATTTTTTAAAATCGTAAGACCAAGTAATGGGACATTTTTATACTTTGATACTAAAATATACCACATATACCATATGGCAGTACGGGTACTGATGCTTTAAGGGACAGATCCAAGAATAAAGTGAAGATTTCTTTAATTCATTTTTAATTAATTGTAGCATTGAATAAAGTAAAGATTTTTTTTTCTATTATATTTTTAGAAATAAGTGAAAATATTTAATATTTGCCAACTATATGGAGCTTCGCACGAGTTAATTTTTTTTTTTTAAAAATTTTATATAAACAATTTTACTACTTATTTGTTCTTATCATTGATTTTTTTTATTATTATTTTTTTTATACAAAATAGAATTTCTACTCTAACCTAATTTAAGTGTATATATATGTGAAGCTCTCCTCTGGAGACTTAAACCTCGGCCCTTACCTTCAACACCCCACAAGCATTTATAGTTGTGTAGTGACCACCGCACCAAAAGTGCACGGCAGTCTTATCGTTGATTAATAGTTATTCTTGTTCCCAACTCTATTTCTTCTTTCATACGGAAAATTATTAAATACTCCGAGAGTACCATAAATACTCATCACTCTCACATGAATTGTGGGTCTCACCATAAATTTAATTAGTGGGACCCATAATTATGTGAAAGGGAGAAGTATGCATTTATAGTACTCCAAGAGTATTCTATAATCACCCCTTTCATACAGCACAAGTCCTACCGTGCAATAGCCAATAAGTTTTTATAAAAGTTAGGACTTTTACAAAACAAAAGACTACTAATAGATTATGACATCTTTAGGTGTGTCAAACCAATTGGATTACTAACTTTAATTCATCTCGGTATCATACAATTAGAGTTATTAACCTTTGATTTTGAGATTTCATCATGGCATCTGTGGTGCAGATGAATTGTTTAATATATTGGGAAATGTTTAGGAACTATCTTTAGAAATATTTTATTAGGGCAATAATAAAATAATAAATATTGTCGACATCCTTTTATATTTTTCATAAAAGTGGTGTTAAAACTTTTCTATTATGGTTTATTAATAATTACTCTAAGGTATCCGTTAACATGATCCTAATATATTTTCACAACATTTAAAAATATATTATTTATTGAATTGTTGTTATCAAATTTTTAGTAAAAGATATTTTAATGAGAAAAATTTTCATTTGTAGACGGGTCTTCTGTTCTTATCAATAGCGCTCTACTTAATTAAAAATTGAACTGAAAATCTGTATTTACACTAAATTGTAAATTGTAGTAATTTTTTAAAGATAAAATTCTCTATTGTTTTATCACTTTTTTTTTTATTATAAATGTTTCGTATTTGATTTTTACTTAAACACCTTCTTTTTATTCCTATCAATTTCTTTTATTATTATTATTATTTTGTTCATATTTGATAGGTAAACTTTTTTTTTTTTTTTTTCACATCAACTTTTCCTCCACTGCTTTATCAATTCTTTATATAGACACAAAAATTTAATTAATTGTTGATTACCAACACTTCATTTTATTAAATTAGTTTTTCTTATTATTAATTATTAGATACATTTTCTCAAACCAAATTGATTTATGGATAATTTTTAACTTACGTAAAAACTCTATCATCTATCAAAAATTCGGAATTCTCTTTGTTTATCTTCACACACGTCTCTCTCCCTCTCGGCAGAAATCCATTTTGTTTGTCTATAAAAAGAAAATCCACACACACACCTCTCCCACAAATTTCTCTCTTAGTGGGTTTAGACTTTAGACTTTAGACTCCCAATCTCTTACTACGGAAGTCATCTCTATAATTTTCATAGTTTGTGCTATTGCTACCAATAAAATCATAATTTTCGGTTTGCGCTATTGCTACCAAGAAATTCATAACAATAACAATATGAGTAATCCTTCATTCTCCCTCTTCTTCTATTATTTATTTATTTATTTAATTTTTTTATGGAAGAATATTATAAATTATGCCATGTGAGCACATATCAATGCGAGTAATTCTTCATTCTTCCTCTTCTTCTATTATTTATTTAATTTTTATATTGTAGAATATTATAAATTATGCCATGTGATATATAGACTAATAATTATTTACAAGATATTAATTTTACTTTGTGATGGGCTTCTTAGGGTTGAGTTTGGCTACCATGGCTTGAAAAATTTCAAGAAGGATCTATTAGGATTAAAAAGCTGTAGATTTGGGAGCAAGTGAGTCTATCGCCTAGACTCTATAGTAGCCAAGCCAACCATATAAACTCCCATTCGTGGACATAGGTAACTATATAAAAGTAAAACTCCTCCCATGGGGCTGTGCCTGTATATTATTGTCTTCCCCAACAGTGACGGTGAATCATGCAGACGTTTTCCCTCCATCTCTTACAACATTTGGTTGGTTCGTGTTAGAAAGCCTTGAAAACTAACTCCACATAAAACTAAACCGCATCTTTTATGTATGTTTGCGTTCGCAGGTTTCAAGACCCGAAGGAATTTGATGAGGGAAGCTGCATATCTTTTGATTTGGGGAACAATCAAGCCTATGAAGGTATATAATTTAGCGATTTTGTGATTCAATTTGAACAATCAAGCCTATAATTTAATTAATTAATTAATTTATTTTTTTTGTGTGGTTATAAGAAGATCTCGCTATTGCTAATACCCAAAACAAACGAAAGAATCATGCTGCTAGATTGGTTATGTTCATGGAGGACGCGCAGCGTGCCATGCTTTGTTTACATCAAGACATGGGTCGATTGAGAGAGGACGTGCAGCAATTGCGAGAGGATGTGCAGCAAGACATGGATCGATTGCACAAGGACATGGATCGATTGCGCGAGAACATTCAGTGAGACATGGGTCGATTGCGCGAGGATGCAGTCAATTGCGCGGCAATGTAGGTCATGCACCACCATGACGTGGCTATCATAAGCTGGGTGTGGTTTCGAGCTCACCCTTTGAGCAAGTCCATAAAACTTCCAACCTTTTTCTTATGGGAAAAACTTCCAACTTTTTTTTTTTTTATTATGGGAATTATATTTTGGATGCCTTGGGATAATAGGGGTAGAGGTAGAATATCTGCTTTGTGTTTGTGTTTGTGTTTGTTTGTTTTTTTTTTTTTTTTTTTTTTTTTTTTTTTGTTTATTTTATGGTTGTTGGAAATATGTAAAATGTTTCACTTTGGAAAACTCTTTCCAAAACAGGAATGAAGTTAATCAATTGCTTTGGATTTTCTAAGAATGGTGTTCATTTGCAAGGAAATTTCTACAAATGAACTTTCCAAAAATAAATTAAGGAATGAAGTTAATCAACTGCTTTGGATTTTCTGAGAATGGTGTTCATTTGCAAGGAAATTTCTACAAATGAACTTTCCAAAAATAAATTAAGGATACATTCCATATGATTTCAGTGATGTATTTTACAATCAAGATAAATATCTCTTCTACATCTTGAATCAAGTCCAAGAACCAACCTCTCCAAAATTAGGGAAATGTTGCCTACCAACAATCTCTCCTAGACCCCACACCCCACAAAAGCATTGTACACAACTATCTCTATAATGTTATGCACAGCAGATGGCACGCCAAATGCAAATGCACACCTCTCCATCACATCTTTTTCATTTTTTTTCCTCTCAGGCCATTTCATTTGCCATCTTATGTCCTCACAAGATTTATATTAATATTAATGTTTCAATATAATAATAATTACGCAGTGCAAGAAATAGTAGCAGTCACAGTTTACTCATTCTGACTAGTAAGCAAATGATAAGCAAATGATAGGCCGACATTGCATTATCAGACCCTAAATCCTCACAACATGATTGTGCACTACATAACACGCTCATAATCATATGGGGTTAATTATGAGGAGGAAATAGGTAGCTGAATGGAAGCAATCATTTTGGTTATTTTATCTATTGTGTGGAGTAGCACATCAACTTCTACGTTGGGATAAATAAATAAATAAATAAAAATAAAAAACGCTAAAAACATACCCCTTGTTCCGAGATGAACTCAAATTAAAAAGGGCCTGTAGAGGCCAAGCAATAGTTTTTCCCTTTCTTCAACTCTCTTCTTTGCCGCTTCCCTCGCTTTAAGGGCAGCTGCTTCTTCTTTGGATATAAACTTTAGCTTCTCATCTTGCCTCTTCTCTTGCCAAAAGCAACTGACGATGGAGTACCTTTAATGGATTGCCTCTTTCTCTTGCCAATAGCAACTGAAGGTGGAGTACCTTTAATGGATCTCATGGGATTTAAAGAAGCTGAAACAACAGTCCAGGTGCTGGTCCACTTTGAACTTTATTTTCTGTAACTGGTGCTGCCTCTGAAGTTGACAACAGCTTTTTCAAAGTGGGCACTTGATGTTTAGAGTTTGAGGAAAACTGAGGTGTGGCATATGCCTCTTCCTGTGTCACCCACTTCTCTATTACATTCTCTCTCCATAAACATAAATTCAACAGCATATAGCCTAAATAGATATTAGAGGACAGGAGAAGGATAAAGATATAAATTTAACAAAATATAGCCTAAATAGATTTTAAAGGAAAGGGGAAAGATAGAGAACTAAGTAAAGTATCCAATTGTATGATTAAGGGCTTCTCTGGTAAACTAAAACAGAATATAGGACTAGAGGTGGAGGGGGATGGAATTTTGTTCAAGAACATATCTATTTGGTTCACACATTTGTAAAGCAACTGCAAAGTTAAGCATAATTTTGCTGGCTTTTTTGAGTGATGATGAAATAACAACTCTAAATATATATATTTATATATATATATATATATATATATTGATAAGTAATAAGATATATTGATATCAAAAAGGAAACACCTTAGTCCACAGGGAGTGAACAAGGGGACAACAAATCAAAAACAAAAATTGCAAGAATCTAGGAAATCAATAAAAGAAGGAATGATTGGTTTTGCAAAGCAAACAACCAATCCAACAAAGTTCTAAAAAAGAATAGCTTGATGTCTGGAATAGATCTCTCAATATCTTCAAAACAACAACTATTTCTCTCCCTCCAAAGACACCACATTAAGCCATAAGGAACGATGGACCATATATAACCATTTTGATGACGATCAAAGCTACCTTGCCAGCACACTAACAGCCCCAAAATAGTATGCGGTATAACCCAAGATACTCCAAATAAACCCAAAACCATAGACCATAGATCCATAGCAACGGGACAGTGAAGGAAGAGATGGTCAAACGATTCACCATTACTCTTGCACATAGAGCACCAATCCAAAATCCACACCTTCCTTTTTTGCAAATTATCAATTGTCAAGCATTTCCCTAAGGCAGCAAACCATACAAAGAAAGCTACTCTAAAGGGAATCTTTTGCTTCCAAATACTTCTTCAAGGAAAACCAAAGATAGTAAGACCAGATAAAATTCTATAATAATCTTTCACCAAGAAACCCTTATCTTTGCTAGGAATCCAACACATCCTATCCCCACCAAACCCCCTTATTGAAGAACCGTATATGGTTTCCATGAAACTTGACAAAGCCTTTAACTCCCAAACGTGCACACCCCTAAAGAAGCTCACATCCCAAAAAAGGACTCTATTGGGGGATTTCATAAGCTCAACCCCACTAGCCTCCTTATTCTTGCAAAATCTGAACAAGTCAAGGTAACTAACTGCAAGGTGTCTCTCCACACCAACGGTCTTGCCAAAACTTCACCCTAGACCCATCACCAATATCATATAGAATATGGCATGAGAAAGAAGGCCATCCCTGACTGATACTCTTCCATAAACCAACACCATAAGGACCATTAACAGATTTGGTACACCATCCCCCCACAGACATCCATATTTCAACTCTATCACTTGTCTCCAAAGGGCATCCTTCTCAATCCCAAATCTCTATAACCACTTCCCAAGTAGAGCTATATTGAAAAGTCTTATCTTCCTTATCCCTAATCCACCTGAAGAAATAGTAGCACATACAATAACCCATTTAACCAAATGAATTTTAGGTTCATCACCAAAACCGCCCCATAAGAAATTCCGCTGAAGCTTCTCAATTCAGTTAGCCACACTAGCAGGTATAGGAAATAGAGATAGAAAGTAAGTGGGTAAATTAGAAAGGGTACTTTTGATTAGAGTGACTCTACCTCCCTTTGATGAATACAAGCGTTTCCAACCTACCAATTTCCTTTCCGTTTTCTCCAGAATCGGATTCCATATAGTCTTATCCTTGAAATTAGCACCCAAAGGAAGACCCAGATATTTCATTGGCAGAGAGCTCTGCTTGCAACTAAGGACATTTAACAATAAGTCAATATTATGCACTACTCCGACCGGAACCAATTCAAACTTGCCTAAATTAATCTTTAGCCTCGACACTGCCTCAAACCAAATAAGAATCATACGGAAAATAAAAAATCTGGTCTAGATCAACATCATAAAAAATAAGAGTGTCATCCGCAAAAAGGAGATGAGACACTGCCAAGGATTTTCCCTCCAAGTTACCCACACTAAATCTTGACAAGCGGCCTTCATGAACTGCTTTATCCAACATTCTTCCCAGAGCTTCCATCACCAACACAAACAATAAAGGAGACAACAGGTCACCTTGTCTCAAACCTCTGGAGCTACCAAAAAACCCACAAGGAGAGCCATTAATCAAGATAGAGAAGCGGACAATAGATAGGCAAAAGAAAATCCATAGTCTCCACTTGGCTAAGAACCCACTTCTTTCTAACATTTGCAAAAGAAAACTCCAATTTACATGGTCAAAAGCCTTCTCAACATCCAGTTTACAAATCAGCCCCAGCACCCCAGACTTTGATCTACTGTCAAGACATTCATTAGCAATAAGAACAAGGTCAAGGATCTATCTATCCCTCACAAAAGCATTCTGAGATGCTGAGATTATATCCCCCATAACCATGCGAAGTCGGTTAGCCAAGACTTTAGGAATAATTTTATAGACCCCCCCCCCCCCCCCCCCAACAAGACTAATGGGTCGAAAATCCTTAATCTCACTTGCTGCATGTATTTTAGGGATGAGAGTAATAAAAGTATCGTTTAAGCTTTTCTCAAACTGACCTTTAGCAAAAAAGTGGTGAAAGACAGCCATAAGATCAAGCTTGACAATCCCCCAGCAAGTTAGGAAAAATGCCATAGGGAAGCCATCTGGACCAAGAGATTTATCACCATGAAAACTCTGAACAACATCAAAGATTTCTGCCTCTTCAAAAGGTCTCTCTAACCAGTCTGCATTATCACCGAATATCATTGGAAAAACTAACACATTTGGAAAAGGTCGAACAACCTGGTGCTCGAGATACAAATTCATGAAGAAATGAGTAATGCAGTCTGCAATCATACCCTGGTTAGAAGACAAGATACCATTAACCATTAGACTTTCAATACCATTATTTTTTTTGTTAGAATTAGCCATTCTATGAAAGAATCTGGTATTGGCGTCCCCTTCCTTCAAATGCAACACCCTAGACTTTTGTCTCCAACTAATCTCTTCTAAAAGAGTCAACTTTTCAATATCTGTACGAAGATTAACTTGTACTAACTTCTCCTCAGCTATTAATCTATGAGTCTCCTCTTTAGCATCTAAAACATTCAACTTTCTCCAAAGGTCCTGCTTCTTAAATGTTACATTGCCAAACTCCGTCTTGTTCCACTTTTTTAAATCCAACTTCAAGGCAGCCAACTTCTTAGCTAGAATAAAACTTGGAGTTCCTTGGAACAAATAGGAAGCCCACCATGTCTTCACTTTATCGACAAAATTATCCATGCTCAACCACATTTTTTCAAAACGGAAAGGAATTCTACCTATTTGCAGACTTCCACCCTCCAACAAAATAGGAAAATGGTTTGAAAGAGCTAGAGATGAGATACAGGAGATTCAAACTAGTGACCTCCACTTAATGAGTGGTTCCCAACTGACTGTTCTGCCCTTGAGGTACATTACTGGTTGAATGTTCACACACCTATATAGTGCCTATATTTGCTAAGCTACCAGAGAAGAGAGGAAATAGATATACCTACCTACGGCTAAGACAACCTCAGAAAAAAGGCTGTTCTAGGCTTCTAGCTCAGCTTGTTGACATTTGAACCATGCCAAATCTGGCTCGGTAGTCTAAAATAAATGAGTTAGCTCCTGCATTCATTCTTTTGCTCCTACACTTGTTACTGCATATTAAATATTGAACACACCTCAGAATCTCACCAGCTTAATAATGAATCGGCTATATAACTCTCGCTTGCTATGGTTTACTGTCTCATAGGTATACTCAACTATTCAGGATCTTTATTAGAATGAAACTAGTAATTATCATGTTTGGCTTGTTAACCAGTCAGACTTGTACCACAGCTGGATCTTGTCCAGACTCCAGCCACCATACTTGCCTAATAGCTTCATCGTGAGTTAGCTCAAGTAGTTGAGTAGTCTCGAAGCTTAGTTCATTTAATAGCCTTACACCCAACTAAAAACTATGCAGGACAATACAACTTGACAGCTAATGAATAAAATTAGACCTTTTACTTGATCAAATTGTCAATGACATCTTTAGAGGTAGGGTTCTCCTAAGTGAGTAAAAGGTCTATATAAATAAATTGAATGAAATATACATTTCTCTTCCAATATTGGTGAACATAATTTGCCTATCACTACAACTTGCAATGATGAGCAGTTTTTTTTGACAAGTAACTTGCAATGATGAACAGTTGTACAACAACTGCTCTAATTTCAAATGTTTTGAGCCCAAGCATATGCAGTTTACACACACGTATATATATAGCAGATCTCATCTCAACAATTAATCTCATTACCTTCATCTTGATTATTCAATGCTTGGGCATATCTCTGACCTCTTGAAGTTTTGCTATATCCTTCTGATTGCTACGCTTTGCTTTCTGAAGATATGAAGGAAAAAAGTAAATCAATATTAGCAAGATTTGCAGCATATAAAAAACCATGATAAATCAAATCACCATCATCGAAAATGATGTAACCATGTACATATATTTTTACCATATTAATATAAGTGAATGCTGTTCTTAATACTCACTGCTTCAATTTGCTCATGGGCGCAGTCTGCTTACCAAGCTCATGAATTCTGATGCTGGAAGGATTTTTTGATATGAAGATTTTGTAGAAGTCACACCATTTGTTGCCCTGGCTAACCCAATACTAGAAATAGAAGATAAAACAAAAGAAAAATAAACACATAAACAATAAAATCAAAATGTTAGTAGCAGCCTCGCAGTCTTCCACCAGAATTCACAGCTCAAGCTTTGATCAAATGGAAAGAAATAGATAATAAAAATAGAAGCAAAAGAACACAAACAAAAACACAGAAAATGATATTTTTTTAACAAACAAAAAATAAAAATAAAAACTTGAAGAAACATCCAATTAGCAAATGAGAAGCAAACAAAGCACTCTCTTGTTTGGAGAAACAATCGTCGGCAGATCTAGCAACCACGACTTTGCTTGATATGCAAGATGTGAGGAGAGTTAACGGGGATGTGGAGATGGGTTGCGCTAGCTCAGGTAATCAGGTATTTGTGACGCAATCCCAGTAACTGTTTAAACATGAGCGACGACCACCCTTTGAAATCTCCAAGTGCAGTACATCCACTGAAGGGAAAACCGCATCTAGCATGAAGACAAAAGTCTTACATATTCCTACGGGGTTTCTGAAAAGAATCGATCCGTCTCTCTGGCCAAAAAAATCGGGTAAGGCAGATGAAGAGGGAGGGGATTATAATTTGGAGGTTCAGAGTCAGCTGAAGGAGAGTAATGGGCTAATCAACTCTGAGGAGAATGAAGCAACAGAGGCATCCATGCAAATTGAGCAAGGAGGTGCTGTTTCTTCCCCCTCTTGCTAATTTTCTGTTGATTTTATAATTGTTTTATTATCAATGAATATGCTAATATGGAATTGTCGAGGGGTCCTAAACCCTACCTTTTGTGATGTTGTTAATGATCTGATTCAAATGCACTCCCCTGCTATCATGGTTGTTGGTGAGACTAAAGTTTGTGGTGAAAGAGCTAATAGGATCTCAGGAAGAATAAATCTAGATAGGGCTATTTTTGCGAATTCCATTGGCCTATCTGGAGGGTTGTGGATTCTCTGGGATTCTGACCAAGTTGAAATTTTGGAAGTAGCATCCATTGAGCAAGAAATCCACGTGATTGTTAATTCCTCTTCAAGACCCCCCTGGCTCCTCTCAGCAATTTATGCCAGTCCTGGCTTTGCCAAAAGATGGCTGCTGTGGGAGAATCTGGAATCTGTGGCAAACCTTTACTCAATGCCATGGGTTATAGTAGGTGACTTCAATGAAGTGCTCATGGGGGAGGATAAGTTTAGAGGTAATTCTGTCAATATTCACAGAGCCTTTCAGTTCCAAGACTACTTAAACACTTGTAGAATGATTGACATTGGTTTCTCTGGGCCTCACTATACCTAGTCTAACGGCCGTCCTCTTTCTCAACTGGTTCAGGAAAGAATAGACAGGGTGTTTGTGAATGTTGAATGGAATTCTATCTTTCCTGAAGCAGCTATCCAGCATTTGGAAAAAACCCACTCAGATCACTGCCCAATTAAATTGTGCTTTGAGAAAATTGGTGGGGTTCAGCTCCCCAGGCCTTTCCGTTTCCAACCTATGTGGCTTTCGCACCTAACTTTCCCGGAAGTTGTCCGAGATGCCTGGACAAATTCTGCCTCCCTTCATCAAGCAGTGTCTAACTTCTCTTCCAAGGAAATCAGCTGGAACAAAAGCCAATTTGGCAACCTGTTTCAGAGAAAAAACAGAATTCTGGCCAGACTTAAAGGAATTCAAAATTGCTTGTCTCTAAGACTTAACTCGTTCTTAATTGAATTAGAAGGTAAGCTTAGATTGGAATACGCGGAAGTGGCAAAACTCGAAGAGGAGTTCTGGGCTATGAAAGTTCGTATTCTTTGGCTGGTTGAGGGAGATAGAAATACCTTCTTTTACCACACCTCAACTCTTGTGCACTGCAAGCGGAACCGTATCTTATGTATGAAGGATAGAATGGGTAATTGGCTAAATGGGGAAAGGGAGATTGCAGGTTTTATCAGACAGGGTTTCTTGGACCTCTTCACCTCAGGCCACACCAGTGCTCCCTTGGCTGCCTGGGACCCCCCTGCTTGGAACAACCATCTCAATGATGAAGCCTTAGGTATCTTAGAATCCCCGGTCACAAACAAAGAGATATCCGAGGGTCTTTGGGCTCTCAAACCCTTTAAAGCCCCTGGCCCAGACGGTCTTCATGCAGGTTTCTTTCACCATTTTTGTCTGGTTGTGGTGAATCTGAGGAAGGAGGTTAAAAACATTTTTAATTCAGGGGTAGTTCCAGATTATCTGTATTAGGTTCTAAGTACTTAGGAACTAATGTATTAGAACTCTAATTTGTATTGTTGGCAAACCATGATCAAAACAAGTTTTATAGTCTTGTTTAGACTTGCTCAAAGTATGTGTTTTATGTAAAGTTGGAATCAAGCTGCTACAGAATTCATTGTGCAATTCGGTCTGGCTTGATCAATCGAGAATTAGGCTCGACCGATCGAAAGTAGGGCAGAATGTTTTTTCTGCAAAATTTCCAACTCAGCCCTAAGCCCATATGATGTGTAGGGTTTTATGTTTTACCCTAGGTATAAAAGGGAAACCCTAGCCACGTTTTTGAGGTTGCTCTATTTACTGTGTGTGTGAATTTCTTATGAGATCTGAGAGTTGGTTGCCTTCACATATGCTTAGGAATATTAAGAGGGAGATTTCATTGAGAGCTTGATGATCATTTAGTTACTGCAATAAAAGCTTAAAGATACACAAGCAAGAGTGCTTGTACTTGCTGGAGAATCCAAGAAAGGAGTCTGTGGTCTCGGAGTTGTCACGTGGTCGTGTCAGTAAGTTTTCTATTGGTGGGTAGCAATAGGATGTTAGTGGTCTAAGTTGCTATTGTAAAACTTCAATTCTTTCATAGTGGATTCAAGTTTACCTCGAGGATAGCTAGGTTAAATCCTCCACAGGTTTTTACCGGTGTAGTTTCCTGGGTCATCATATATTTGTGTTCTTTATATTCTGCACTTTACATTGATATGATTATATGATTGTGTGTTAACCTAGATCTGAAATTTGGACTAAGTAACTACTTGACTAATTAACTAGGTTAATCCAATTGTGTTTTAAGGGGTCTAAAAATGTACAATCTGAATCAGACCCTTATCACTCTTGTTCCCAAGTGCAAAAGCCCTGAATCGCTCTCTAATTTCCGGCCAATCAACTTATGTAATACCATCTATAAGATAGTAACCAAGATCATAGTTAGTAGAATCCGGCCTTTTTTGCCTGATCTAATATCTCTGCTCCAATCAGCCTTTGTTCCTAGGGAGAACAGTCTTGATAATGCCATCATAGTCCAAGAGCTTATTCATACGATGTTGAAGAAGAAAGGCAAAGTTGGGTATATGGCAATTAAACTTGATTTGGAGAAAGCATACGATCGTCTTGAATGGAGCTTCGTTAGAGATACCTTGAAGTTATTTCATTTCTCCAACCATTTGGTTTCTCTGATTATGAGCTGTGTGTCCACATCTATCTCCATTCTCTTTAATTGGGGGACCTTGGATGTCTTCTAGCCATCGAGAGGAATTCGTCAGGGCGACCCTTTATCACCTTACTTATTCATCTTATGCATGGAAGTTCTTGGGGCTTTAATTGTGGGTAAGTGTCAAGAGAAACTCTAGAATCTGGTGAAAGCTTCGCTTGGTGGGCCATCCTTCTCTCATTGGTTTTTCGCCAACGATCTTATGTTATTCGCTAAAGCTGACCAGAAAAATTGTGTTGCCATTAAGGATGTTTTGGAATCCTTCTATGAGTTATCTGGGCAAAAAATTAGTGGTGAGAAGACCCGTGTGTTTTTCTCTCCTAATGTGAACCAGGGAATGAGGAATGACCTTTGTGAGGTTCTAGGATTCAAGTCTACCCCTTCCCTAGGAAAATATCGAGGGTTCCCTATAAAGCATAGAGGGGTTCAGCAAGACTTCAGTTTTATCATGGAGCATATTCTAAACAAGTTAGCAGGCTGGAAAGCTAACCTTTTGTCTCTTGTGGGGAGAGTTATCCTCACTCAGTCAGTAACCTCCACTATACCCAACTATGTGATGCAAAGTGTTGCTCTGCCTCCCAAAATTCTACTTGGGATTGATAGGTTGAATAGAAACTTTATTTGGGGCTCATCTGAAAACAAAAAGAAGATGCATCTCATTGGCTGGAATAAAATCACTAAAGCAAAAGAAGAAGGCGGCCTAGGTATCCAAGCAGCCAAGCCTAAAAATACTGCTTTGTTAGCTAAGTTGAATTGGAGGTTTCATGTAGAGAAGTCTTCTTTGTGGGTGAGAGTGTTGTCTAATAAATACCGTAGACAAGGAAGTAATCCAAGGAGTAGAATTATTTGTTCCTCCTGTTCCCCTACCTGGGCTGGCCTAAAAAAAGGAGAAGACATATTTTCAAAGGGCTCCAAATGGATAGCTGGTAAGAACAATCTCCTTTCTCTTTGGTTTGACAAGTGGTTGAATATTGGCACCTTGTGAAGTCAAATATCAGGACCACTAAACAGAGGTGAGGAAAATCTCATGTTGAAAGACTTCTCTGGTTTTTGCGGTTGGAATTGGGAGGAGTTATCTTTTGAGTTCCCTGCCCATATTCAGCTGGATATTAAGGCCACCCCTCTTCCTTTTTCGAATCAAGGTGGAGACCGCCTCTCATGGTTCTCTTCTCCTAATGGTGAATTCAAGCTTAAGGAGGCTTACCGCCTGGCAAATTGGGAAGCTAACAAGGAGATTGGCCATATCTTCAGAAGGGAGTGGGTGTGGAAAGTGCAATCCCTTCCTAAGATCAAGTGCTTTCTCTGGCAATACTGCCACCATAGTCTACCGGTCCGTGCTATTCTTTCTAGAAGAGGTATGGACATCCCATTTCTTTGCCCCATGTGTATCAATGCTCCTGAAACAATCATTCACACTTTAAGGGATTGTCCCACGACACAAATGTTTTGGAACTACTTAAATCCCCCGATTCAAAGGAATCTGTTTTATGGTACTAGTCTGGTGAGCTAGCTAAATCTAAACTGTCATAGCTCCAAGAACATTACCATCTCAAGCATTGAATGGAGCATTGTCTTTCCTTTTGCTCTTTGGACCCTTTGGCTTCACCGAAATAATATTGTCTTTAGAAGAGCTCCCAACCATCAGGACCTTAAAGCTGAAACTTTGGCCAAGGCAACTGAATTTCTTTATATTGGTATCAATGGGAAGCAAATCTGAACCAGACAAACAATTCAGGTGCGTTGGCTATGCCCTCCTACAAACTGGTTTAAGTTGAATACAGACGAGTCTTCCTTGGGTAACCCCGGTTTGGTTGGTGGTGGTGGGCTTATCACGAACGAAAAGGGTGAATGGATTAAGGGCTTTGCTCATGCAATCGGGATTGCAACCAGTATAGCAGCTGAATTTTGGGCGCTTAGAGATGGCATTAGATTATGTATTACTCTCAAGCTCCCAGCGGTGGTGATTGAACTTGATTCTAAGCTGGTTGTTGATCTCTTGAAGAAAGAGTTGCATAATCCTAATGCTAATGATGTTTTGGTGGCTGACTGTAGGAATAGCCTTAGGGTTATTCCCAAAGTTAGAATTCAGCACTGTTATAGAGAGGGAAATAAGTGTGCGGATGCCTTCGCTAGACAGGGTGCAATCCTTAGCCAGAATTTTTCCATATTTCTTGAACCCCCTTCTGATGTTGCTCTTCTCCTCAGCCTTGATGCGGCAGGAGCTTTGTATGACCGGGTTGTTTCCTCTGTTTTAGAGGCCGATTAGTTTTTGTTTAATGAAATTTCCTTTTAACCAAAATATATATATATATATATATATATCTCTAAAACTTAGGTACAATACTCGACTGCATTGAATTTAATTGTCTTTTACTAAGATAACACTATTTTTCTTTTATTGGTTGATGAAATCAGATGTTTGGATTCAATTGGAGAACCTAAATTTACTGTACCTTTAAGATATTGTATCTAAGTTGTACCAATAAAATAAATAAATAAACCTCCTAATCTCAACTGCAGTAAAAAATTGCTTTCTTTGGTCTCCCAATTAATGTTCTATAATTGCATTACAAGCCACACATAGTACAATTACTACTCCTAGAAAAAAAAAATAAATAAATAAAATTATAGGGTGCCCTTGATTTTTTAAGCCAAAATTACACTAACAGCTAAAAAATTGTGAAGGATTTTTAAAATAGAACAAAAATCATATAGCCAGACTTATAAAGAAGTTACAAGTAAACTAAAACTAATAATGGGGTTTGTAAGCAAATAGAAGAAAAATGAAAATTGAACAATAAAGAGAAATCTGCAGTGATTTGATAAAGAGTGATTAAGCAATTAGGATGACGATACCTCAGTCATTGCTACGAATTAGGGCTTTATCAATTCAATACTCTGCGCACCCAAGCTGAGCAGAGAACAACTTGCAGAGAATTCAAAATTTTGTTTGGGTATAAGAAGATCTCGCTATTGCTAATACACGGAGAAAGAGAGGTCAAGCTGTATTGTTCTTGCTCTTGATTTTGATTTAATTTTGTTTTTGTTTTATTACGACGCTGAGGTGAAGCCTAAAGGTAGTTCGTGACTAATTTACAGTAATTAATTTATACTTATAACTCCATGCTTCTACTATAAAAAATAGGCCTTTTTGTAGTGGTACTCTGGTGTGGTTTTGTAATATACTAGTTGAGTTCCCACACGATGTGAAAAGGTCCTATGCTGTAATCTTCAAGTAAAATATGTTGCCAGTGGTGATCAATTGGCTGATGTGTTTACTAAGTGTGTCTCTACTTCCCATTTTCTTTTTCTTCGTTCCAAAATCATGGTGTCTCCAGACCCCATGGTTTTGAGGGGATGTTAAAGAGAGTAATGAAACTGGTAAACAGAGATTGAGACTGGAAGAAGAAGAAGACCAACAGCTAAATTCTAATGGCTAGTTCAATACGATGTCGTTGTATTAAATGTATTAAATATGTCTCTTAAGTTGTAATAGGAAAAACAGTGAGGTTTTTACTTTAGTAGAACGGTGCCGTTTAAAGCTTCTTCAATGTTAGTATTTAGGCACTGACTCTTCCCTTCTCTGTGTACGTATTGTTCATCACAGAGTGCTTCCTCTTGAAGATGAGCCAGAGCTAGAGTTCCATAACTATCTTGGTAACTACCAATCCTGGAATCATGGAGAATCTGTTACAGGGGTGGTTATGAATCTGTAGGTTAATGGTTCTAGAAGTGGTCTAGTCCAGGTCCTATAAATAGGAACTAAGTTATTCTCTGTATTCTTGAGCTTGTATAATCATTTTTCCCAATTTCTGAGTAAAGATCGTTTTCTCTCTTTTCTCTCTCTCTCTCTCTCTCTCTCTCTCTCTCTATATTCTGTTATACAATTCCGCCATTGTTAACTTCACATATGTGCGGTGCAAATTATAATTAGTTTTTTCCAATATTTTGATAAATTTTTGCCAAAAATCTTGTACCTCAACTGATTGGCAGCTCAATTTCCAATAGAAACATTCAGGATTCAAATCCTCACCTCCAACTATCGATATATAAAAAAGATATTTCAATAAATTTCATTGTAAAAAATTGTAATCTTTAGTTATTTTATATATAGACAAAATAGGAATACACTAAGAGTAGTATAGTGATTTGATCATACTATATATATATATATATATATATATATGGGTGTGTGTGTGTGTGTGTTTACAAATTGAAAATTGCATGATATAGTAGCTAATATAAATAGGCATGTTTCATGCCTACTAAAAAATGCATATATCTTTCATTTTTTTTTTTTTTTTTTTTTTTTTTTTTAACATTCTTGATTGTGTTACTAAATTTTTTTTCCCCTTTTTGTTGGACATGGTTTCAATTGTTGCAAAAATAACTAAATTTGAGTAAAAATGCCATATTTCAAATCAATTTTTTCTCACATAAAAAAAAAAAAAAAAAAAAAAAAAAAAAAAAACCTATTATTTCTCATATAAATCTTAGAAAAATGATATTAAAATTTCATTATGCTAAAAATAATTAATATAACAAAATAAACATATTTATTATATTAGTAATTTTTCTAATTACATAGAATACATACTACCGTGTTAGTTCCACACAAACACATGTGTGCACGTGCACGCACGAGAGTTAGGAAACTTAAAGGATTAAGATTAATTTTAGTGAATTCACAAATATTTAATTTTTTTATGACTTTTGTGATAATTGTTGTCAAAACAATTAAATATAAGTAAGAATGTCATATTCGAAATTTATTATTATTATTCCAACTAAAAATTATTTTCTATATAGATGTGCGCGCCTTAAATGAGACTGTTGGGCTCAACCTCACTTGGGCTCACAATTTATTTATAAAGTGGGCTTCAGGATTTCCTACTTTGGGTCGTTCTCGGCACAGAGACTCAAAGTAATATTCCTCCTCTCTTCCTAAATGACTGTTTTTTCTCTCCCTTTTTCTGAACCCCTTTTTCTTCCCCAACTTCTTCTATTTATAGCTTTAAGTTAGTAGGGAGATCATGATTACTGCCATTGTTAGTGCAATTGAAGGTCCAATATTATCTGTTATAAGTGGATGTTTAGGTGAGAGTGGAATGCAACGATTATGGCCTTGGAACTTGGTTCCAACTCAGGTGAATATGCTCGGTAGTGATGTTCCCCGAGCATCCTATGGTACGCTTGGACAAGATTTCACTGATTGTTCGGGAAGTTTATGCCGAGCATAGTTTAGGGGCCGAGGCCCAAAATTCGTATTCTTTGAAGGTAGTTTCAAGCAGAGCCTAGGGCGATGGGGCCGTGCCATTGGGCCTGAGCCCAGGGCCCATCTGGGTCTTGGGACCTCGGTGCCGTACAAAAACTAAATAAAGAGAACTTCACAGAATGCACCACATGGCACAATCTCATACTCTCCAGCATAAGGTTTCTGCTTTTATATATATTGATTACAAGCCAGTCTAAAAAACTCTAAATACTACTTTCGTGTTTGTGTGTTCTAATAAGTATTAATGTTTTTTTAAAGTATATATATATATATATATATATATAAATGAGGTAAAAATAGTAAATAGTCAAAAAAAAAATTGATAACAATAAATAGAAAAAAATTAAAAACAAATAATTTATAGGGATAAAAAGTACTAGCCTTTGATTTTCTATTCATCACTATTTGAGATTTAAGTGTATGTTTTAACATATTATGCATTTGAGGTGGAAAAAAAAAAAAAAAAAAAAAACCCCAAATTAAACGTAATGAGAATAGGGAGCAAGGGAAACTGAAAATTAAAAACAAAAAGGTAAGTCTTGATAAAGCGTTAAAAAAAAAAAAAATCATGAGTGATTGAAGGAATATTGGAGAGTTGGAGCAATTTAATTTTCTGAATGTTGAGTTCAAAAACTAACGGGGAGTTGTCCTATTTTGTAAGCTATGTTTTAAGTGGGAGCTCAAATTTAGGAGCTTTTAAATTAGCAATTTTACATATATAACTCTATTATTTAAGCTTTACACATTGGAAAATTTGATGGTATTTTGGATATCAAAATTGAAGATCCCAAATAAGAGGAACCCTTTAAATAGTAGTATAGAAAACCTTTCTAGTCCCGCTAGATAGTATATAAATACAAAGCTCACATCCCATGTTTAAAAAAAAAAAAAAGAAGAAGAAGAAGAAAGAAGAAAAAAAGCCCATGTTCCTGTCAAAAAAAGACAAATACACTTTTGGTCCCTAAAAATAAAAAACCGTTATCATTTTGGTCTATGTCGTTCTCTCACTAACAAAAATTATCTACATGTCAGATGAAGTGCATCGCTAACATGTTAGATGCTGACGTAATTAATAAAATAATAATAAATATTTTTGTTTGGCATTTTAAAAATATCTTGTAAAAAATTTAACAAATAAAAAAAAAGCCATATCATAAAATTTAAACAAAAAAAGAACACAAAGCTTAAATCTAATTAAATTAAAAATTTTGGTTAATTTTCATTATTTTTTAGTAAGAACATAATAAGACATTGAGTCATCCAAGTCATGTACTCAACCTCTAATACAAAACCTTCCTCTCACACTTCTTCAATAAAACATTTAAATATGCTTAACATCTCCCAGTTGCTAATAGAATGACCAACCCATGAAAAACGATTTTTCTTGCGGAAAATTGAACCCATGAATGGCGACGAGACAAAAAATCCAGCTCCGAGTTCAGCCACAAAAGGCAAGATCAGCAGCAGGATTAAAGGATGGTGCAGTTGGATAGAGAGACATCCTCTCTCTCACCTCAGTGTCTCTCTCTCTAAATTGAATGTAGGTTTCTCTCTCTTATCCCCACTGGTTTTAACTTTTAAATAATTTTTTATGTTCATGTGTCTTACACATGACTAGTCTGTTAGTTTTTTTATGTCAAACTAATTGAAGTATTAATTTGGTACATATGCAAAATTTATTGAGTAAATTTGTTAAAACAAAAGTTCAAAAGATGTAATGGCCACAGCCCTAAAGTTCAAGTTGCATTTAACCATTTTTTTCCCTAAACTCACTACATACATAACAAAAGATATCAACTTGAAACAGTATTTGCGATAGATTTTATCAATATATGAAAGCAAAAAACTCTTACCAAAAAAGTAAAAGAAAAAAGAAAGCAAATAAGTAGTTGAACAGAAAGTCAATAGAAACTGAGGACCCGTTTGGTATACCATACATGAGTTTAAACACATGTTTTCAGTTTTTAAACAACATTACATGTATTTCTACATATTTTTCACCCACACATATTTCCGAAATACAAACAACATTACCAAACAGCCCTGAATCTTCGAAGGTCACAAAAGGAAAGGGTTCACACTAGGCCGTGATCTACTATCAGCCATCGGATGCTCACAAATCACAATTTGAGAGAAAAAAGCACTATGGCTTGTCCATACTCTTTCTATAGTTCTATACCCACAATGAGAGGAAAGAAAACAATAACTGAGAGGCTTTCCGGAGAGGGGAGGAGAGGGGAGGAGGAGCGGCAAGGTATCATCATCATTAAAAAAATATATGGAGTATATTATTTTTTAAAAATTCATTAAAAATATTTTTTGACGTGTAAAATATTTTTTTTTGTAATTTTTTATTTAAAAATGTCACAACATTAAAAAAAATGCTAGATTATTAGTATTAAAAAGAGCCACAGCAGAAACCAATTGCAACTTCCTGGAGAAAAAATAAAAAATAAAAAAATCCCCTTCATTTGTTCCTCCCTCCCTTTTCCCAAAGTTGTGGAATGCATAAGAAAAAAAAATCCAATTACATTAAATCCCTCAAACTGCAAACCCACATCATTCCATCAGTTTCTTCTTCATTGTTTCATCCTATTTCTAACCGACACTATCTTTGTCCACGATCCATTTTATGTACTGTATTCTTCTCAATGGACAAATGTTTTCCTGTCAAAATTGGTGAGCTTATAAACAAAAAAGTATATACTACTTTCTTAATTGAATTATACGGTGTATCATACTTTATCTACATATCTTACTCTCTCCAATGCAAGGAAATACGACCATTTTGTTATCGCCAGTTTGGATGGAGGGGGCAGCAAGGGGAGTAGTGCAGAGCTAGCCAAAAATTATAAACTGGCCATTAAGGAATTTGACAATAGGCCTAAGGCTATTACCTATCTTACCTACGTTGTGCCTAAAGAAGAGAAGCCTCATGTCCAGGACTTAACCAAAGCACGTTATAGAGATTAAAGAAGATGCTAGCAAATTAAAGATCTATGAATTTGCTTGCAGAAAAACTTAACTGGAAGAATGCTTTGACATTCTAAAATCACTTCTAAACAAACATTTTTGTACACACAAATGCATCACATATTAAAATTTACTGTCAGAAAATAATTTAACAAGAAGGGCCACTTTTATCCTAATTCATCACAAAATTGGTCAGCAGGGCAGCGGTGGCATTAGTGTCCAAAAGCAGCTCAAGGACATGGCTTGCATTCTCTGACTAAAAAGCTTCCCTAAAGACAATTCCGTTCACAATAGCAGAATTACAAAGATTGGCACCATAGACCCAATGAGATAGCCATGTAGCACACCCATTAGTAGTCACAATAAATTCATCCTCCTTAACTGAACCCAACTTCAAAATTATCATAAGAATGGAATCAGCAATACTCTTCCTACACACTATAATCATAATTTGGCTTTGAAGTGAATCAGTCAGGCAGAAAGTAGAAACAATAAGGCAGCTTAAAAACCAATCAAATTTTAGTACAATGGCAATGACCTCTAGATGAACTCCAAAAGCCTTTGCAGATTTAGCTTATTTGTCAGAACCCTAAACAGAACTGAAATACTCTGACCATAATTTTTTTTTAAAACAATGACTTTAAAATTTCCATGTACTCAATTACCCCACAGGAGTTAAAGCAATAGAAACACTAACAAAGAAATCCCAAATGATCAAAACCAATCACCAATTAATCCAATCAAAATCTAAGTATTAACACGATCCAAGCTTTCTCTATATCCAAAACCCACATCCCAAAAACTCCATAAACAGAAAAATGTATCCCAAAAGTTTACAATCCAAGGAAAAAAAAGAAGAAACAAACACTTAAAAGCAATCATTACTAGGGGTTCAAGAGATAGCCCGATGGTAATGGCATCCTTTGTAGTGTCCCATGTAAGTTGTTCAAATCCCACCTCTCCCTCCCCCACTATCTACCTAACCCAAAAAAGAAAAAGAAAAAAAGCAATCATTACTGATGGTCCTGAGGAGCTGTAGAGAATTTGGGCATACATGATGCTGCTGTTGTTATTGGATATCCTGTGGAATTCAGCATTTTTAGGGATTGGTTTTAAGGTTTTGGTTATGCCCCCAAAGTTGGTTTCATACAATAAATTATTTGGAGTGAGGGTTGTAGTCAAAGAATGCTAATAATGAAATTTGTGAGAACTCAAAAGCTTAGGTGACAATAAGTGAACAAATCAACTAAAAGTCAAAAAAGCTTTCATTTTATTATATACATTTGTAATTTGTAAACCTAAAAAGTCTGCATATGACATAACTATCTTAAAAGAAGAAGAGAAGTAAGGGTGGAAGGTGTTGTTCTCAATCACAAGGAGACTTAACAGCAAAGAATTCTTCACTTCACTTAATGGAACCTAGACGAAAATATGTTCTATATTTTCACGCAACAGTAATTCCACTAGAATGTTTCATTTTAATTTACTCAGATTGGTAGATATTGAAATCAAACTTTACTTGATAGGTAAGGACTGATGATCAAAGTAACTCAAACTGAGAAATAGAATAGAAATATGGTCATGCTTGCCCATCTCCATTATCATTTATCATATACTTCTTTTCCATCCCAAAAGAAGCAAGCAGGAAATATAGACTCACTTCACTGATACATGGGTATTCATATGCTAGATTACAACAAAAGCAATATCAGGAATGCGAAAGAGGATTAGCAACAAAAAAAAAACGAAAGGTGAACTTTATGAAATATATACTTTTAACAGGTAGTTTAAAAATGATTTTCTTTGATAAAAAAACTGACGTTTAAGCCATTTCTGTGTATCGACAAATCTAACAAACTCTAACAATACAAACATTGGAATTAAAGTGCAGGGGTAACTCCAAACAGTAATATACATTTCTTATCAAAATCAAAGTGCAAGGGGACACTCATACACAGTTTCAGTATGCTAGATTCCTCCTGAAAATGCTGAAAGATATTTCTTCAATGCAACACCTTATTATTATTCCTCCTATCTTTCAGAATTTACTTCAAAATAGAGAAGCATGCACCTACATGGATCATAACAAGGATAGGACTGAAAATATAATAAATTAACCAATCTAAGAGGTTATAGTTTTGCAGTGCCACTCTTTCCAATTCAGTACTCTCTAATGTACACATTTTGTTACCAAATCAGTTTGCCCATCTATTAGAAATGAGTCATTACACATGATTTTAACCAGTCCAAGGATCTACTTCTATTGCTTACTAAAAAGGGGGGGAAAGGCAAGAAAGAAAACATACATATTATCACAAGCATATCAAAGAACTTGTAGAAAAGTGCATCCTTACAGAGAAGCAAAGATGTTCAGTGTTCACAGTCATCCATTCCTCAAAGACTTTATGTCCTATCTTGTAGAAAGCCTTTGGTGCAAATCATCAGCCAATGCCTGCCTCAAGCTCTCCCCATGATAATAAAACGACTTCTCAGCGTCAAGCACCCTAGGTGAACCCCCAGTCTCATCTGGCTCCTTCCAAAGCTCTGGCTCCGGTTCCCTTGCAATCTGACACAAATTATGCAAAACGCAACAAGCAACAATTGTCTGCGGTGCATGATTAAGTCCCACATTCAAATCCTGAAGAATCTTCCATCTCCCCTTAAGCAACCCAATTGCATCAACCACAACAGACCGCCCCTTCATAAGCATTCCATCGAACAAGTTCTGAGCAGGAGTGCCCATCCCATTTGGCGAAAAGGGTGTGAGCACAAATGGCAGCAAAGGATAGCACCAATCCCCAACCATATAAGGCCTCACATTGTGACCCCTCACATTGATAACTTTCTCCCACACAATATCCCCAGAAGTAAGCCTATTATACAAAAGACTATCCCTAAAATGCGCGGCCTCATCAGTCGCACCTGGCGCCTTTACACACACATCCCAGAAAATCTTCTTATGGTCAGCCACAACCTGGAGCTGAACCGAAGGAAACCCATATCGGCATTTGTAATGAGAAGCCAAATTAGGGTCACTGGGGAGACTATGAAGCTTGATATGACTCCCATCAATGGCTCCACACATGTTGGGAAGCGAGGTAAGCTCGTCGAAAGCTTGCGTTGTCTCAATCAAACGCCTACGACTGACTGGAATCTTAATAAACTCAGCGTAAAGCTTGGTGGCCAATAAACGAGTAACCATGTTGGTAATCTTCGAAATCAAGTACGGCTCGAGCGAGTAACGAGCGGCGAGGGTTTTAGCAGAGAAGCCATGGGAGAGGCGAGAGAGAACCATAGCAACAGCGTAATCAGAAGGGAGAGAGAGGTTAGAGAGAGCGATATGGGGTTTGAGCTTCTCGACCACCGTGGTGAAAACTGGGTACGACAGCCCGTACAGTGACCTCCATTGCGCGTCGCGAATTGGGGCTTCGAGGGACCATATGGTTTCGGTGGAGAGAGCGCGAAAGGCAGAGACGGAGAAATCGGAATTTGGGTTTTGAGGAGAAGGGGTTTTCTTGGGGTTTAAGGAAGAGGCGGAGGTTTGGGATTTGGGTTTGGGGCGAGAGGAAGCGAGGAAAGAGAGGACAGAAGCGATGGTGAAGAAGAGGAGAGGGGCGGCGGAGGAGGAGGAGAGGAGGGAAGTTGGGGAAGGGGAGGCGGAGGAGGAGGAGGAGGTAGGGGATGCGGCGGAGGAAGTGGTGGTGGTGGTGGAAGAGGAAAGTGTGGAGGAGAGGAATGAGGTTGTTGGGTCTAGAGAGTTTTGGAGATGGAGTAGATTTGAAAGCATTAACAAGAACGAGTGATCCATGACAATTTTTTTTTTTGGCTGTGTTTTGTGTGTTTTCTATTTTTGGAGAGGAACTATGATTTTGATTAGAAGTGCTGTGGTGGTTCTGTCTGTGTTGGTAGTGATTGTGAATCTGGTGATCGGAGGGAGTTTGTAGAGTCTATAGACAATGGAGTCATAGACTAGTCTAAACATTTCCGGTGGACCGGTTGTACCGGGAAAGGTAAAGCCATTTCCTTTTTTTTTTTTTTGCAATATTTATTTTTTCACTTTTCTGGGTTTCCATTTTTAAATTGTAAAATAAAATCTTTTTAATATCATAAATTGCTGACATTGCATTTCTAAAATGTCAAATAAAATTATTTAGTATTATTTTATAAGCCACGGTAACATCAAACTTGCCAACAATGCATTTTGTCTGACACTTAGGGTGTGTTTGTTTGAAGGTGAAATAAGGTGGAAGGAAAACTTTAGAAAGAAAATGAGAATGACATTTTTTTTTTGGAGTGTGTTTGGTTGGATGGGAAGAAAGGAAAATAAATTGTAGGGTCTAGGTGTTTTCTCTCCGAGCCCACCAAAATATTTTCTGTCGAAAATGAATTTCCAAAAATTCTCTTCGAATTCACCTCTCCAACATGTTGGCTTTTTTCTTTTTCTTTTTTTTCCTTTTAATTTTTTCTTTCTGTTACTCAATGTTATGAATACCGTTTTGAAACCCGTTTCGGTTTGTCTATTGAAATGGAATATTTCGATACCGGCCAATTTCAGTTACTGTTTTAGAAACCATTTCAGTAATTCAGTTACTGTTTCAGAAACCATTTCAGAATTACTGCTAAAATATATATTTATATATTATTATTGCTCTTATGTAAAATAATGAATTTAATATAGCTTTCTATTAAAATAAAGTGGGATTATTATTTAAAAAAAAACAATTATTTTATGGTTTTTTTTAAATAAAACTCACATTTTGGGTAATTGTACACAAGGGAGCTTCCAAGAAGCTTCCTACAATCTACTTTTTCCCATTTCCCAACCCACCCACGTGATTAGTACACTATAACAGTATAACCTACTAATGCAAATTGCTAGTCTTTCAGCTCTCTTCATCATTTCACGTCTAAGCTCCTTTCTCCACTCATTCTCATCTTCTTCGTCTCCATTTTTTTTTTTTTTCACAAGTCACGCCATTTTTGCTTCATCAATTCATCTTGCTCTTCAATTTTATTTTCAACTTCTCTATCACAATTGAAAGGGTCAGATAGTGAGAGATGATAGAGAGACTAGAAGCTACAGGACGCCGATCAAGTTTAGGGAGGGAAAATAAGAAGCCAAAATCATATCGGCTGAAATTGGCTAGAATTGACCGGAACGCCCGGAATGGGCCGAAATTTAATCCGAGGTGGAATGGAGGGTATTACCATTCTGGTTTACACACCGATATGAGATATTCCAGCCGTTTCAGTCGGAACGGAATCCCGAGCCATAAGGGAGGTACGTTATTCCAGGCACGCGTAATCCCGAACAGACAATGAGCGGTCTTATACAGGCTTATCAATCACATACACAAGACAGGTATGGACTCACTATGAGGTTTGGGCCCATTTCTAATTCTTGAGAATGTTTGGGCCGAGGCCCATTGAGCCCAAGGCCATATCCTGTACAATAACCCCCCTTGATTTGTGCTCGGTTACCGAGAGCGAATCAAGGACAACCAAATGGGTGCCAGAGACTCCTCGGGAAGTTCAACCGTCGATAATTAAATGAGTAGCTCTATGACGGTTATTAATGCTCCCTTGAAAGCAGCGCTATGATGGCTTATCAGGTCTGAGCATAATCATGGCCTGACAGTTCATGAACCGAGGCTATGCGTGTAGGAGTTACAAAAAGAAGATCAAAGGATTTTTCTCGCTTCTCATTAAATGCCTTCCCCTTATAAATAGTATTTTTCCCATTAATGGCCATCTTAGAAAGGGGGGTTAGGTTTCCTGTGGACCTTCTGATACTTAGGGCATTTAGGTTTTACGGGTTGAGCCCCGACCAACTCCCTCCCAATTTTTACCAAGTAGTGAGTTGCGTCAGCTATTTAAACCAGTTATACAAATTACAACTAGATCACCACTACATCAATTTCATATATAGTCTGTGTGGTAACATTAGGATAGATTACTTCCTAAAAGTTAGGGACATATGGGTACAGCTTATATCATGCCTACCCGATTCTAATAGGAATTCAGCAGGAGAATATGTCCGGGTGAGCGGCAATTGGCATGCCAACGAGCTAACCTGCCCAACCTCGCCTAGAGACATTGGTCGATACCATGCATAACAAACTATTTGTACTTATATTTTACTCATCCATGTTACTGTCCAAAAACGTATTTGTTTGCTGTGTGTGTGTGTTTTTTTTTTAATTAAACGCAGACGGCAAAAAATTCAAATCGGACATCAGAGCCGTGCATGTAAGGGACTTAAACTTTGTTTTTCAATCAGAAATCTTCGTGAACTTTGATGGGCAGCTCCGAGCATCCCACCTAATTCTCGGTTGCACTCCAGTCTATTCCACTTGGCAACCATTCGGGCAAGCTTTATTAGTAAATCGCCCGTTACTATCCTACATAGACGTACGCCTTCCGAACTTCCTCCTTGCCGACCTAATCATAGGCGAAGCCCACGATCTCAACCCTCGGCCGGATGATAAGAGCGGAGTCATTAATCCCTATGAGAAACACATCTGCCAACATTGTTTTTCAAGGCCGTACGGTTCATAGACCTGTTGAGGAGGTCAGTGCTGTGATTCAACCAGCCGAACAAGTGGAGGTAAAGGTTATAAATTCTTCTGAAATAGAAGCTGAACAAGAAGAGGGCAACATGGTAACCCGAAGGACAATGACAATGGAGAGGTTCATCCCCAGTGCACGCCCACCATCTTAACAGCAGCAGGCCCCGGGCTAAGATCAACATCCTCTAACCTCCTGAACCCGAGAAAGGCAACGCACTGCAAACTCTCCTTGAACATAAAAAGAAGCCCCCACGAGGACTCCCCTGGTTGCTGCAACGAGTGACGTGGTTATCCGAGGGTTCATTGGCGGAGCTTGCCCTACTCAGCAGCTTGGATCCAATGTGTCGTCTTCCTCCACATGCCCGGTGGTGGGATGGTAGATTATTTTTAGGCTCGAGAACAAACCCCTCCCCGTGTCAGCTAGTGTGAGAACCTAGGCTCAGGGTGAGGGTGCTCGGGTAGCGCGAAGCCTGGGCCAGGGCTTGCAGCTCCCAGAGGACATGCATTTCTTCTCAGGTGAGGCAGATGAATCCTTATCCTCCCGGCTTCAGTGGCACACTATAGCGGTAACACACTTCACCCTCTTTTTTGTTTCACGGGTAGTTTGTACTTTTCTCTCACACTTGTTGTCTTCGTGATTACAGGCAGCACAACTAGCTTACATGCTTGAGAACCGGCTAAAAGAGGCTGCCAAAGACGCTGACCAAGAGCGAGATTTGAAAGATGTTGTAGTGGCCATGGCCAAGGGTGTGAGAACCTAGGCTCAGGGCGAGGGTGCTCGGGTAGCGCAAAACCTAGGCCAGGGCTTGCAGCTCCTAGAGGACGTGCATTTCTTCTCAGGTGGGGCAGATGAATCCTTATCCTCCCGGCTTCAGTGGCACACTATAGCGGTAACACACTTCACCCTCTTTTTTGTTTCACGGGTAGTTTGTACTTTTCTCTCACACTTGTTGTCTTCGTGATTACAAGCAGCACAACTAGCTTACATGCTCAAGGACTGGCTAAAAGAGGCTACCAAAGACGCTGACCAAAAGCGAGCTTTGAAAGATGTTGTAGTGGCCATGGCCAAGGATAAGGAAAAGGTGGCTGAGGATGCTGAAAAGAGAGAGGGAAGCTGAGAAGGCCCGGGCGTTGGCCGAGCAGGGCCTAGCGGAGACGGGTGAAAAACTATGGAGATGGAGCTTAAGCTGGCCGAGACAAAAAGCCTAAGTCTGGCACAAGCCACCGAGATAGCGGAGCTGAAGGTGGCCTTTACAGCAGCCGAGGATAAATGGTACAACGCAAGCTTCTCGGACGTCGAAAATTCTGTGGAGCCTATTATTTACCAGTTGTGGCGCCATGGATTCGGTGAAGGGTGGGTGGCTGCTTTACAAGCAATGAGGGTCCCCAATGATTCTTTATTAAGAAACCCCAGGCAGATACCTTACCCCGAGCCTCCTCTCCCTCCAGTCCAAAACCCTACTAATGCCGAAGAAGAAGGAGATACTCCTAGCATGAGGGCGCTGATGGAGGCGATTGACTCTCATGTAGAGTTAGTTGATCTCGAGATAACCAGCAACCCCGACGCCCAGTCGCGCAATGCCCGGTCCTCCACTCCAGATCCTTCCTCTCAACCCACCGAAGATGCCCAACTCGAGCAAGGCGATGACACTGCTTCTTGTCTACCTAGAGATCCTGCCGTCTAAAAGATTTTGTTTATCTGTTTTTATTCTGTTTGTTTATATTCCTTTTGCTTGATTTGCCCATGGTCACCAGGATGTGGTGACAGAACATTTGCCTTATTTAATCCTATGCTTAACTTATTTAACTTTCATATTCATTTGGTTGATTTGCCTATGGTCACTGGGATGTGGTGACAAAACACTTTGTTTTAGATCTGCATACCACTTTATTAATATTTGCCTCGATGAATGGTTTTTATTGATATATTTAGAGTTGAACTACATCATACACGTTTTTCTCTACTTAACCGCATTAGGATGCTATTTTGACCGGCTATTTAGGTCAAAAGGTTTCTACTTTTAGATTAAATAGGGTTCAGGATTAGGTCTCCACCTGCCCGTTCTTGAGGTTCAAATTGGGAACAGATTCACATATTTAGAAAAACAAACAAGGTTTCCATCTGCCCGATGATAAGAATTGATTTGAGGACAGGCTTCTGTCCTTAGATAAAACAGAGATTAGGTTTCCACCTGCCCAGTGATGGGGATCGAACCGAGGATAGGTTTCCGTCCTTAAATAAAACAGAGATTGGGTTTCCACCTGCCCGACGATGGGGATCGAATCAAGGACATGTTTCTGTCCTTAGATAAAATAGAGATTAGGTTTCCATCTGCTTGGTGATAGGGATCAAACCGAGGACATGTTTTTGTCCTTAGATAAAATAGAGATTAGGTTTTCACCTGCCTAGTGATAGGGATCGAATTGGGGACAGGTTTCTATCCTTAGATAAAATAGAGATTAGGTTTTCACCTGTCCGGTGATGGGAATCAAATCGGGGACAGGTTTCTATCCTTAAATAAAATAGAGATTAGGTTTCCACCTGCCGGGTGATAGGGATCGAACCGGGGACAAGTTTCTATCCTTAGATAAATTAGAGATTAGGCAACAAATTAATAATGTCGATGCCAAGAATGTAGGATCACGTGCATGCATATACATTGTTAATATTACAGTGCATTCAACCTGTGTTTCTACATTCCTACGGTTAGTGGTAAAACTTTTTCAAATTATTTACACTCCATGGCCGAGAAGTGGTCTTGCATCCAAATCCTCTAAATAATAGGCCCCTACTCTAGCAATGGCAGTAATTCTATATGGCCCCTCCCATGTTGGGGCTAACTTTCCCGCACTGGCATCCCTCATGTTTCCTACTACCTTTCGTAGCACCAAGTCCCCAGCTCTAAATTCCCTCTTCTTTACATCCCTGTTGTATCGCCAAACAAGCTTCTATTGATAATTAGCTAGCAGTATGGTCATTGTTTCTCGGCATTCCTTTAATAGGTCCAGTTGCTTCACCATTAATTCACCATTCTTGGTAGGGACAAATCCCGTAACCCGAGCACTACATAGGTTCACCTCGGCCGATATGACTGCTTTCGCTCCGTATGTTAGAGAGAATGGAGTTTCTCCTGTGGACCTTCTAGGGGTTGTATGGTATGCCCACAAAACATTGGGTAGCTCCTCGGCCCACCTACCATTAATGCCATCCAATCTTTTCTTTAATCCATTTACAATCACTTTGTTGGTGGCTTCAGCTTGGCTGTTGCTCTGCGGATATGCCGGGGTGGAATACCTATTCTTGATACCGAGATCGCTACAGAACTTACGAATGGCTTTGCTATCAAACTGCAACCTGTTGTCAGAGACTAGGGACTCCAGCACCCAAATCTGGTTACTATGTTTCTCCACACGAACTTCTTAACATTTGCGACTTGGATATTAGCCAATGCCCCAGCCTCTGCCTACTTAGTGAAGTAGTCCACAGTAAGGGTGAGCAAAATGATACCGGAGCCGACCCAACCGTACCGCCTCTGGCACCAATTGACTGAGTTGAGGCCGGCGATCGGATGGAGAATCCCACTTCGACGTTGGTACGATGCTGCCATCAAAACTGCAACTCCAAACCGAGTTGGTTATCGAATCGACCGATATGGCGATATGAGTTTGTTTTGTTCTGTTTCTTTCACTGAATCAGTAGAGTTTTCATTTCACTTTTCACGTTTTGTGTTTTGGTTTTGTTGATAAAAATGTTTCGTTTCACTTAGTAATTAAAAAAAAATACATATATCAAAACGCCGTCATTTTTGAGCTAGGGTTGCTAATTTTTGTCTAATATAAATAGCATTTTTCTACTCTCAGCCACTCAACTCTCTCAGACTTGAAGCTCTCAGTATCTCTTGCTCTCGCCTGAGTTCATGGACCGTGACCAACAACTGATCGTGAGTCACTGAGTTGCCTCTTGCAGCTCGGTAGGCTCACCATTCACTAGTCACAACCAGGCCAGCTACTGCCTAATCCGCCGGTAACTCACTCCCCCCCCCCTCTCTCTCTCTCTCTCCGTGTTTGTGACATAACAAAGTTTAAACATAATGGCTGGTTTTCTCTTTCTTTCACTCTCAAAGCTAGAATATTTTTGGAGTTGTATTAGTAATGGTTGAGATGGAGTTGAGATAAAATATAATTGAGTAATGAAGTTTGTCTAGTCATTCCATACATTTAGTAGTAGCCTTTAAGTAGAGAAGAAACCCACTAAAATTAACACTTTAATTAATCAAATCAATTATAATTTTAAGTCTGCAAACATTTTTTTTTCTGCATTTTGATTGTTAGGGAAGGGAGACTGAGATTGAGAGAGTTCTCTCACTCTTCAATAATTAGTTATTTATTTTTTATAAGTTAAAAAAAAATTATGAAGCACAAACAAACTGGAATTGGGATTTATAAAAGGTGTTTGGCTCTTTATCTTTACTTCTTTGACTGGTCCTGTAGATTGGTTCAAGTGCTAGACAAAGTATAAAAAGAACAAGCACAAAAAACCGACCAAATCGATTAAACCGACCGCAAAAAACCACACCGCTATAGGTCGGAAAACCGACCCTAAGCGGTATGCATCGGTTTTAATTATGAGAAAACCGATCCCTATTGGTTTGGTAACAAATTTGAGAAAAACCGAGCTGACTGAACTACGCACATCCCTAGTCCACGGCCACCAAAACAAACCTGCAATTACCCGTAGCCTGGGGGAATGGACCAACAATGTCTAGCCCCCATTGTGCAAAGGGCAATAGGCTACTGACAGGATTCAAACTTCCTACTGGCTGATGGATCAACGGGGTGTGCTTTTGACACTGTTCGCACTTCCGCACGTATTCGGCAACATCCTTTTGCATCTGTGGCAACCAAAATCCCTAGGACATTGCTTGGTGTGCTAATGAGCGCCCCCTAACATGATTGCCACACACCCCCTCATGGAGTTCGATCAAGAGCTTGTTAACTTTGTCGGGGTGCAAGCATAGAAGTATGGCCCCCCAAAAGACCTCCGATACAGTTTACGGTCTGCTGACAACCAGTACCAAGCAGTTACCCTGCGCACCCGGCCAACTTCTTTTTCATCATCTGACACTCGATCCTTGGCCAAAAAGTCAATGATTGGGTCCATCCAACACGGCTCGGATATTGCTACCACTGAAACACCTACCTTTACGTTAATACTTGGTTCCGCCACCAGTTCCACTTTGATTAACCAAGGTATCTCATCGGTCAGTGATGACGCTAAAGTGGCTAAAGAGTCCACGTGTCGATTCTGCCCCCTAGCCACTTGAACCACCTTTGCCTTCAAAAACTAGTTCATAACCTGCTTTACCACCTTCAAGTACTCCATCATTCGAGGATCCCTAGCTTTAAAACTACCCTACACCTGATTAACCACCAATCAGGAATCTGAATAAATCTCAACTTCCTGAGCACCCAAATCCCAAACAGCTTTCAATCCAGCAAGCAAGGTTTCATACTCGGCTTCATTGTTGGAAGCCCTAAAACCCAACCTGAAAGAATGTTCCAATCTTATCCCTTCCGAAGTAATGATGACAATTCCAGCCCTAGCTCCCATTGCACTAGATGCACCGTCCACAAGTATCTTCCATGGGTGAACCTCCATCTGACAAACCACTTCCACCTCACTTCTCAAGGAAAACTCTGCAACAAAATCAACAAGAACCTAACCCTTCACCGAACTTCTTGGTCTGTACCTAATGTCAAAGAAGCCTAGCTGAGTTCCCCACTTAGCTATCTTACCCAGGAAGTTGGATCTCTTCAACAACAACTACAAAGGATATTCAGTTAATACATAGATGGTATGAGCTTGGAAATAATGGAGCAACTTCCTTATAGCATGCACTAGTGCTAATACCAACTTCTCCAGAAGCAAGTACCTTGTCTCGGCATCAACCAAGGTTTTGCTGACATAATATATTGGTTGTTGCACTCCTTGATCCCTCAGTAGCATGGCACTTATGGCATGCTCGGACACTGAAAGATACATAAATAAATCTTCCCCTGGTTCTGAGGTTGTCAACATAGGCGCCCGTACCAAATACTCCTTCAAATCCTGAAAAGCCTTTTCACACTCTTCGTTTCACTGGAATCCTTTCCATTTCTTTAAAAGCTGGTAGAAAGGATGGCACCGATTGACAAACTTAGAAATAAACCAGTTGAGGGCAATAAGCATACTGGTCAACACTTGGACCTTCTTTGGATTGCTCGGTGGCTTGAGGTGCTCTATGGCTTCAATCTGATCGGGGTTGATTTCTATTCCTCAGCTGGTGATCAGATACCCTAGAAACTTGCCAGCCTTCACCCTGAAAGCACACTTATCAGCATTGAGGCGCAGCTTATGCCACTAGAGCACTTTAAACACCTCTTTAAGATCATCAATATGCTACGCCTCCTATTTGCTTTTAACCACCATATTGTCAATATACACCTCCACCGAACGCCTAATCTTATCTCTGAACATCCTTGTCATCATCCGCTGATAAATAGTTCCAGCATTCTTTAACCCAGATGGCATTACGGTATAATGGTAATTAGCATCGGGGGATATAAACGCCCTTTTCTCCTAATCCTCGGCAGCCAGGGCAATTTGAAGATAATCCTGGAAAGCATCTAGAAAGCTCATCCTTGGGTGCCCGTACATGGCATCTACCAGTTGATCGATCTTCAGCATGGGGAATGGGTCTTTTGGGCATACTGTTCTTCTTTTTTACCACCAAGGTATTCACTAGTCACTCCGAAAAGAAAACCTCCTTTATTGCCCCTGCCTCCTTCAACCTCTTGACCTCTTGCCTGATGGCTTTGATGTGCTTCTTAACCGATCTCCTTAGCTTCTATTTCTTAGAAGGGAATGATGGGTCCACGTTAAGCTCGTGAACTATGAACTCAGGATCTACCCGCTTTTGAAGAAATGGAATTGCTATAAGGGTACTTCCTCGGTTGGTTCCTCTTGCTTGATCTCCCTGTTAATGATGACCACCATACACTGCTTGACCACTTGCTGGTTTCCCCTTATTATAGCAATACCTTACTCAGTGCGTAATTTGACCTTCACATAAAGAGTGGACGGGACTGCCCCCATTGCATGAATCCATGGCCTTCCAAGGATCCCCGTGTACGGAGAAAACAAAGCGACCACTATAAATGTCACCATTACTTCCTTACCTTCCATATTTATGGGAAGTGAAATCTGCCCCTCTAGGATTAGCATTCGGCCATCAAACCCCACTAGGGGGTGTCGTACTTAGAGAGATCCTCATTCTTCAGGCCAAGTCCCCTAAACAGGTCGGGGTACATCACTTCAGCTCCACTCCCCTGATCTATCAGTATCCTCTTCACTAAAAAACCATTTATTCAGGCTATGACCACCAAAGCATCATCGTGCAGCTGAATCTTTCCTTCTAGATCGTCATTTATTCCCGATTGTACTTCAACTTCTTCTCAGAGGGTCGCTCGTCCGGGCAACCTTCTACTGGAACCACAGCCAGTACCCCTCTCCTTTTGGATACCGTGGTCCCTGAAGCTGTGTGGATGACTTCTATCACTCCCAATGAGGGTGGGAGAGGATTCCCTCGAGGTCGAGTTCCCTGCCTGGCTTCCTGATTTCTCAGGTCCACCACAAACTCTTTTAGATACCTTACATTTATCAGCTGTTCTAAATGATCTTTTAACACCATGCATTGTTTAATGGTATGCCCCTTATCTATATGGTAAGTACAGTACAAGTTTTGATTTCTCCTTGACCAGTCCTCCCCATCTTGTTTAGCCATCGAAAGTATGGCTCATTCTTGATTTGATCCAAGATCCTATGCATCGGCTCCTTGAATGTCACATTCACTTCCCCCACCTGAGCACTCGGTTCCTGAATCCTCAAATCCTTCCTGGGCCTTGACTGAAAACCCCCTTGCCGAGGATGACTTATGATCGGAGCCTTGCCTTTATTCTGCTATCGGTCATCCTCTAATCTTTTATACTCCTTGATATGCCTCATCAGCTGCCTCATATCCTTGGGAGGCCTCCTTATCAATGAGTCTCGCAATTCGAAGTCCTCAAGCAATCCCAATTGAAAAGTACTTGTTGCGATTTTTTCATTGCCCCTACCGATCTCGTTGTACAGCTCCCAGTACCGGCTAGTGTAGTTGCGAAGAGTTTCCACAGTCCCTAATTTCATAGATAGCAGTGTATCCACTAGCTGCAGCACCCGACTACAAGTCATAAACCGGACACCGAATTCTTGGATTAGCTCGGCAAAGCTATGAATTGAGCCATTCCTCAATCCATTGAACCACCTCAAAGCCATGGGCCCGAGACTTGAAGGAAATACCTTACACATTAGCGAATCGTTATGAGTGTGTAAAGACATCATTTGGATGTATTGGCTTACATGCTCCACCGGATCCATTTTCCCATTATAAGAGTTAAACAGAGACCGCGTAAATCTGCTCGGCATAAGAGTCCATTCAATGTCCCCTGAGTACAGTGATCGAGCAGCTTTGCATAACATTCGGCTCATAGCATCCATAACGGCATTCCAGGGCCGTCGCTTTTCTGGGGAAATTGAGTCTCGGTCTGCGTATTCCCGTGACCGATCTCGGTGCCGGTGGGAACCAGATCGATAAGACGCCTCTCCATAGCGACCCCCCACACTAGCTAACCCCTTTTCACGCTCCTCATGATCTCTTCTTCGACGCCTACCTCTTACTTCCAACTCCAAATCCCTTACCAACCTACACAAACGTTCAAGTTCCTTGTCCCTCCCGTCAAAGCGCTTATGCCCCGATGCGCCTGATATTGTCCAGTGTGTTTGATACGACCCTTCTCCAAGGCTGGACTGCTCTTCCTCCTGCTCAAGCTCCCTATCTTCACACCTCTTCTGCCTTCTTTCCCGCCAAATGGATCCCCCAGAAGATCTCCCGGAACCACTTTCAGTATAACTCCTTGATTAACCTTCAGACATTTTTTCCCGCGTAAGTCTCGGCAGAACCACAGCTAAGTAGAAGATTCCTACAGACGGTGCCAATTGTGGGTACCCAGACTCTGGCTCAATGACCGAACCCAGAATTGGGCTCACAATTTATTTATTGAGTGGGCCTAGTGTTTCCTACTAAGGGTAGTTCCACTCCAAGAGACACTTTTACTTCCCTGAACCCCTGTAAATACCCTTGTTTTCTTATCCGTGCTGCTCTCTTCCTTAGCTCTCCTAATTCACTTTGCCTCTTTCTCTCTCTCTCTTCTTCCCTTTCTTCCTAAAGTTTCCAACCCCCTTTCCTTGCACAGTTTTCCTACTTATAGCTTGAGGTTTGTGGGGGTTTCATGATTACATTCTGATCTCACTCATGTGGGTGGGGTCTGATGTGATTATTCCTGACATAAAATCTATCTCGTTTAAAATGGTGGTAGTGGCTTTGGAACTGAGTTCTGCCTTCAACAGGTCGCCCAGTAGCGATACTCCCCAAGGCAATACCGAGCCATAAGGGAGGTACATTATTCCAGGCACGTGCAATCCTGAACAAACAATGAATGGTTGTATACGGGCTTATTAATCACGTACACAAGACAAGTATGGACTTATTATGAGGTTTGGGCCCATTTCTAATTTTTGAGAATGTTCGGGCCAAGGCCCATTGGGCCCAAGGCCATATCTCGTACATGTAGCTTTCTTCTTCTTTTTTGGTGCTCATATGTTTATTTTCTCATTAATTTTGGTTGGTTTTGTTTTTGTTCTTTTTTTTTAGAAAACAATTTTGGGTTAATTTCTTATGCTTTTTTTTTTTTTTTTTTTTTTTTTTTTTCAACTAAAGTCTATACACAATTTTTAAAAAATATAATGTGTTACTTTTTGTTTTATTTAATAGGGACATGATGGTAAATTTATACAAACTTTATTTTCAACCAAACAAAAAAAATTTCTATCCCTCCACTTTTCCATCCTCCCAACCAAATACAAATGAGGGAAACTAAAATCTTTTCTATCCTCCCAACTAAACGAATCCTAAGATAATTTCTGGTAGTGAGATGACAGTATGGACCAAAATGAAAATGATTTTCAAAGTTTTAAGAATTAAAATAGATGTTTCAAAAAATTAGGGACCAAAATGAGAATTAGACCAAAGTGTATTTTTGTTTTATTTATTTTTTATTTTTTTTATAATAACGTGGGCAGTTTTTTTTTTTTTTTTTTTAATTATAGAAACATGGGTAGTTTTGTTTTTTGTTTTTGTTTTTATAAAAAAAAAACTGAGTAGTTTTGGTTGTGTACAAGGCCAAGGGTTAGTGGGAATTTATTTATTTATTTGGTGATAAACATTGGATAGAAACTTTGTATCTATCTACTATTACTTTTTACCTTCTAAAATATTTTTTAACTAGTATTATGCTCGTGCGATGCAAGGCTTAATTAAAAAGATATATGTAACAAATTAAAACTATATTAATAATTAGTAAGCCACATGATAAAACCCATTAATATTACGACATATAATACATATAAACATATATTAAGTCACTTTGTATAAACATGGTCTATAATATATAAATTCTACATATTAAAACATAAAATAATGATATATAATATATATATATATATATATGTATATTTTTTGAAACTCTTACTAATCTAATTTTAAGTGAAGTAAAATTTTAAATTTTTTTATAATTTAGGATATATATATTTATTTATAGTAAATTCTTGGTAAAAAAGTTTGATTTATGATAATTATTTTAATAATTAATGATAGTGTAAAACTATTTTTATGCATATAGTAGTATGACCTAGTATTATAATTTTATGTCAAGAGTATTGAATAATTACTTAAAATGAACTATGTCAATGGCACCTATGACCAAAATACTTTATTTTGAAGTGATAAAAATAAAAAAATAAATAAGCATTTTGAGGAGATAGAACACATCATTAGAGGCTTATGAGCATTATTTTCTTAACCCATCATGTAAGCAAAGAAGGAATAAGTGATTACCTTATGTGTGAAGTGAAGTTGCTTGAGATGACTAAATATGAGATCTTCACATGCTTTAGTAAAAATTAAAAAAAAAAAAAAAATCATCTGCATTCCACAAAAATTACTATAAAATATCAAACATTATTAATACCAATATATCATTTAGATTCCTAATAATTAAAGTGTTATTTTTCCAATCTGACAAAATTTTAATGTTTATATAGAAGTTTTTTTCAGCTTAAATTCTATCTTCCATTCTCTACAATCCTACTAACATATATAATTCTAAGAAATCATTGCCATGCCGAATGGGTGTTGCCGTATCGGCAACATTTTTGACTCCATAAAAATGGGGAAAAGCCTTTATGCATGTTTGGTTTCGTACAACCCTTTTATAAATAATTTACAAAATCAAATATTTACGAATATCAATAAAACAAATGATCAACTAAATAAATGAAAAAAAGAAAAGAATAATCAAAATCTGTGGCATAAATATGAGATCCACATGTAATAATAAAAAAAAAGTAGCATCCAAACCTGGAGTCACTTGAAGCTTCAATAGAATAGATATAATCTTCAATGAAATAGATATAATCATATAATAGCATTTGTGTGGACTTTGCACTCAGGATAACATGTTGAAGGGTAAAGCTTTAAGATCTTGAAATTTCATAACGTGGGCTTCAAAGCTTTAGAATTGTAGGGGTAAAGGCCCAAGATCATAATATGGGCCTTGGGTCCCATATAAAAGTTCAACCACGTCCGAGGAGAAGGAGTGGGTGCCAAAAAGGCTCCCGGCACAATTCTTATGGGCCCAAAATTATTTAAAAGGCGATTCGAGGAGAAATGTCTCCTCGGACGTACCAAATATGGCTCAAACATGCACTCTGCCTGCTATAAGGATCCAGTCCTACGAGTATTAGTAACAAGGATGAGTCCCACAAGCCCGTAAGACGGAAGAAAGTGTAGGATGCCAAGGGAGAGGCTACAGCTGCCACATTAAATGCATGGCAGCTACTTTTCTAGCCGCATTAATGTGGAGAGGACTTGCGAACAGTGTTGCCTTGGCTACCACAACTCACAGAAAGATGGGGAAGATGTCCAATGGGACGGGCACTCAAGTGAAGGTCCAGATGATCAACAAGTCTAAGGCCCTGATAACTTCAAGGGGGCTATATAAGAGAGGAAAGTTCCCATGAAGAAGGGGACGAAAAAAGAGGAACTTAGAACAGAAGAACAAGGTGAGAACCATAGCCTTTAAGCAGGGACAGAGATACATCCTCCACGCCTCCTCGGACCGTATATATAATGGACATGAAGGAAATTTTCTTATTTTCAATTGTTGTATGGCCCAATGTTAACTAGTATGTACTTAGTTAGGGCCTAGTTTTGTGACCCACTCTCTATAAATTCATTGTTTCGGGCTCCTTGGGCCAGAACCCCATACCTATTGGGCTTGGACCCCAAATTGCAACCCCACAATTGGTGCCGTTTGTGGGGAGAACTTGTGCCTCAGCAAGTGAGACCGTTAGAGATGGAAGGATCAGGTTTGCGCCAAATGGGACATGCAAACTCCCAACGGCAGGACAACTTCTTGAACCTCGAACGGGAGAGAGATCAAGACAAGCGACGAGAGGGTAGTGTAAATACCTTTCACACGAGCAGAAGTCACTTGAAAGGGAAAGGTCACGCATCCCAAAAGTGGGACGATCATAGGGCTCTACAGTAAGAAATCGATGACTTGAAGAAGACGTTACGCCGAGCGCAACGAATGCGTCCTTTCCCCAGTTCGGACACTAGCGATGAGGAGGACAATGAGTACAGGCGGAGATCGAGAACCCCGCCAAGTGAAACCTTCTCCTATGAGGAAGAGCAACCTCACAAACGCGGTCATAAAAGCCCATCGTACAAGGGCCTAGCAAACGACGCCATGAGTAAGGCCCTAGACCGCATCTCCCAGTCACCCTTCACGCGTAGGATATGTTGAGGTCTAAAAAGGGTCACAGTGAGGGAGGCCCAAAAGAGTGAGCCAGGTCCAAAAGGAAAAAAAAACAAGCTAAGTCCAAAGAAGCAGGTGCAAGGGGACCATGAAAGAATAAAAAGGCTCAGGAGGCTTGAAGCCCAGACGAAGAAACATCGAGAATAAAAAGAAACTCACGGCAAGAGGCTAAGTAGCCAGGATCCTCAGTAACCATCAAGGGGCGCGGATCCTTCCAGGCGCATAGTCAAAGAAGATTAAAACAGTTCGAAAGAAAAGGACGGGAAAAGAAAAGAAGAAACAGAGCAAAGAAACACAAGCGCCAAAAGACCCAGCGACCTTTCATGGCACAAGCAGAAAGAGTCTCGGGGAACCAGAACAGAGAAATACGAAAAAGAGAATGGCAACAGGCAACCTTTCAAGTTGGCAGAATAGGATTCCGCCCAGATGAGAAAAAAAGGGAAAAGTGGAACTGTCGAACAGTGAGGTCGAGAAGGGCATACCTCAGCACATCCCGAAGAAGGTAACCAATCAGGGACTTTCAAAGGAATCAAAGCTGAAAGAAAGAAAAAATGAGAAAAACGGGAAATAGAACCTGCCGAGTGATAGGCACGGAACAGGCTTTGTTCACCAGAAGGTAAAACAGGGGAACCATGGAAGGCCAGAACTTCATTATAAAAGGAAGGGGTAGGTTATGAAGACAAGGCAGCAAAAAGGAGAGAAAAAAGAGATTTTTTAGAGAAAAGAACTATCAGTAAAGTTGTGGTGAAGAGAAAGAAAACACTAAGAAAAAAGCTAATATTGCTTCCCGGTATCCCTGAAAAAGCCACTATTGCACATACTCGGATTCAAAGAGAATCAAACTTTGCAAGTTTTGAAGGCTGAAATAGCCATTCAAGACTGTAATTTTTGAGCTTGATTGAACCTTGTATTACGTCCTAGTGAGCCTTCTATAACTTAACAAAGAGCATATTAATGAAATATGTCTCAATAATTCAAGGATCCCTTTAACATTATTTTGTACCTCTTTGTTGATCCTGTTTTCTTTTCCAAATTTACCTTGTTGTTTTGGCATGTCTTTCCATACGAATATCCTTGCTTGTCATTTTACTTGTATTGTAGGAAGCATCCCTTGTGCATCACTTGACTCTTAAACAGCTTGTTAGCTGCGGTGAGTTAAGGCCCAGTTCACCAAACCACTTATTAGGCCCGGGATCCTTGGGCCTGAGTGTCACAAAAAAAAAGGGCACTCTCACATTTTGGTGACTCCACTGGCGACTGGGCAAAGAAGAGGGAAGAAGCAATCCCTTCACAGAGTATGCCTCCAAGACAAAGAAACAGCAAAGGAACTAATATGCCACCTACGGCCTTTGAGCTCGTGGGAGAGAACGAGGTAGCTTCCAGGTAAAGAGGCGAGATACCCCTGGTAGAACAGGAGGTTGTGTCAAGACAAAGACACACAAGGCAAGAACCAGACCTCATGGCCAGGATGACAGCAATGTTGAAGGATCTGGAGCAAGAAGTTCGTCTTCTCAAAAAAGGCAGGACACAGGAAATCAGGGACAATGTTCCCCTTACTGGTCACCAAGATGGAACGCAGCCAGAAGGAGGGTCAGTAGTGGGAGGAAGAGCCAACCCTCAGTACTTAAACACTGGTAGATGTCAATGCCCTCTTGGAGCAAGAAAGGGAAAAACTCTCGGGGATCCCCAAGCAATTCTCTCAGGATCCCCCGTTCCCTCCAGAACTTCTCGGCAAACCATATCCTAAGGGGTGCGAACCCCCAAAGTTCCATCCTTTTGATGGAAGAAGTGGAAGTGCTGTGGAACATGTGAGTAGGTTCATTCACACTATGGGCCCCTATGCAGGAGACAGAGAATTGTGTCTAAGGGAATTTGCCAAATCCTTAGTGAATAGGGCATACACTTGGTACACCACGTTGAGACCCGAGTCCATCAAAACCTGGGATGAGATGATGGAAAAATTCTGCTCCAAATATTATCCTGGTGAAGACAAGATCACTTTCCAGAACCTTCAGATGGTAAGGCAGAGACCTGGAGAGGATCCCGTTTAATTCATTAAAAGATTTGAAGATGTGTCCCTAGACTGCTATGGGGACCTCGAAGAAAAGGAGCTCGTGGAAACCTGTGTAGCCAACATGCTTTTTGATTACAGGCTCAACCTTGAAAATCTATGTATCACGCAGTTTGCTGACCTGTTACAGAGAACCAAAAGGATGGCGCAAACTATGAGGACAAAAAGGATGTCCGTGTCCCAAGCTATGACAGCATCAGTAGGAGAAAAAAGGAAGAGGCCAGATGGGAAGGTGTTCGAGGAACCACCGGTGATCCCATGTACAGCTGAAGAGTTAAGCCATGTCTTAGACAAATGGATCGGAAATGGAGTTGTTAGGCCATTCACTGTGTCCAGGCCACCAATTGAAGAAGAAAGGAAGAACCCTTTATTTTGCAAAATTCATAATTATGTCAAGCATTCCACCAAGGATTTCTGGACCCTTCGCAGACTCTTCCACAAAAAGCTGAGGGAAGGAACCCTAGAACTCACTCAGAAGGAGCTAAAAGTGCAGAGAAATCTCTTACCTAACCACAAAGGGAAAGGGGTGGTAGCAGTAGTAATACATGGGAACCCGGCGGAAGCAGGAGAATCCGAAGGATCCTTCCACCAGAGCATAGTCAGGACCCTCCAGAAGAATCCCAAGTTTAGGTCACTATTCAACCAATTGAGATTTAGACCAAAAGCAAGAAGGGTAGCCACAGAGTCTCTCATGAGCATAGTAGCAGATTCAGGAATGGAATGCTTTACAGCAGAGTCACATGCTAGTCGAGCTTTACTAGAGACAACCAATGCAATAACCTTCACCGATGAAGACATGGAGATTGAACACCCAGACCACCGTAGGCCCCTTTATCTAATGGCCACCATAAACAGCGTCCAAATCAGAAGAGCATTGGTGGACACAGGGGCGTCGCTCAATCTCATAACCTTGAGTACCCTGGAAGCTGTAGGCTTAGTTGACAGAAGGATTCTGGGGGCTCCCATGGAAATAACAAGATTTGGAGGATCAGTGGAAACAACAGAAGGATACGTGCAGCTAGCCTTAAGGGTAGGGCCAATAATAACCCTGACAAGGTTTCATGTGATTAATGTAGAAGTTTCTTACCATGTGTTGCTAGGACGCCCGTAGCTTCATAAACATCGCCTTATTCCATCAACGTTCCATCAATGCATTAAGAGGAGATTGAATGGAAGGCCCGTAAGGATCCCTGCCAACTGTAATCCTTTCATCCAAGGAGAAGTGAACTTTGCAGAAACGATGTTCTATGATGAATTGGAGCCAGATGATGAGAGCCCCGCCCTGGGGACCCTAAGGGCACCCATCCTAGAAGAAGAAGAAAGAGGGAGGGGCACCCGTGACCTGAGGAACCTTCTGGAAAGAAAAAGACAAAAGAGGAGCCCAACTCTTCAAGATCCCGAGAATGTGTGGTGGTACGGGAACTCGAAGGGAGGCTAATCTACCGTTTGTGAAGGTGCGTGGGACCTGAATGCATTATGCAGAAAGGTCCCGAACCACCAAGCTGCATGATGGCCCAAGAAGAAATTCCAGAAGAACCAGTTAAGGAAGCCCAAATTTAGCATGAGGAAGAATTAAAGGAAATAGATTTGGGAACCGAACCGAGATCCCGAAGGCCTGTCTTCATTAGCAGTCAACTAGTGGCACAAGAAAGGGAACAACTGGTAACCTTACTTCAAAAATACAGAGATGTGTTCGCATGGATCTATGATGAGATGCCTGGTTTAGACCCAGGATTGGTAGTCCATTCTCTTAATGTGGACCTAGGGATGAGGCCAGTAATTCAACCGGCTAGGGTCTTCCACACCGAGGTAGAAGCTCAAATAGTGCAAGAGGTTAAAAAGTTGCTAACAGCTGGTTTTATCAAACCCATCTAACACCCAAAATGGCTGTCCAACATTGTACCTGTGAAGAAGAAAAATGGTCAGATCCGTTGCTGTGTGGACTTTCGCAACTTGAATAAGGCGTGCCCTAAAGATGAATTCCCCTTGCCCAATATCGACCTCTTTGTAGATTCAGTTGCAGGAAGCTCAATGTTCTCATTTATGAATGGGTACAGTGGGTACAACCAAATCCACATGGCTGCCAAAGATGCAGAGAAGACGGCATTCAGAACTCCAATTGGGAACTTTTACTACACTGTAATGCCCTTTGGCCTAAAAAATGCGGGGGCTACGTATCAACGAACCATGACAACCATTTTCCATGACATGATACATGAGGAGATGGAAGATTATGTAGATGACATTGTGGTCAAATCAAAGACCAGAACAGGACATTTCCAAGTACTTGAGCAAGTCTTTGAAAGATGCAGGAAGTATAAGTTACATATGAACCCTATGAAATGCGCCTTCGGAGTGTCTGCTGGAAAGTTCCTTGGGTTTCTGGTACATCACAAAGGCATAAGTGCAGATCTAGCCAAGGCCACAGCTATCGCCATAATGAGAAGACCAACTACTGTTAGGGAACTCAAAAGCTTCCTAGAAAGGGTCTCCTATATTAGGAGATTTGTGCCTAGTTTGGCCTCAGCTACGGTAGGTCAATCCAAACTGTTGAAAAAGGGGACTGAATTTACCTGGGGAGCGGAGCAGTAGGAGGCTTTCCAAAGAATTCAGGGCATCATGAATCATTTGCCCACCCTCCAGCCACCAATACGTGGGCGACCTCTGATGTTATACTTAGCATCAAATTCCCAGGCAATAGGAGCTTTGTTGGCACAAGAAGATGACCAGGGGAATGAGTAGCCTATTTACTATGTAAGCAGAACACTCAAGGATACCGAGACCAGGTACCCCAGAATAGAGAAAGCCTGCCTAGTAATCATCTACGCGTCCCAAAGGCTAAAGAGGTACTTCTCAGCTCACCAAATCCTTTTGGTGACCAAGTCCCACCTCATAAAAGTACTCCTGCACCAGCCCTTTCTCACGGGAAGAATAGCACAATGGCTAGTTTTGCTCTCACAATATGATATAGGCATCAGAACTCCCAAGGCTGTCAAAAGCCAAGTCATAGCAGATTTGCTAGCTTAGTTCCCAAGAAAGGAGGAAGGCCCACTGAGCGAAGAAATCCCTGGTGAGGTAGCAATAACAGAGATCCTAGGAAAGAAATGGACCATGAGGTTTGACGGGTCGGCTACAGCAACTTCAAATGGGGTAGGAATTGTACTAAGTTGTGAAAATGGGGACATCATACCCTTGTCTTTCAAGCTTGGTTTCTCGTGCTCTAATAATGCAACTGAATATAAGGCATACTTAATCGGGCTGACTATAGCACTCAGCATAGGAGTGAAACATATGAGAGTGTTGGGAGATTCCAATCTTGTAGTCTCCCAAGTGAAAGGTGACTTCGCGTTACGGGAACAGAGCTTAGCAGCCTACAGAACTTGGGCACAAAGGCTGGAGTTGGAATTTCAGACCTTTAGCATAGAGTACACTCAAAGAAGTGAAAACATATTTGCTGATGCGCTCGCCACTTTGGGATCCCAAATACCATTCAATGGGAGAGACACGCTGATAAAAATAGGAAGGCAGGAACATTCTATTGTAAGGATCCTCCAAGGGATGTACCCTGGAGAGTCCAAACAATGGGATTGGAGGAGCGAAGTCAAAGAAAAGATGAAAGAGGCAGGGCCTAAAGGGAACATCAAAGAACTAATGGATTACACTCAGATAGAAGGGGAATTGTATAGAAGGCTGCCAGGTGGAATATTGTCCAGATGTATCACCGAGAAGGAAGGAAAGCTGAAACTAGAAGAATTACATACCCAAGCTTGTGGAGTTGCAGAAAAGGTCAGCCTATATAGAAAGATGCAACGCATGGGGTATTACTGGCTAAATATGGACAAGGAGGCAGTAACTATACAGAAAAAATGTCAGGAGTGTCATTTGGCAATAGATAAAGAAGAAAGCTATGCTGTGTTTGTTGTAGAAGATTGGCGGGTTCCTTTCATAGGATACCTGGCCCAGGGGATCCTGCCAACTGACAGAACACTAGCCCACAAGCTCAAGAAACTAGCGGACAGGTATTTCCTGCAGAACGACATCTTATTAAAAAAGGGATACAATGGGGATCCCCTAAGGTGCTTGGGGCCAAAGGAAGCTAGAGAAGTAGTCAGGGAAGTTCATTCTGGAGATTGTGGAAGTCAGCCGTGGAAAAGAAGGTTGTATAAGCAAATACTGTTGTTGGGATATTACTGGCCAACGATGAAAAGGGACTCTGAGGAGTTAGTCAAAACATGCCATGCCTGCCAAGTCCTGGGAGATGCAATTCACACTCACCCAAATGTTCTACAGGATATAATGACACCATGGCCTTTTCACACTTGGGGGCTTGATCTCGTAGGGCCTATAAACCCTCCATCCAACGGTTACATATGGATCTTGGCAGCCACCGAGTACTTTACAAAATGGGTAGAGGCCATCCCTTTGAAAAAAGCCACTGGAGCAGTCGTAGCAAATTTCATTCGAAACCACATCATTACAAGGTTCGGGATCCCCAGAAGATTGATCAGTGACAATGGAACCCCATTTATAAACAAAGACATGAAGGGGTTAACTGAAGCATATCACATCAAGCATGGGAGGTCTACCCCATACTACCCACAAGGAAATGGCCAAGCTGAAGCTACCAATAGGGTAACGTTGAAGATCCTTAAGAAGATGAAGCATGAGTATGGAGGGAAATGGAGTTATCATCTGGCGAATGTACTCTGGGCATGTAGGAGTTCTGTAAAGATAGCCACAGGATTCTCGCCATTTTCCCTAGTCTATGGAACATAAGTTATCAGCCACAGGATTCCTACACCAAGGGTAGTTCTTGAAGAAAGCCAAGAAGAGAATGAGAACACAAACAATGAAAGGAGGATGGTAGATCTGGAAGGGATAGAAGAAGAAAGAGAGCTAGCCAAGAAAAGAAGCCATATGCATAAGCAGTACGCCCAAGAATGTTCACTGAAGGGCAACTGGTACTAAGGATGGCGAAGCACGTAAGGAGGAACCTACCAGGGCCCTCCAAGTTCACCCCAAAGTGGGAAGGACCCTACATCATTTGTGCAGCCCATGAGAGTGGGTATTATTACCTTACCAAGGAAGATGGGACTGTCCTGACGGAACCCATAAACGGGAAATGGCTCAAACAATACTATGCATAAGGACGAAGGGATCCCAGCACGTCAGGATCCTTTTACCAGCTTCACAACCCGCTAAGTGTTTTTATTTTTATCTTTTTATTTCCTTTAGCTTTTGTCATGAATTTTGGTCTAAATGATTTTGTTCAGGAACCTATGATAGATTGACACTCTATGGTCAATACTACACTAAATGATTTTCTTTGTTCCTTAAAAGATGACCATATTTTAATGAAGTTCATTTTTCTTCAATATTTGAGTCTTTCTTTTAACACTACAAAGTCCAAGTTTGGATAGATTTAAGGAAGGATACCTGAGTCAAAAAAAAAAAAAAAAAAAAAAAAAGAGAAAAAGGTATGTAATACCCTTTTACATATGGCCCAGGATTCACCTCACAGATGATTTCAAATACCCCACAAACAGTTCCAAGTGCATAGGTCTAGGATCACAGGCAAAAGTAAAATACCCAAGATACCTAGCCTAGCACTCGGCAAAAGAGGGGAACCTGTCAAAGTTCATGAATTGGGACCGTATCTCAAAAAAAAAAAAAAAAAAAAATATATATATATATATATATATATATACAAGGGAAAAGATACCAGTGTACCCAGTTCAGTACTTGCACAATAGACCACCGGGTACCTGGACCAGAACTTATAGTGAAGCCTGTAGGAACCATGGTCCAGGACTCAGGAAAGAAAAGAGAAAAGTCATATATCAAAAAAAAAAGAAGGCAATATATCAAAGAGAAAGGCAGATCCACATACTAAGAAATTAGAAGCAGTTTTGAAACACAAAAAAAAAAAAAAAAAAAGAGCAGTGTTCAAAAAAAAAAAACTTATACAACCCCAAATTGTTTATACAAATCTAAAGAAAGCTAAGGAATGAGGCCGGCCAACAAGGAGCCATCCGGGGGAATGATAGGCACAGTTGAAGTAGAAAGAATCCTCTGCCGCTTGACCTTCAAATCTTGTAAAACCTTGTGAGCACGAGCCAAAGTTTCCTCAGCGGCAGCTATCTCAACGTTTATGCTCTTGGAGGATTGCCTCTGAAATAACATATGAGCCAACAGGCGCAAGTGATCCAACAAAAAAGATAAATTGAACTTGGCCTCCAGAAGGTCTTGGACCACCCCTATCCACTCTAGAAGCCTTTCTTCAAACAAAGAGTCCACAGAAGAACTCCACAGTGAAACCAGCACAGCGCATAACAACTCCATCAAAATATTATCCAGAAAAACGCCTCCCCTGAAGCCACTGGTGAAATCCCCGTGACTCTTGAGCAGACTCTCTAATAATAGCAGGCCTTCAACAGGAACAGAGAAACGCAAGAAGCTGCCATAAGAAGACCCAAAAGAATAAAAGTGGCTGGCAGGAAGGCTGTTAAACTCCAAGAGGTCAAAGCAAGCTAGGAAGGAGGAAAGCCTTGAATCAAGATCTGGGGCAGCCACTCTTGAGGCGTCCCCCATCGCTGTGTCACCGCCTGCAGAGACTGGAGAACTTGTAGCCTTTTGCTTTGACTGAAGATCAGCAATTCGAATGGATCTCACAATTCCTTCAGGGATAACAGGCTCAGAATCTTTAAAGCCTATATCAATATTCGTAAAAGAAAAGGAAAGGGAAGAACAGATTTAGTCTTTTTTTTTTAAAAAAAAAAGAAGAAAAAGAAAAGAAAAGAAGAACGAACCAGTACCAGCTTCTTGAGGCAGAGCCTCTTCTTCCTGATCCCCTAATTTCCCCGAAGATTCTGGGAAAGAACATAAAGCAAGTTGAAGAAAGGGTGAAGAACTAGTGGCAAAATGGCTAAAGGAAGGAAGAGATGCAGGGGGCTTCGCCATGGAAGAAGGAAAAGAAAAGAGGGTAGGGAAAGAAAAAAAAAAAAAAAAGAAGCACAGTGGAAACAGCTCGTACTCACCTTCTGAGCTTTCTGATTCCAAGGAGGAGGCAACACTAGGAGTAGACCTCGCACCGACTTGACCTAAAAAGAGAAAGAAAAGAAGGAACTAAAAAAAAAGGGAAAAGAAAAATAGAGATGAAACGCTATTTTAAGGGAAACATGGCTCACCTGTTTATTTGGATAAAGGAGTGTCTCCCAAAGTCCCTTTATCTGACAATGTTTGAGGAAACACAGTTCTGATGGGACTAGGAGTGCGCTCAAGATGAGGACTTCGAGATGCAGGGATCTTAGAGGCTTCGGGATCTTGAGAATCCTGGGAACCCTGCATCGGTTGCCCGGTCTCCTCAGCCGAGCCACCACTAGGGGGCTCCTCCCCCACAATAGGAAATGCAACAGAAAGGGCTGTAACAGCTTCTTCTTCCAGAACTTTGCCGGTCATAGGAGGAGACACCTCCACCTAAAAAAAAAAGGGGAAGCAGTGCTAAGTGAAAATAATGGGGTAATGCAAACAACACAGTACCAGAGCAAAAGGGGGAAAACATGAACAAAGAAAACACATACCACGTCATCACCAGAAGATTGGCTTTTGCCCTTCTTGAAATCAGACTTGCGTTTGGACTGTAAAGGAAACCATCACTCGTCAGCAAAGAGGAAATAACTACAATAATATGAACAAGTGAAAAAGAGAGAAGAAGGAAAGAAGTTTTGCCCTTCTCTCTCTCTCTACAGATTCTCTGGAAGTCTTTTGCTTACTACGTGTACGCCCAAAGGGTCCTAAAGGGGGCTGGGATACAAAACCAGAGGATCCTAAAGAACCATGGACTGAAGCAGTCACAGGAACCTAGGAAAAAGAAGACTCTGCCTTAGTCTTCTTTTGGGTCCTTGAAGTCAAAGGTTGCCCGACATCCTTGCCTTCCTGGGATACCAAATGTGTTTGAGATTTCCTAGTTTTTCTTCTTTTCGTCTCAAGACCAACCTTCACGCCCTCTGTACTTTCCTCAACATCAACTATTTTCATTTTTCCTGGCTTGACATCCTTGCCTTTACCCGAAGCGGTAGCAGCACCTATTGTCTACACTGCACCTTTCTTAATAGGTACTCCAGAGGAAGTGCCAATAATGAGACTACAACCCAACCAAGTCTCAGGAAAATCTTACGCATAAGTCACCCAACCTCCCCTGGAGGCATGCCACTCTGCGAACCCAGCCTTGCTGCTTACGGCAGCAGAAACAATCCCAGTAGTAGGAAGGGATAAACGCCTATTGAATGTCAGAGCAGAAGCAATACCAAGATTTGGGGTTTCTCGAACTAAACCAGAGCCAACATAGTCAATAAAAGACTTCTGTATTCTTCTCCAATAACTAGTATAGCCATTAGAAGCAAAAACTCCTCTCTGGGAGTTAGGTACTGCAAATTAGGGGCTCTTCCGTGACCAATAAGAAAAGGCCTACAGCCTCAAGAAAGGATCCAAAGAAGGAAGGGACGGCACTACGTCCTTAAAAACTAGAGGAATGTCTTGGTCAAAACCAAACTGCCGGAACACCCGGTGTGCTGAATAATGGGTATATTTTGGGCCACTCAAAGAGGGCACAGGAAGCCAAGAGGGGCTAATGCAAGCAAGATAAGCTAGACTGCCCTCATCACCACGGCGCAAGTCAAAAGTATTACCTGTAGAAGATAAAAAAAAAGACAACACAGAATCACACGCAAAGCCAGGGCCAAACTCACGAGGAGATCTCCAATATAAGTTCCCTGCTTGATCAAATAACTCCACAAGATTGAGGCCACCACCTTTCAAGCTAATCCAACGAAAAATAATGGGAAAAGCATCAGTCAAATTGCCACAAAGACCTTTCACTATGTTAGGGGATCCTTGGAATTTATCCTTCACAAATTTCAAATTCCTGCACTTGGCCAAAGTAGCTGCAGAACGGTCCCACATAAAAATCTGAAGGATAGCACAATGAAGAGACGAGGTAATCACATAACAAGAATCCCCCTCGGTCTCATCTCCATGAAGCTGGTCCAATTGAGAATAAACATGACCCAAAAACAGAGGGGCTAAAGGATATTGGGTACCTCGAGCCAACTTGATCGCTAACGGAAAAAAGGAAGACTTAACCCCGTACCCAGGGAACTCGCTGAACAAGAACTTGCTAGGCCAAAATGCCAGAAAACCAGCCCACCTCACTTCCTTATTCTTCTCATGAGAAAGGGTCATCACCCATCTCCCCATTCTAGCCGGCTTACCACCAAGAGAGGCAGCACGACCACCAAAATGGCCAAACAGTTTATCTTCCACCACAAGATCCTCTTCAGATTGGTTGATATCAAAGGGACTCTCATCACCAAACACCGGGAGGAGGAAGTTATTAACCACATCCTCCAGGGTAATCGTCAATTCACCAACAGAAAAGAAAAAAGTATGAAGGGAAGGGCACCAATGACGTACCAGATGCCTAAACCCCTTGGCATCTCTGAAACCCTCAAGATTTCTAGAAACAGCCACTGCCTTTAGGATACCAGCGCACTCTAGGCGACCCACAAACTCCACATCAGACAGCTCCTTGTCTACCCAGATGGGCCAGCCTTGGATTTTTCCCGGGACAAAATCAAAGAAGATAGGCACCGCCTCTCGAATTCCTTGTCTAATCTGAAGGTCAAAAATCTCTCTAGGGTCTAGAACCTGGGCGGAACCAGCAAAACCCGCTTGGCCAAAAAACATCCAGGCATGAGGAGACGAAGGAGCCTCGCCATGAGATACATGAGGAAAAAACGGACTGGGAGAATACCAGGGATCCCTTAAAAGGAAGGCCGGACGTTTAGTAACTTCGCAAGAATCACTCGGAGCGGAACCGGAAGAACCTTCGCTCTTAGAAGGACTGGGGGTACGCTCTCTCCTTTTCCGGGAAGAAGACGAAGCCATTGGAACAACACGAATAATGAGAAGAGAAGAAATTGAAAGAACGAAGAGGGGAAGACGGGAATAACAGAGAAGAAAAGAAAAAAAAAAAAAAACCCAAGAATGAAAGACTCAGAGAAGCAAAGTGATAAGGTGAAACGGCCACAATAAAGGCGCAAAGAGCAATTGGAGAAGACAGTGTATGGAAAGACGCGCCAGTTGCCAAAAAATTTAATTTTGAAGAAGGGATTAATTAGCGGTTATTAATGAAAAGTAACGGGAAACGAGAAAAGTGGGTAGAGGAATTTTACCTCAAATACTCAACTGCCACGTCCCGTGCAAAAAGGAAACTGTAAAAAATAAGGGAACGCAACACACAGTAAAAGACTAAGGTGACCAAAAGCAGCAGAAAAAGGTCGGGATCCTAAGTAAGAAAGAAAGGAACCCAGGAGAAATTAAAAAAAAAAAAGGGGATCCTACAAAAATCTTAGAAAACCTGAATTACTCATGCGTGGACTTCAGGCAACCCACGAGCTCGGGGGGCTAAATGTTGAGGTCTAAAAACGGTCACAGTGAGGGAGACCCAAAAGAGTGAGCTAGGCCCAAAAGGAAAAAAAACAAGCTAAGTCCAAAGAAGCAAGTGCAAGGGGACCATGAAAGAATAAAAAGGCCTAGGAGGCTTGAAGCCCAGATGAAGAAACATCGAGAATAAAAAGAAACTCATGGCAAAAGGCTAAGTAGCCAGGATCCTCAGCAACCATCAAGGGGCGCAGATCCTTCCAGGCGCATAGTCAAAGAAGATTAAGACAGTTCGAAAGAAAAGGATAGGAAAAGAAAAGAAGAAACAGAGCAAAGAAACACAAGCGCCAAAAGACCCAGGGACCTCTCATGGCACAAGCAGAAAGAGTCTCGGGGAACCAGAACAGAGAAATACGAAAAAGAGAATGGCAATAGGCGACCTTTCAAGTTGGCAGAATAGGATTCCGCCCAAATGGGAAAAAAAGGGAAAAATGGAACTTTCGAACGGTGAGGCCAAGAAGGGCATACCTCAGCACATCCCGAAGAAGGTAACCAACCAGAGACTTTCAAAGGAATCAAAGCTTAAAGAAAGAAAGAATGAGAAAAACGGGAAATAGAACCTGCCGAGTGATAGGCACAGAACAGACTCTGTTCACCAGAAGGCAAAACAGGGGAACCAATGGTTCCCCTGGAAGGCTAGAACTTCATTATAAAAGGAAGGGGTAGGTTACGAAGACAAGGTAGCGAAAAGGAGAGAAAAAAGAGATTTTTTAGAGAAAAGAACTATCAGTAAAGTTGTGGTGAAGAGAAAGAAAACACTAAGAGAAAAGCTAATATTGCTTCCCGGTATCCCTGAAAAAGCCACTATTGCACATACTCGGATTCAAAGAGAATCAAACTTTGCAAGTTTTGAAGGCTGAAATAGCCATTCAAGACTATAATTTTTGAGCTTGATTGAACCTTGTATTATGTCCTAGTGAGCCTTCTGTAACTTAACAAAGAGCATATTAATGAAATATGTCTCAGTAATTCAAGGATCCCTTTAACATTATTTTGTACCTCTTTGTTGATCCTATTTTCTTTTCCGAATTTACCTTGTTGTTTTGGCATGTCTTTCCATATGAATATCCTTGCTTGTCATTTTACTTGTATTGTAAGAAGCATCCCCTATGCATCACTTGACTCTTAAACAGCTTGTTAGCTGCGGTGAGTCAAGGCCCGGTTCACCAAACCACTTATTAGGCCTAGGATCCTTGGGCCTGAGTGTCACAAAAAAAAGGGCACTCTCACAGGATAGAGGGGGCTGAGCTTCCTCGGTGGTTCCACCAACCCGCTTTTGCCATATACAATGGTCGAACGGACCCAGTAGAGCACGTAAGCCAGTTTAACCAGAGGATGGCCGTCCAGGTGTTGATGTGCAAAGTGTTTCCATCCAGTTTGGGACCCATGGCGATGAGATGGTTCGATGGCCTCAAGCCAAACTCCATAAACTCTTTTAAGCAGCTAACATAGGCTTTCGGTTCTCGCTTCATAACTAGTAGCAGAGTTCCTCGGCCCCTAGATTCCCTCCTGTCCTTGTCCATGCAAGAAGGAGAGACCCTGAAGGCCTATTCAAACAGATATTGGGAAATGTATAATGAGATAGAGGGAAATTACGATGACGTCGCCATTAGCGCATTCAAAAGGGCCTGCCGACAGAGCATGGTTTAAGAAAGTCCTTAACTGGGAAACCGGTCACCAGCGTGCGCTAACTCATGGACCGAATTGACAAGTACAAGAGAGTCGAAGAGGACCAACAGACGGGAAAGGGCAAAGCGAAGGTTGTCCCTCAGGAGAGGAGGGACTTCAGGTCGGACCGTTTTAACAACAGTAACCGACTGAGCAAGGATTACTCGGAGCAATCTGGATCCACAGGGGCACAGGCAGTCCATGCTGTGTTCCAAGAACCATTACATAAGGTCCTAGAGAAAGTGAAGAACAAACCGTTCTTTCAATGGCCAAGTAAAATGGCAGGCGACCCCGTGAAACGTAACCAGAATCTGTATTGCGAATATCACCAAGAGCCGGGCCACACCACCGATGACTGCAGAAATCTGAAAAACCACTTGGACCGGCTGGTCCGAGAAGGAAAGCTGAGACACCTCTTGCATCATCCTGTTGGACTGTAGGAGCAGTCGAACGTCAAAACAAGGCAAAGCACATTGAAGCTTCCCATTAGCACGATAAATTTCATTCTTGCCGTACCAGGAAGAATCGGCTCCCATCCTTTCAAAATGATGTCGGTGGCCCGACTCCCCGTTGAAGCTGATGACCGGGAATCCAAGAGGGCTAAAAGGATGGCCACGCCCCTAATCGGATTCTCAGATGAGGGTAAACTTGGAACCCTCCAGCCCCACGACGATGCTCTAGTCGTCATGCTCAGGATTGGGGGATATGACGTGAAGAGGGTGCTAGTCGATCAGGTCAGCGCCGTGGAAGTAATGTATCCCGACTTGTACAAGGGGCTGAAGCTGAAACCAGAGGACCTGACAGCATACGACTCCCCTTTAGTGAGTTTCGAAGGGAAAACCGTCACTCCGAAAGGCCTGATTAGGCTGTCTATATAGACAGGCTCGGACATAGTGGAGGTGGACTTCATAGTGGTAGACGCTTACTCGCCCTACACCGCCATTGTAGCTAGACCATGGCTTCATGCCCTAGGTGCTGTGTCATCAACCTTACACCAAAAGGTGAAATACCCGTCGGAGGGTCGGGTGAAAGAAGTAATAGGGGACCAAGCCATGGCCCGGCAATGCATTGTGTCCGCCATCTCCCGACGACTATGTACTGAGCCCTCCACCTCAGCCAAGAATGGCTTATAGCAATTAACAACCCTGGCCTTAGCCTCGAGTAGTGGGGGACCCGCCGAAGGGGCGAGCTGTGAGGATTTGGAAAAAGTTCTTGTAGGCTCCGATCCGAAAAGATTTTTTCAGGTCGGCTCAGAACTACTGCCCCAAGAGAAGGAAACCTTGATTGACTTTCTCAGACAGAATGTGGACGTGTTTGCATGGGACACCTACGAGGCTCCGGGGGTCGATCCAAATTTCATTTGCCACCATCTTAATGTCAGTCCGGCCGTGGCACCTAAGAAGCAACCTCCTCGGCGATTGTCAAAAGAGCATGCAGATGCGATGAGAGAAGAGGTGATGAAATAGAAGAAAATGGGGGCTATCAAAGAGGTGTTTTACCCCGAATGGCTGGCCAACACCGTTGTGGTGAAGAAAAAGAGTGGGAAATGGTGGGTCTGCGTGGACTTCATAGACCTAAACAATGCCTGCCCGAAGGATCCTTTCCCTATGCCTCGGATAGACCGATTGGTGGATTCGACCGTGGGACACCCTCGAATGAGCTTTTTGGACGCCTTCCAAGGCTACCATCAAATACCCCTAGCTGTCGACGACCAAGAAAAAATGGCTTTTGTCACCCCCATTGGAAACTACCACTATAAGGTAATGCCCTTTGGCTTGAAGAATGCCGGGTCGACCTACCAGAGGATGATGACCAGGATGTTCGAACTACAGATGGGTAAGAGCATTGAAGTCTATATAGACGACATGGTCGTGAAGAGTAAGTCAGTGTCCAGCCACGTTAGAGACCTCGGCAATGTCTTTGAAATTCTGAGAAAGTACAGGCTGCGCTTGAACGCGTCCAAGTGTTCATTCAGAGTGGAGTCAGGGAAATTATTAGGTTACATGGTGACCCATAGAGGTATTGAAGTCAGCCCCGACCAAATTAGAGCTATCCATAGCCTGTAGCCTCCTTGGAACCCCAAAGAGGTCCAAAAACTCACCAGCATGATTGCTGCCTTAAATCGTTTTATCTCCGCTCGGCGAATAGGTGCAAGCCTTTCTTCCTTTTATTAAACAAGTGGAAAGGGTTTGAGTGGACTGAAGAATGCGCCTTAGCCTTCTAGCAGCTTAAGGAGTATCTGTCTTGGCCACCAATCATGTCCAGTCCTGAAGCCGACGAGGTTCTATTCGCCTATATTGCTGTGGCCCCTCATGTAGTTAGCCTAGTGCTAATTCGGAAGGACAACGGCACACAACGGCCCGTCTACTACGTGAGCAAATCGTTGCATGAGGTAGAGATCCGTTATCTCCCTCTCGAAAAGGCCGTCCTGGCAATCGTACAAGCCACGCGAAAGCTCCCCCACTACTTCCAAGCAAATACCGTTATTGTACTAACCCAACTCCCGCTCAAATTAATACTCCGGAGTGTCGACTACACGGATAGAATAGCAAAGTGGGGGACGATTCTTGGTGCCTTCGACATTAGGTACATGCCTTGCACCGCTGTGAAGGGCCAAGTCCTCGTGGATCTGGTAGTTGAGTTTGCTGAACCCTCATCAGGAGAAAGAGGAGGGCCACTAAACTCAGACGAAAAGTTGATCAGCGCAATCTCTCAGCAAGAGCCCACTTGTTGGAAAGCATACGTTGACGGCGCAACCAACCAGAGGGGCTTAGGGGTGGGGCTCGTCTTGATTTCCCCCGAGGCGATTACCATTGAAAAATTGTTAAGATTGGGCTTCTCTGCCACGAATAACGAGGCTTAGTATGAGGCATTGTTGGAAGGAATGTCTATGATCCAGAAATTGGGTGGGAAATCCATAAACATGTTCTCAGACTCAAGACTTGTCGTGGGACAAGTAAATGGGGAACTGGAGGCGAGGGATGAAAGAATGCAAGAGTACCTAGTCCAAGACAAGCGCTTACAGGCACGTTTCAACCATTTCAGCCTAATGCATGTATCCAGGAGCGGGAACACCCACGCTGACTCCCTTGCAACGCTCGCCACCTCCTCGGCGCAACCCCTCCCTCGGGTCATACTCGTAGAAGATATATATAGGCCATCGATGGTGAGAACCGAGTTGGTACATGTTCATAGCGTCAGGGCAGGGCCTAGTTGGATGGATCCTCTAGTACTGTTTCTAAAGAACGACATCTTACCCGAAGATAAGAACGAGGCCGACAAGATTAGAAGAAAGGCTTCTCGATTATGGCTGTCCGAGGACTCCAAACTATATAAGCGCTCATTTTCAGGACCGTACTTGCTATGTATACACCCAGATGCCATTAAGCTTATATTGGAGGAATTGCATGAAGGAATTTATGGGAGCCATACGGGGGGTAGGTCCTTGTCCCATAGGGCCATAGCACAAGGTTATTGGTGGCCGAGCCTGCAGAAAGAGGCGCAGGAATATGTGAAGAAGTACGATCAATGCTAAAGGTTCGCCCCGAATATACATCAACCAGGTGGGACCCTTTATCCGCTGTCCAGCCCTTGGCCATTCACGCAGTGGTGCCTAGACATCCTAGGACCATTTCCTAAAGCAGTGGGGAACAAAAGGTTTCTTCTTGTCGGCATGGATTATTTCACAAAATGGGTCAAAACTGAGCCGCTGGAAAACATTAGAGACGTTGATGCTAAGAAATTTGTTTGGAAGAACATCGTCACCAGGTTCGGAGTCCCTCACACCCTAATCTCGGACAACGGTCTCCAGATTGATAGTAAAGCTTTCAGAAGGTATTGTAGTGAGTTGGGAATTGCGAATAGGTACTCCACACCGGCTTACCCACAGGGGAATGGGCAGGCCGAAGCTGTCAACAAAGTCATAGTAAATGGGTTGAAGAAGAGATTAGATGACGAGAAAGGAAGGTGGGTAGAGGAATTTCCCAATATTGAAGACCGGCACATTCTGCCCTAATGCTAACAACTGGCTACTAGAAAAAAGCTTAGACCTCATCGAGGAAAGAAGGGAGAGAGCAATGGTCCAACTCGCCTACTACCAGCATAAGCTCAAGCAAGGTTATGATGCCAAGGTGAAGCTAAGACCCCTAGCACCTGGGGATCTGGTATTGAGGAAGGTCCTGGGCACTGCAAGAAATCCTGCGTGGGGAAAACTCGGACCAAATTAGGAAGGCCCATATCGTATCACCTCGGTGGCCGACATAGGGGCCTACTTTTTAGAAGATTTGGATGAACATGTAGTACCACGTCCTTGGAATGTAAATAACCTCAAAAGATACTATTATTAATGAAAGTTTGTAATTCTTGGCGCCATACCGCTATGCATTTTTATCTAAGTGTTGAACAGAACCCAAGTCCTGTGGGCTCCTCGGACCACAGGCTTGGGGGAAATCAACCTTGACGCAATTTTATTTAAATGTTAAACAGAACTCAAGTCCTGTATGGCTCCTCGAACCACAGGCTAGGGGGAAATTAACTACTACACAATTTTATCTAAATGTTAAACGGAACCCAGGTCCTGCGTGGCTCCTCGGACCACAGGCTTGGGGGAAATTAACCACAGTGCAATTTTATCTAAGCGTTAAACAAAACCCAGGTCCTGCGTGGCTCCTCGGACCACAGGCTTGGGGAAAATTAACCACAGTGCAATTTTATCTAAGCGTTAAACAAAACCGAGGTCCTGCGTGGCTCTTCAGACTATAGGCTTGGGGGAAATTAACCGCTGTGCATTTTTATCTAAGTGTTGAATAGAACCCAAGTCCTGCCTGGCTCTTCGGACCACAGGCTAGGGGGAAATTAACTACTACGTGGTTTTATCTAAGTGTTGAACAGAACCCAAGTCCTGTGTGGCTCCTCGTACCACAGGCTTGGGGGAAATCAACCTCGATGCAGTTCTATCTAAGTGTTGAACAGAACCCAAGTCCTGTGTGGCTCTTCAGACTACAGGCTTGGGGGAAATCAACCTCGATGTAGTTTTATCTAAGTGTTAAACAAAACCCAAGTCCTGTATGGCTCCTCGGACCACAGGCTAGGGGGAAATTAACTACTACGCAGTTTTATCTAAGTGTTAAATAGAACCCAAGTCCTGTATGGCTCCTCAGACCACAAGCTAGGGGAAAATTAACTACTACGCAGTTTTATCTAAGTGTTAAACAGAACCCAAGTCCTGTCTGGCTCCTCAGACCACAGGCTAGGGGGAAATTAACTACTACGCAGTTTTATCTAAGTGATTAACAGAACCCAAGTCCTGTATGGCTCCTTAGACCACAAGCTAGGGGGAGATTAACTACTACGCGGTCCTATTTAAGTGTTAAATAGAACCCAAGTCCTGTATGGCTCCCTGAACCGCAGGCTTGGGGGAAATCAATTATGATTCTTTCATTCTTTCATTCATGCTTAGCCGTATTGCTTAAATTTCGAGTAACGTTTAGTCCTCAGAAGTTTAGTGACATAACCGAAATTCATTCATAACAAAGGCAGAAAAGGAAGCAGTAAAACAAGATTCAAAGAAGAAATCATATCATTCATTAGGCTCCGAAATGTATTTTCTTACAAACATTGGCAAAAATAAGGAAATAAAAGATAAAAGAAGACAACTACAAGAAAAGTACCACACTAATGTCCTAGGCTTTATCTTGGGCAGAACTCTTTGTAGGGACCTCTACCTCGAGGTGATCGCCTCCTACCTTGGGCTCAAGTTCGGCCTCCTTGGCTTGCGCGACAATGTCCCTTATAGTGAGGGCGTCTTCAGGCGCCTTATCCTTTGCAGGTGGCTGCATCTCCTCGACTTCAGGTATGAGGGAATCCGGAGTAGTGACCCTAGTAGAGAGGGGCTTCTCAGGAGGAACCGAACCCGGAATCTCGCGAATATCTTCAGGAAAGAAGATATTCTCAATCTTCCTAAGGTCGGAGTCTGCGAGAATCGCCGCCCGGTCCAAAGCCACCCCCCAGGACATAGTGGTGTAGTCCCTACAGACCGTAGCCACCTCCTTGGTTAGCCTGGCCTCAGTATCTGCCACTCTACGCTCGTAGGAGGCTGCCACCGCAGCCTCAGCCGCCTCCCTGGCCAAGCAAGCCGCCTCTTTTGTCTTTATTAGCTCTGCCTTGATGTCCGAGACCATCTGCTTCTTAGTCGCGAGGTTTATTTCAGACAGATGAAGCTGTTGGCGCATGTCCTCAGCCTGCTTAGTTGTGGTCTTAAGGCCCGCCTCAGCACTGTCTCGGGCCTTAAGTGCCTCCTTTATTTCCTTATTCAGGCGGTCTTTTTTCAGCCTAAGGGCATCGGTAGCTTTCTCCGCAGCAAGACGGGACTGAACCTCAGTGTTCAGATCTTCCTGGGATTTCTTGGCCCACTCCTCAGCCACGAAGATTTGCTGAGTGACCTGCACGGGAGTGATGGAGGAATCATTAAAAGAAAATAATAAATAGGCAGGTACGGAATAAAGAAATTGAACAAAGAGGAGTCTTCGTTTACCATGGCCAGATCTTTCTTCAGCAACATGAAGAGATCCGGTTGCCGAGTAGTCCAGAGCCCCTCCATGTCACGAGGCAGGAAAAGGGGCTGCTGCAAGGCCTCAACGAGGTAGGACGCCTACCCTCGTTGGGACTCCAAGAGAGTTGCGTCCCACAAAATAGGGGCGTCGTCCAGCTCTAAGCGGGGGGACCAAGTGCGCTGTTCCCTCCTCATAACCGCCTCATCTCGACTATCAACAGACCTTGTTCTTTTTTCCTTGGGCTCTTTACCCTTCTTCTGTTGCTTTGCCTTTTTAGGGCCGACCTCACCCTCTTCCAATTCTTCCACTGGCCTTTTCTGCCTCAGATTGGGAAGGGGTTGTAACGCAGGGTCAGTTGAGGGAGGAAAATGAGGGGGGAGCTTGGCTGAAGGTTGCTCCTTGGGGGAATCCTTGGAAGATAGCCCTTTGTTTCTGTTGGATAAAAGGCCCCTCAGACCGGACCTTGACTTCAGATCCATATCCTCCTCTTCAACCTCTTGGCTAGTGTCAATCTGAGCAATTACCAGGCCAGGAGTATGAGCTACTGAGAAGCGATCAATGTCCGAGCCAGAATCTGAGAGTTCTATAGGCTTGGTTGACACCTCTCCCTCCTCGGTGAAGTGGAATTGGTCGATTTCAGCCTCAAGAGATGAATGCAAGGAGTCAACTCCTTCTCCTAGGGCGGCTACCTCTGGGAGAATGCGCTGAACAGGCAATTGGACTGGAGGTAGGTCTCTCCGAGTAAGAAAGCTTGGTTTAGAAACGTCGATGCGAGCTAATCGAGGACTTCCAGCCCTGATGGCTTGACCAGCGTCTACGAAAGCGCGAGAAAGGGGCTCGTAGTCCAAGATAAGAGAAGCGACACGCAGTTGCCCGTCCTCACTCACAAAGATTTCGGACCTTAGGAGGAAGTTGAGGGCCTAGACGTTGACCAAACTTATCCACGGAGTTGTTTGTTCTTTGTCTGCAAAAACCCAAAGGAAGGGTTATGTTAGTCCGAGGAGGCAAATAATCAAAACTAAAACCGAAATAAGGGAGAGAAAAACTCAAAACTAAGATCCCCTCCAAGGGATCTAACCTTACAGTGCCCCACCTGGTGTTCCTGCCCTAACTGGGCAGTGAAGACATTCGTGCCATGCTCCGGAGACGATCAAAAGGTCGTCCTTCAAGCCTTTGTTGGACTTGGGAAGGCAAGATATCAACCTCACCTCGTCGGACCTGGATTTCAGGTAATACGACTCATTGAGGCAATGACATTCATATAAGTGAACTACATCGTGCCATGAGAGGCCGAGGTTCATCTGTTCGTTCAGAGCGTCTACACACCCCAGGATTTGAAACATGTTCGCGACACACTGGTGGGGGGCCAGCCTATGACCCTGTAAATAATCCCTAGTTATTTTCCCCATGGGGATCGTCATTACTCCTTCTATGAAAGCTATCATTGGAATGTCGACTTGCCCCGTCTTTCTCTTAGTTAAGATCTGGTTCGAGGAGCAATATTCTAGACCTACTCTCGGCGGGATATGGTATTTGGCCCTAAAACCTTCCATACCGGCCGGAGAGTCTACCAGTTTCTCAAACTTACCCATCCCACTAACCCCTAGGCGAAACGAAGAAGATTTACTTAGGGAAACAAGCCGGGAAAGGCAACGGAGGGGAAAGGCTAAGTAATACAAGAAATGAGCACTTACGGGAGCGAAGATCCTAAACCTCCCGAGCTTGCGAAGAACTCACCAGAAATCTTCAAGGGAGTGGCTGTGGAGTTTTGAATGCTTTGCAAAAGGAAGTACTGGAGTGCTTTGGGACGTTTGAGTACTTTTTCAAAAAATAGAAATAATTCCCCTTAGAAGCCTTATATAGCGGGAAGAAACTGAACGGGCTTACTCCCGCCCAAAGAATTAGGGAAATATCAACCGTTGATTAGGCGCCCCACCGTTGGATTCGAGGGACATAAAGCCGCCTAGCACAATTATTAGCGCCTCGTGGGTTACAAAACGCCAGTAGCAGTAATGAGGCACGTGAGGCTGTACCTCCACACGCGTAAGTCAAGGATTTACAATAAGTAATTCCATAAGTGTCAAAATCCCGCCTTTTCTCCTCGGATAAGAGGGAAAGAACCGGAATTTTGAGGGGTTATTGTAGGGGTAAAGGCCCAAGATCATACAATGGGCCTTGGGTCCCATATAAAAGTTCGACCACGTCCGATAAGAAGGTGTGGGTGCCAAAAGGGCTCCCGGCCCAATTCTTATGGGCCCAAAATTATTTAAAAGGCGGTTCGAGGAGAAATGACTCCTCGGACGTACCAAATATGGCTCAAACATGCACTCTACCTATTATAAGGATCCACTCCTACGAGTATTAGTAACAAGGATGAGTCCCACAAGCCCGTAAGAGGGAAGAAAGTGTAGGATGCCAAGGGAGAGGCTACAATTGCCACATTAAATGCATGACAGCTACTTTTCTAGCCGCATTAATATGGAGAGGACTTGCGAAAAGTGTTGCCTTGACTACCACAACTCATAGAAAGATGGGGGAGATGTCCGATGGGACGGGCACTCAAGTGAAGGTCCAAATGATCAACAAGCGTAAGGCCCTAATGACTTCAAGGGGACTATATAAGAGAGGGGAGTCCCCATGAAGAAAGGGACGAAAAAAGAGGAACTTAAAACAGAAGAACAGGGTGAGAACCATAGCCTTTGAGTAGGGATAGAGATACATCCTTCACGCCTCCTCAGACCGTATATCTAATGGACATGAAGGAGATTTTCTTATTTTCAATTGTTGTATGGCCCAATGTTAACTAGTATGCACTTCGTTAGGGCCTAGTTCTGTGACCCACTCTCTATAAATTTATTGTTTCGGGCTCCTTGAGCCAGAACCCCATTCCTATTGGGCCTGGACCCCGAATTGCGACCCCACAAGAATAATCTATAACATAAAAATAACTTTAATTAAAGTGAATATCATAACATGATTAAAGGTAGAACATATTATTTGTTTATCAAAAGAAGAGGTAGAATGTATAACCGATAGAAATTTAATGTGAAAAATATTCTCAATTAAAAAAAAAAAGTGAAAGAAGCCACTGGTCCCATTGCTTCCACTATAGATTCCATTGGATTAGGATGCTTATGTTGCAAATACACCTTGAAACTTACAAATCAATAAAACCCATTATAGAACAAAACCATCCAACTAAACATATACACAAAAAAACTAAGAATACAAAAAATATAACCTATGACGAAGAGAGCATAGTCCGAATAAGGAGTTTGAGGGAGGCGAAGCAAAAATATTTGTGGGGTCAAAGAATTTGACAACCCCGGCCCGCTTTTACACTAAGCCCAAGGCCCATGCCGAGGAGGAAGAAATGCCCGAGGACGAACGAAGAAAGCCCAAATTGCCTTGAAACATTGCCGAGGACAATCTTATTCTCGGCCAACCCAGATCTTAGAAGGGAAGAACGGCACGCCATCAAAGGCAGCCTCCCAGAACATCCCAAGAAAAATGACAAGTACAGTAGGACAATCATGGGAGCATGGTATAGGAGCAATTTAAGGAGGAACTATCACCTTCGCATTAAATGTTCACAACTAACGTTCTGGCTGCATTAATGAGGAAATGGCCCCTGAACAGTGCTGTCTTGGTTGTTGCAACGCACAAGAGGTTTGGGAAGATGGCTGATAGGACAAGCACTCGAGTAGTGATCTACATGATCAACAGATGGAGGGCCAAGATCAACCGAAAAGGGGGTATATAATGTGAGAAGTCCTCCTGTAAAGGGGGATCGGGAATGAGAAAGGGAGAATACAAAAGCAATTGGCACGATCTTGGAAACCTTTGTAACCAAGCACTGAAGAAATAATAAGAACACTAAGTTCCTCGGAAGAGATGCCCGAGGATAGAATTTCATACTTTAGTCCACGTCCTTGTTATTCAATCCATTCATAACCATGTCTAGTTATTGTAATACTTACCAAGACTTAGTTTTTAAACTCATTCTCTATAAATTTATTATATTGGGCTAGTTGGGCCTAAGTCCACTCATCTGATAGGAGAAGTGCTCAATCCCAGTCCTTACAATTGGCGCCGTCTGTGGGAAGAACTTGTGTGTTAGTAAAGGCAACAATCAAGCATGGTAGGATCAGGCCCTCATCAAGCAGGCTCCCATCAGCCCTAACCAGCTAGATCCTAACAACAGGGTAACTTTCCTAACCCTGAGTGTGATCAAAATGAAGAGAATGGAAGGTTTCGAGAGGGAAGTGTGCACACCACTCAAACCAGCAAAAGCTATTCTCGTGTGGGCAGTCACGTGCTCCAAAGACAAAATAACAATCGGGCCATGCAACCAGAAGAAGTTAGGAGTCATGTATCCCAGAAACAGAATGATAAGCAAGCTATGCAGTGAGAGATAGACGATTTGAAGAGAAAGCTGCGCCATGCACAACGAAGGCGATCTCATTCTAGGCCTGACATGCCTTCCGATGATGAAAGTGATGATGACTATAGGCAAAGATTGAGAACTCCTCCAAGCGAGACCTTCTCTCACGAAGAAGAGCACTACCAGAGGCGTGAATGTAAAAGCCCATCTCCTAGGGGCTTGGGAAACGATGCCATGAGCAGGGCACTAGATCAACTCTCCAAATCACCTTTCACACGCCATATAGAAGGGGCTACACTTCCTCGACGATTCTAGCAGCCAACCTTTGCCATTTATAACGGCAAAATAGACCCCGTGGAGCATCTAAGCCAGTTTAACCAAAGGATGGCTGTCCATTCTAAAAACGAGGTGCTGATGTGCAAGGTTTTCCCATCTAGCTTGGGACCAGTGGCGTTGAGGTAGTTCAATGGCTTAAAGACGAATTCCATAGATTCGTATAGGCAGCTAACCCAAGCCTTTGGCTCCCGTTTCGTTACAAATAGCAGAGCTCCTCGGCCCTCGAGTGCGTTATTGTCGTTATCCATGCATGATAGAGAAACTCTAAAAGCCTACTCGGACAGATATTAGGAGATGTATAATGAAATGGATGACAATTTTGATGATGTTGCCATCAACACCTTCAAAAATAGTCTCCCAGCCGAGCACGGCTTGAGGAAGTCTCTAACTAGCAGGCCTGTCACCAGTATGTGCCAATTGATGGATCAGATCAATAAGTATAAACGAGTAGAGGAAGACCAGCTGCAAGGTAAGGGAAAAGAGAAGGTTATCCCTCAGGAGAGGAGGGATTTCAGGTCGGACCGATATAACAGCAATCGCCCGAAGAGAGATTTCGTAGGGCAATCCGAAGTAACCAACACACAAACTGTCAATACTGTATTTTGAGAATCAGTATATCGGGTGTTGGAGAAAATCAAGAACGAGCCATACTTTAAGTGGTCGAATAAGATGGCGAGAAAGTCCACGAGGCGCAATCAGAACTCTTATTGCTAATACCACCAGGACCACGGTCATACCACGAAGAACTGCAGGAACCTCTAGAACTATCTAGACCAGCTAGTCCGAGAAGGAAAGCTGAAGCACCTTCTGCATCATCCCAGTGGTCATCAAGGCCAGACCCATCAGGAACCCCAGAGAGATACTGCCCTAAGGCCACCCGTAGGGACGATTAGTGTAATCTTGGCCGTGCCAGGAAGAACAGACACGCGCCCTTCGTGAGTGTTATCTATGGCTCAGCGGCTTGCCGAGGAGTCCCAGCCAGAGCCGAAGAGGGCCATAATCAATTTTCAACCAATCTTGAGTTTTTCAGAAAAAGACAAGATCGGAACCATCCAACCTCATGACGATGCACTGTTGATCACTCTCAGAATCGGGGACTACGATGTGAAAAGAGTGATGGTGGATGGTTGCAGTGGGGCCGAGGTTATGTACCCCGACCTCTACAAGGGGCTGAGGTTAAAACCGGAAGATTTGATGCCCTATAACTCTCTTTTGATGAGCTTCGACGGGAAGCTCATCATTCCAAAGGGCATGATTAGGCTACCCATCCAGACCGGCTCAGAGATAGTGGAGGTGAACTTTATCGTGGTGGACATCTACTCTCCCTATACAGCCATCGTCGGTAGACCCTGGCTCCATACCTTAGGGGCTGTTGCTTCCTCATTGCATCAAAAGGTGAAATTCCCGTCAGGGGACCAGGTTCTTGAAATCCGTGGTTGCCAATCCACGGCAAGGCAGTGTGTGGTGGCCGCCATCTCACATCGGCTCAATGCGGAGTCCTCGGCCTCTGTTGAAAGGAATTTATATCAATCAAGGGCCCTAGTGACGCCTCCTGATACAGCTGCCGAAGAGGCGAAATGCGAAGATCTAGAGGAGATGGTTATTGGTGGTGACCCGGAAAAGTTCTTTCGTGTAGGGGCTCAGCTGCCTCTTTAAGAGAAGGAGGAGTTGATTGAGTTTCTCAAAAGAAATATTGACGTATTTGCATGGGATGCCTGCGATGCTCTCGGGATTGATCCAGCCTTCATCTGTCACCATCTCCATGTCAACCCGTCCATCACTCCCAAGAAGCAGCCACCCCGTCGCCCATCAAGAGAGCATGCCGATGTGATTAAGGACGAAGTGGGGAACCTTAAGCGTGCAGGGACTATCAAAGAGGTTTTTTACCCTGAATGGTTGGCCAACATCGTGGTGGTCAAGAAGAAAAGTGAAAAATGGCGGGTTTGTGTAGACTTTACAGACCTAAATAAAGCATGCCTAAAAGACCCGTTCCCCATGCCTCGGATAGACCAGCTAGTGGATGCAACAGCAGGCCATCCTCGGATGATCTTCTTAGATGCCTTTCAAGGCTATCATCAAATACCACTAGCCTTGGAGGATCAGGAGAAGACAGCCTTTGTGACACCTATGGGGAACTACCATTACAAGGTAATGCCATTTGGTTTGAAGAATGCAGGGTCCACTTATCAAAGGATGATGACAAGAATGTTCGAGCCGCAGTTGGGCAAAAGCATCGAAATCTATGAAGAATAAAGTGGTGTCCGAGCATTTAGGAGACCTCGGCAGCACCTTTGATGTCTTAAGGAAGCACAAGTTGCGCTTAAATGCTTCCAAATGCTCATTTGGCGTGGGATCAGGCAAATTTTTAGGCTACATGGTTACTCATAGGGGAATTGAGGTTAACCCTGACCAGAGCAAGGCTATTAGTGATTTAAAACCACCGCAAAACGCCAAGGAGGTCCAAAAGCTTACCGGAATGATCGCAACCCTGAATCGATTCATTTCTAGGTCGGCGGATAGGTGCAGACCATTCTATCTCTTGATCAACAAGTGGAAAGGATTTAAGTGGTCCGAGGACTGTATTGTGGCCTTTCAGCAACTCAAGGAATACCTATTCCGATCACCTATCATGTCCAGTCTTGAGTCCGATGAAGTCCTATACGCATATATAGCTGTGGCCCCTCATGTTGTGAGCTTAGTGCTAATACGGGATGACAATGGCCTTCAAAAGCCAGTCTATTACGTGAGCAAGTCGCTGCATGAAGATGAGGTCAGATACTTACCCTTGGAGAAAGCCATACTAACTGTGGTCCATGCTACGCGAAAGTTTCCCCAATATTTCCAAGCCCACACAATGGTTGTTCTAACCCAACTACTCTTGAAGTCCGTACTTTGGACCGCTGATTACACTGGAAGGATTGCCATATGGAGCACAATTCTGGGGGCTTTTGACATCAAGTACATACCTCGGACCTCCATAAAAGGCCAGGTCCTAGCCGACTTGATGGCCGAATTTGCTGAACCACCAGTAGAAATAATAGCAGAGGAGCGTAACATGGATGGAAAATCGGTTGGAGTAATCTCTATGCCAGGACCCCCATGTTGGAAGGTTTATGTTGATGGCGCAGCAAATCAAAGGGGGTCCGGAGTAGGACTAGTTCTAGTATCTCCTGAGAAGACTATCATAGAGAAATCCCTGAGACTTAGGTTCTCGGCCACGAATAACGAAGCCGAATATGAGGCCTTGTTACAAGGAATGGCCATGGTGCAGAAAATGGGAGGAAAAGCAATAGAGATGTTCTCAGACTCGAGATTAGTAGTGGGTCAGGTAAAGGGAGAGTTAGAAACCAAAGATGCGAGGATGCAAGAGTACCTAAGCCAGGTCAAATGCTTGCAGTCAGACTTCGATCTTTTCAATTTGTCACACGTCTCCAGGAGTGGAAACACCCATGCAGATTCATTGGCCACGCTTGCTACCTCCACGGCAGGGGGTCTGCCTCGAATTATTCTTGTCGAGCATCTAGTCAGAGCAAATGAGGTTGCAAAAGGCATGGTTCGTATCCATGAAGTTAGAGTGGGTCCTAGCTAGATGGACCCTATAGTGAGGTTCCTCAAAGATGATATCCTGCCTAAGGAAAAGTCAGAGGCTGAAAAAATACGAAGAAACGCTCCTCGGTTCTGGTTGTCTGAGGACTACAAATTGTATAAGTGCTCCTATTTTGGGCCATATTTACTGTGCATTCACCCTGAGGTGTCAGAATTACTGCTTGAAGAGCTGCACGAAGGGATCTGTGGGAGTCACACATGAGGAAGATCTCTGTCGCATCGAGCCATTACTCAGGAATATTGGTGGCCGGGGATGCAGAAGGAAGCCCTAGAATATGTTAAGAAATGTGACCAGTGCCAAAGGCTTGCCTCAAATATTCATCAGCCAGGAGGGGTCCTCAACCCTTTGTCTAGTCTGTGGCCGTTCGCCCAGTAGGGCCTGGATATTGTAGGTCCTTTCCCCAAGGTAGCAGGAAATAAGTGATATCTGTTGGTCGGCACAAATTACTTCACCAAATGGGTCAAAGCTGAGCCATTGGCTAACATCAGAGATGTGGATGTTAAGAAATTCATCTGGAGAAAATTGTTACACGATTCGGGGTCCCTCGTACCCTCATTTTAGATAATGGACTCCAATTTGACAGCAAAGCCTTCAGAAGATACTGTTGCGAACTGGGGATCACTAACAGGTACTCAACTCCAGCTTATCCTCAAGGAAATGGACAGGCCGAGGCTGTCAACAAGGTCATAGTCAATGGGCTTAAGAAGAGACTAGATGACGCCAAGGGAAGATGGGTTGAAGAGCTGTCACACGTCTTATGGACTTATCGAACTACACCACGACGGTTAATAGGGGAGACACCTTTTACCATGACCTATGGGGCCGAGGCTGTTATCCCTTTAGAGGCAAGCTTCCCAACGTTAAGGACGAGCTCCTTCACTCAAGCAGTAATGATGAACTACTAGGGAAGAGCCTAGATTTGATCGATGAATGAAGAGAAAAGGCAGTGATCCAGTCGGCCTACTACCACCAAAAGCTCAGGCAGGGATATGATGCCAATGTAAAGCTCAGACCACTAGCACCAAGGGACTTAGTGTTGAGGAAAGTTGTGGGTACTGCCAAAAACCCATCCTGGGGAAAGCTGGGACCCAATTGGGAAGGACCGTACCGAATTACTTCAATAGCAGGAATAGGTGCATACTACTTAGAAGACTTAGATGAAAAAGTTGTACCTTTTCCATGGAATGTAAATAACCTAAGAAGGTATTATTATTAACCAAAGCATTTCTCTAATTCAAATTTTAAGTCCATTATGATTATATGTCTTGCACTTTGGCAACCATCTAAGTACTAGATAGAACCAAAGTCTTGCATGGTCCTTGGACTCAAACCTATGGGGAAACCAGTTACTTCAAGAAAAATCTAAGTACTAGACAGAACCAAGGTCTTGCATGGTTCTCAGACTCAAACCTATGGGGAAACTAGTGACTTCAAGAAAAATCTAAGTACTAGACAAAACCAAGGTCTTGCATGGTCCTCGGACTCAAACCTATGGGGAAACTAGTTACTTCAAGAAAAATCTAAGTACTAGACAAAACCAAGGTCTTGCATGGTTCTCGGACTCAAACCTATGGGGAAACTAGTGACTTCAAGAAAAATCTAAGTACTAGACAGAACCAAGGTCTTGCGTGGTTCTCAGACTCAAACCTATGGGGAAACTAGTGACTTCAAGAAAAATCTAAGTACTAGACAGAACCAAGGTCTTGCATGGTCCTCGGACTCAAACCTATGGGGAAACTAGTTACTTTAAGAAAAATCTAAGTACTAGACAGAATCAAGGTCTTGCATAGTCCTCGAACTCAAACCTATGGGGAAACTAACTACTTCCAGCAAGAGCTTAGGTGGCAGGTAGAACCTAAATGTTGGGCGGATCCTCGGACCACAACCTTTGAAGAAATTAGCAAGATCAAGCATTCATGCAAGTTGCGAATATAGCCTAAGTATACATTCGGTACCCCGGATCATCTACTCAGTCCCCACCCCCTAAAAATATGAGCAAACGCAAACTAAGTGTCCCCTTAATGCCGGTGAATTAGAATTTAAAGGTCTAATTTCAAATATGATATGTACATAGCCATTTTCACCAATTAGGATAACCAACTCATTAGACACGAGATTCACAGTAATAGCAATAACAATAATAACAATAAACACATAATGTAAAAAAAAAAAAGGAATTTCGTACATTTCATCTAAAGGTCTGATTACAATGATTCCAATGTTCTTAATAAAAAAAAAAAAAAAAAAAAAAAAAAAAAAAAAAAAAAAAAAAAAAAAAAAGGGAGGGAAAACTAAAACAAAAGCTAGCCGGGATGGCCTATTTCTTAAGCTTTATCTTGACCCCTTCCTTGGAGAGCTGAGTAGAAACGACCTCAGGACCCTTGGAGCCCTCACTCGGGGGAACAGTCTGAAGGGGCTGAACTGAGAGAGCTGGCTCCTCGGCATGAAGGGCCTGAGCATCAGCTGTAGACTCTGCAGTCTTCTAGGGCGCTTCAGGGTTCAGGTTTTCATGTGTTTCTGTCGCCCCAGGAAGCTCACCCTCCTCGGCTGGCTCATTAGGAGCAGTTATGGCCAAAGCAACTTCATGCCGAGTAGTCTTAGCCTCCTCAGGAGCAACCTCAGCCTCGGAGCTAGCAGGGGTAGTTTCCCAGATGGCCAGAGGGTAGTATACATTCTCCATCTTCCACAAATCAGATGAAGCCTCAACCCCAGCTTGTTTGAGGGCTTTATTCCAAACCTGGGAACAGTAGAGCCTGCATACTCCAAGTACTTGAGCCTTGAGAGTGGCTTGGGTTTCAGCCACTCCCAAGTCATAAGCCTCCTCCTCGGCTTTCTCCTTGGAGCTCTCGGCCTCCGTCCTGGTGAATTCTGCCTCTGCCTTACCCCTCAAGGCTTCATCCCTGGCCCACTCTGGGATGTTCTTGGCCCCGTCTGCCTCGGCCAGTTTCTTCTTTAAATCAGTGATTTGCTCCTTGGCAATCTTCAACTGATCCTCGGCTTCGAGTAGGCGCTTCGTCTGGTTCTCGGCCTGTTTTTGAGCGCTGGCTAGGCCTGATTCAGCGCTATCTCGGGCCCTTGTCATCTCCTCTCTTGCTTTCAAGAGATCGGCCTTGGAGTTTTTAAGGGTTCGCGTAGCATCTAAGCGCTTGTCGCGTTCGAGCTCCAGGGACCTGCTCTGTTTCTTAGCATCCTCTTTTAACCTATAAGTGGCCTGGATAGCCTGCCAATTGAAACAAGCACACGGTAAGTTGGAAACCAAGGAACGAAAATCAACGGAGTCACAAGTGTTAGAAGTCTTACCATGCCCAAGTATCTCTTGATGCTGAGAAAGACCTACTGCCTCCTCAAATTCCCTAGCTCGGCCATATCGATGGGAAGTAGCAGGGACCTTTCCAACGCATCGGCCACATAGGTGCCTTCACCCCCTCAGAAGTCCCTGAGGGAGGCGTTGTCCATCAATGGTTCCCCGTGGAGCATTGGGGCAGGAAGCCAGGCCTGGGGCTCGGACTGAGTGGCAACCTCTTTTTCTTAGCCTTGGTGCCTGACTTTTAATTGTTTCGAAGCTCGTAAGGCTTCATCTTCCTCCCGAGAGGAGCAAGATTTCCCCCCATCCATGGGCTCCTTGCCTTTGGAAGCCCTCTTCCTTTTCGGATTAGCGGGCTCGGGCTGAGGAGGCAGAGTCAACTGGGAAGGAGGAGGAAGTCTGGACCGAGGAGATGATGGCTGCAATTGGGCGGAAGATGACCTGGTCTGAGCAGGCTGAGGCTGGGGTGGAGGAGGAGGAAGTTTGGATTGTGGCTTCCCCGGTGCGTCCTTCCCTGGTTGGCCCTCAATTAGGTCAAGCAAGCTGGTTAGAGGTTTTCTTTTAAAACCCATTTCGGCCTGAGAAGAAGTCCTTACTGATAGGAGATCCGCTTCAGTCAAATTGGGGTTGCCCAAATCACCAGAGGGATCCTCGAATAGACTAACTGGGTTAAATACAACAAATTCATCCTCGGACGGACCCAAATCACCCTCGGCCTCCGCTGTTTGATGGGATGAAGAAGGGCCTACCAACAGGATGCCTTTGGGGACAGGAGATCCTTCGGGAAGCAAGAACCTGTGTTCCGCTATAGTGATCCTGTGAAGCCGAGGATCTTTGGCTCTAATCACGTGCTTCGGAGCCGAGAATGACTTCTGGATGGGATCGTACCCGAGGATCTTGTGAGCGGCTCTGACTTGATTGTTAGCTTCGTTTACAAAGACCTCCGCCTTGAGGATGGTTTCCAGATCTACCCGGTTGACCAAGTGAAAGTGTCGTTCAAAGGCGTGTGGATCTGCAAAAAGAAAGCATATTCACATTAGCAACCGAACAATGCAAACTATGATAACACCAAAGATTAACCCTCTCCAACTCTGAATACCCCACCTAGTTCCCCCTCCTCTGTTGGACAATGAAGGTCGTCGTGTCACTCCCCAGACACAATGAGAAAGTCCTTATTTAATCCCTTGCTAGTCTCAGGGAGGCACTGGATAAGCCGAACCTTATCGTCCTTCGTCTTCATATAATAGGATTTACCCTTTAGGTGTTGGAGGTTGTAGCACTAGTTTACATCGTGATGGGTTCACCTCAACCCCATTTTCTCGTTTAAGGCGTCCACACAACCCAAGATCCTAAATACGTTGGCGGCACATTGGGTGGGAGCTAACCGGAAATGCCTAAGGTAGTCCCTCATCACCGGCCTTATAGGGATTCTCATACCACCTTCTATGAAGGCGATTATGGGAATCACCACTTCACCCTCTCGCCTCATAAAATGCCACTCCCCTTTTTCACAGTACCTCAAACCTACATTATGGGGTATCCTATAATCGGTGACGAATTTTTCCATTGCCTCTTCGAACTCAACCAACTTTTTTAACTTACCCATCTCTAGAAATGGCTAAAAGACTCAGGGAAGGGCGAAAGAAAGAGAGGAATAAGAGGAAAAGAAACTTAGAAGAGAGAAAACGTGAGTTAAAGGGAGAAGAAAACTTACAGAAATGAGGAAAAGCTTCTCGGACAGGATTTTTATGCTGAAAAAGGACATGAGTTTGGCTGGAGATTTGACCGAATTCAGGATATGTGCGCAAGAACTCTTGAGTGTAAAAGTAAAGAGGCAAATTAGTTCAAATGGGTATTTATACCTCCAATTAAAAATAATTGTGTGGGGTTTCCTGCCCATAAAGTTAAAGAAATCCCCACCGTTAGATTACCATCACACCGTTGAACGTGGGGAGCACAGAGTCGCCAGAATTTAATGAGGACGCTCTCCGTATAACCTAAGCGCCAGGAACATGCCTTAGATAAGTGAAAAAGCTTTGGCACTGATGGAGGACAAGACTTGACAAGCCATGATAAAGGCCCGAAGACACCAAAATCCTCCTCTTCGTCCGAGGAGCCGGACAGCAGAATTTTGAGGGGCTATTGTGGGGTCAAAGAATTTGACAACCCCGACCCATTTTACACTAAGCCCAAGGCCCACGCCAAGGAGAAAGAAATGCCCAAGGACGAATGAAGAAAGCCCAAATTGCCTTGAAACATTGCCGAGGACAATCCTATTCTCGGCCAACCCAGATCCTAGAAGGGAAGAACGGCACGCCATCAAAGGCAGCCTCCCAGAACATCCCAAGAAAAAGGACAAGTATAGTAGGACAGTCATGGGAGCATGGTGTAGGAGCAATTCAAGGAGGAACTGTCACCTCCGCATTAAATGCCCACAACTAACGTTCTGGCCGCATTAATGAGGAAATGACCCCTGAACAGTGCTGTCTTGGTTGTTGCAACGCACAAGAGGTTTGGGAAGGTGGCTGATGGGATAAGCACTCAAGTAGTGATCCGCATGATCAACAGATGGAGGGCCAAGATCAACCGGAAAGGGGGTATATAATGTGAGAAGTCCTCCTGTAAAGGGGGATCGGGAATGAGAAAGGGAGAATACAGAAGCAATTGGCACGATCTTAGAAACCTTTGTAACCAAGCATTGAAGAAATAATAAGAACACTAAGTTCCTCGGAAGAGATGCCCGAGGATAGAATTTCATACTTTAGTCCACGTCCTTGTTATTCAATCCATTCATAACCATGTCTAGTTGTTGTAATCCTTACCAAGACCTAGTTTTTAAACTCATTCTCTATAAATTTATTGTATTGGGTTAGTTGGGCCTAAATCCACTCATTTGATAGGAGAAGTGCTCAATCCCAGTCCCTACAATATTTATAATTGAATTTTTTTTTTCCGATTGATTTTATTCCCTATGATCTAATCTTAAGTTGTAGATATACTTGAAGATAAATATGAAAATAAAAAAAATTGTTGATAATTTATACATGAAAAGAATGTGATACTAAGTACTGAAGATAAAAACCTAAATTACCGCAAAATTTGATTTCTAGATAATTCATAAATTGAAAAGGAAAGATAAAAAAGAAAGAGATGTTTTTTTTTTTTTTAGAGAAAGAAAAGAAAGAGAAGTTGATATTAACAATTAAGGGAAAAAAATAATATGTTAAACTTAATAAATTATAGGAGTTAAACAAAAGACAAAAAATACGCAAAACCTATTCAATTTGATGAAAGAAATTACAGTAAACAAATATATATAAAAAAAATTAGTGTAAACAAATACATACCTGTAAGGTTGTAGGTAGAAGAAGAGAAGAATAGAAGAAAAAAAAAATCATATAGTAGGTATTTATTATGAATTATTTGATATATATACACTTTATATTGAAGAAGTTGATATGATCAAAAAGTCTAATGCCGATCTAATTTGTAGAAGTATGAATTATAGGAAAAGAAGATAAGAACAAAATATTATATATATTTTTTTTGAAAATCTAAAAGGTATGAACTAATAATGCATAAATTTTTTAGTTGATTTTAACGTGTATATATATATATATATATATATGATATAATTTATGTTTTTTTTTAGATTACCATATAATTTATGTTTTTTTTTTAATCTAAAAAATACTAATAGCATTGCTGTTTTTGGACGTGTATAAATATAATTTATATAAAAAAGAAAAGAAAAAAGGATTAGATGAAGAATCATATATAACTTAAACAAAAGATAACAACAACTAAGTTTTTGTATTTATTAAAAAAAATTGATAGAGATGTATATAAAAAATCAATAAGAACAATTATAATTTTGTGTCTATCCGTGAGGTGTTTTAAAAAATAAAAAATAAAATTAAAGGTTGATAATAGTAGTTGTATACATGTACTATGATTTTTTTTTAAAAAAAAATTAATGTTAATATGAACAATTAGTGTGAAACCAAAATTCTAATCCACTAGAATGTTAGAACTCATAAATCATAAATGAAGTAGATCTCCAATGGCTAATTAAATAAATCACTTAGAAATTATAGATAAATTAATAATAAAAGGTTTAGATGAAAATTTTGAATTGTATTCAAATTAAAATTTTTATCAACTTAGAAATTATAGGAGAATAAGATAAGAATTAAAAAAAAATTTATATATATTTTTAAAAATCTAACAAAATTTTTGCAATTTGGTGAAGTTATGTGGTGTAACCACGACTTCTAAACCTAACTTTTATTATATATATATATATATGATTTTTGTTTTTTTATGATTTTAACTTCATTTTTAAAAATTATATATATATATATATATGATTTTTGTTTTTTTATGATTTTAACTTCATTTTTAAAATTTTAAAAATAAAGATAAATGAATTAAATTAGACACGAGCGACCTTTACGTTTTAGCGTCGTAATAAAACAAAAACAAAATTAAAATCAAAATCAAAATCAAAAGCAAGAACAATACAGCTTGACCTTTCTTTCTCTGTGTCGGAGAGAGAGAGAAAGTTCAGGGTTTAGACCTAATTTTCAAATTGAACGAACTAATTAGGTCTCTGCCATTCACTTTTACCCAAACAAAATTTTAAATTCTCTGCAAGTTCTTCTCTGCTCTGCTCAGCTCTGTTCAGCTCAGCTCGGGTGCGCAAAAGTATTGAATTGATAAAGCCCTAATTCGCAGCAATGACTGAGGTATCGTCGTCCTCAGTGCTCAATCAATCTTTATCAAATCACTGCGAATTTCTCTTTATTGTTCACTTTTCATTTTTCTTCTATTTGCTTACAAACTCCGTTATTAGTTTTAGTTTACTTGTAACTTCTCTCTAAGTCTGGCCGTATAGTTTTTGTTTTATTTTAAAAATTCTTCACAGTTTTTTAGTTGTTAGTGTAATTTTTGCTTAAAAAAATCATGGGCACCCTGTAAATTTTTTTTTCCTAGTAGTAATTGTACTGGGTGTGGCTTGTAATGCAATTATAGAACATTAATTGGGAAACCAAACAGAGCAATTTTATTTGGAGTCAATATATTATCAGGAGCTTTAATTTTTTTTGGGTACAACTTAGATACAGTATCTTAACAGGACATTATGTTCTCCAATTGAATTCAATCATCTGATTTCATAAACCAATAAAACATAAATAGTGTTCCCTTACTGTACCTAAGTTTTAGGTTATTTTTTTAGTGCTTTCAAATGTGGGGTTTTTTTTTTTTTTTTTTTGCCATTTATTAATTGGGAAGTGCTGTGTTTACTTCTCATTTGCTAATTGTATGTTTCTTCAAGTTTTTGTTTTTTGTTTGTGGGTTCTTTTGCTTCTTTTTATTATCTATTTTTTTCCCATTTGATTAAAGCTTAAGCGATGGAAGACTGCCAGGCTGCTACTAACATTTCGAAATTGTTTATATGTGTTTCTATTTCTTTTTGTTTTATCTTCTATTTCCAGTATTGGGTTAGCCAGGGCAACAAATGGTGCGACTTCTGCAAAATCTTCATATCAAACAATCCTTCCAGCATTAGAAATCATGAGCTTGGTCAACGTCACAAGGATAGTGTTTCCAAGAGGCTGGATTCTATGAGAAAAGAGGGTGCTGCCAAGGAGAAGGAAAAAAAGGAAGCAGCCCGTGCCCTTGAGCAAATTGAAGCAGTGAGTATTAAGAACAGCAGTCTCTTATATTAATATAGTAAAAATATATGTATATAGTTACATCTCTTTCGACAACGGTGGTTTGTTTTATAATGGTAATTTATATGCTGCAAATCTTGCTGATATTGATTCCTGCATGCATTCAGAAAGCAAAGCGTAGCTATCAGAAGGATATAGCAAAACTTCAAGAGGTTAGAGATTCTCATGCCCAAGCATTGAATGATCAAGATGAAGGTAATGAGATTAATTGTGGAGATGAGATCTGCTATATATATATATATATATATATGTATATATGAATAAGTTTTGGCATAAAATGATGTGATTAAACGCCATCAACATGATAGGGAGTTTACTGACTTAGAGAACCCTGCCTCTAAAGATGTCATTGCCAATTTGATTAAGTAAAAGGTCTGGTTTTAGTTATTAGCTGTCAAGTTGTATGGTCCTGCATAGTTTTTAGTTGGGCATTAGGCTATTAAATGAACTAAGCTCTGAGAGACTACCCAACTACATGAGCTAACTCATGATGAAGCTAATAGGTAAGTATGGTGGCTGGAGTTTGGACAAGATCAAGCTTTATACAAGTTTGACTGGTTAACAAGCCAAGCATGATAATTACTAGTTTCATCCTGATAAGGATCCTGAATAGTTGAGTATACCTAAGAGACAGTAAACCATAGCAAATACTTTAAGGGAGAGTTATAAAGCTGATTCATTATCAAGCTTCACGATTCTGGGGTTTGTTCAATATCTAATTTGCACTGCCAAGTGTAGGAGCTCTAGATTCTATGATGGAAATAAAAGAATGAATGCAGGAGCTGACTCATTTAGACTACCGAGCCATCTTTGGCATGGTTCATATGTCAACAAGCTAAGCTAGAAGCCTAGAACAACCTATTTTTTGAAGTTGCCTTAGTCGTAGGTAGGCATATATATTTCCTCTCTTCTTGGGTAGCTTAGCAAATATAAGCACCGTTTAGGTGTGTGAACATTCAACCAGTAATGAACACCAAGGGTAGCACAGTCAGTTGGGAACCATTGATTAAGAGGAGGTCACTAGTTTGAATCTCCCGCATCCCCTCTATCTCTCCTTGGGGGCCAAAACTTATCACCCAAAAAAAAAAAAATGCAGTTGCTATACAAATAAGTGAGCGAAATAGATATGTTCTTGAACAAAATTCCATCCCCTTCCACCTCCAGTCCTATATTTTGTTTTAGTTTACCAGATAGGCCCTTAGTTTTCATTTTCTTTGAACGAGCAGGATTACTTTAGTGGTTGATGAATCATTCTTTTCTTGATTGTGGCACTGTTTCAAACTGATACAGCTATGAATGATGACAGAATGGGAGTATGACAGCACTTCGGGCTATTATTACAACAAAAGTAATGGTTTCTACAATGACCCAAACTCAGGCTTTTACTATTCTGATGCAGTAGGTATGGAATCTTACAATTGGATTCTTTACTTAGTTCTTTATCCTTCCCCTTTCCTCTAATATCTATTTAGTATATATGCTGTTAAATTTATATTTATGAAGAGAGAATGTAACAGGGAAGTGGGTGACACAGGAAGAAGCATATGCCACACCTCAGTTTTCCTCAAATTCTAAACATAAAGGACCCACTTTGAAAAGGCCGTTGTCAGCTTCAGAGGCAGCACTAGTTACAGAAAATAAAGATGCTGCTAAAGTTCAAAGTGGACCAGCACCTGGGCCTGTTGTTTCAGCTTCTTTAAATCCCATGAGATCCGTTAAAGGTGCTCCATCATCAGTTGCTATTGGCAAGAGAAAGAGGCAAGATGAGAAGCCAAAGGTTATATCCAAAGAAGAAGCAGCTGCCCTTAAAGCAAGGGAAGCGGCAAAGAAGAGAGTTGAAGAAAGGGAAAAACCGTTGCTTGGCCTCTACAGGCCTCTTTAATTTTAATTTGTCTCGGAACAAGGGGTATGTTTTTAGCATTTCTTTTCAGCCATATTTTTATCTCAATTTATGTTCCAACGTATAAGTTGATGTGCTACTCCACACAGCAGATAAAAAAACTAAAATGATTGCTTCCATCAATCTACATATTTCCTCCTCATGATTAACTCCATATGATTGATAGCATGTTGTGTAGTGCACAATCATGTTGTGAGGATTATGGGTCTGATAATGCAATGTTGGTCTCAATTATATCATTTGCTTGCTAGTTAGAATAAGAAAACTATGACTGCTACTATTTCTTGCACTGCAATTATTATATTCAAACATTAATATAAATGATGTGAGGACAGGAATAAGATAGCAAATGAAATGGCTTGTGAGGAAAAAATGAAAAAGTTTCACTGGTCATTAGATTGAGGGAGGGATGTGCCCAATAAAACTTACTGGAGACATGGTTGCGATGGAGAGATTTATGTTGTAAGGTGCATGTGCATTTGGCATGCCATCTGCTGTGTGTAACATTATAGAGATAGTTGTGTGAATTAGGTCACAAGGTTGTAACCAGTGTACAATGCTTTTGCGGGGTCTAGGAGAGGTGGTTGGTAGGAAGCCTTTCCCTAATTTTGGAGAGGTTGGTTATTGGACTAGATTCACAATGTCGAGAGATATTTATCAAAATTGTGAAATACATCACTGAAATTGCATTGCCTGTATTTTAGTGGTGACCACTTTGCGTCATAGGAGAACGGGGTTTGTGATGCGGGAGACGCAAGAAGATTTTTATTTAGTATTATTTATGTTTGCAAGTCAATTGTATTTTTATGTTTTAGGTCCTAGTAGTTTATTAAGCTATTAGTATTTTAATATTTGGGAGTAAGGTTATTTTTGTAATAAGGCAATTAGGGTTTCCTACGTCAATTAGAACTAGGGTTTAGCAATCCTTATAAGCAACCTATTGTACATGATTATTCCATTTCACTTGCACCTGGGTTCTTGGTGGTTTGTTAAAGCTATTTGCTACAATTGCATAAAACTCTGCTCCTTTCTTTATAAAGTGGGAGTGGATGTTGTTCTTAGCCTTTTCAATTTGGAACAAATATTTATTTATGTTAAGCCAAATAAGCCATATGTCTTGAGGAAACAAAATCTTCACAATTCCTTTTCAACCACTTCAAAAGAGGCTGCCCAAAAAAATCATGCCTAGTATCATTGATACCTAGAGCTTCCTAAACATTTTTGGCCATTATACAGTCTCTCAAAACATGAGTAATAGACTTGGTTTATATTCCACACAGATCACAGGTGGGGTTAAAAGATTAAAACTCCTTTGAACCTAAAACTTCTCGGGTAGGAATGCCATGATGAGAGCAATGCCAAAGGAAAAAAAATTTATTCTAGTGTAGTACTGGTTTTCCAAACCCACAAGCTAGGAGAAGCCTCTAGGTTCAAAAGAGTTCAATCTTTTACATGCAAGTAAGCTCATTTTAATGAAGGACCCATCTTTGGAGAAAACCCATATTAGTTTATCTTCTTGACCCGGGCTTGAAGCAAGGGCATACCTTATGTTTCCTGTATAACTCTTTTAGGCAAGATGAAAGACACCCCAATTCCAAAGACAATAAAATCCTTGACTGAGAGGTTCAATTTGGTTCCTTAGGGTGATGTGGGAGACGCAAGAAGATTATTATTTAGTATTATTTATGTTTGCAAGTCAATTATATTTTAATGTTTTAGGTCCTATTAGTTTATGGGGCTGTTAGTATTTTAATTTGGAAGCAAGGCTATTTTTGTAATAAGGCAATTAGGGTTTTCTAGCCAATTGGAACTAGGGTTTAGCAATCCTTTATAAGTAACCTATTGTACTCTTTATGGAGATAGTTGATATTTTGATGAATGAAAAAAAAAAAAAAAAAAATGGCTGTTTGGCCTTTCTTTGGGCTGGTGCTGACTCTAGGTCTATCTTAGGTGCTGACTTCTAGTGGTTTTCCTGCTTGGTGCTAACTCCAAGCAAGGCCTAGGTGCTGACTCCTAGGTCATATTTTTTTATTTTATTGTTGTTTCAATTTTGTTCTGGTTGTCCTGCATTATAGGGGCCTAGAGACAGCCAGAAATCACCCCATAGGCAAGCAGAATCTCCATTAGAAATGGACCATTTGATGCATTTATTGAGAACTATACCTCCATCTTTGCACGCTGTCCAAATATGAGATATGCAGGCAACTATATCTCCTTCCTTTTTCACGATTCTAGATCGAGTAAAGGTACTCTTTAATTAGCATTTGGACCCTTGGAGCTTCAAAGTCCTATGCCATTCTCCAACACAGTTTGGCAAGAATGGCAGGTTTCCTCTATTTCATCTGAAAAATACCAAGATCTCCAAGGTCCTTGTGCAAAGTCACTTTATTCACTTGGAAAAAGATCTTTTGGCTAGTAGCTTTTATTATTTAAATGGAAATAAATGTTACTTTTTTGGGAAAAGAATAAATGTATTTGCCCCCTTTAATACTCAGCAATAAATACTTTGAGATAGAAAGTTAAAAATGTATACTTTTACACACAAATTTTTTTTTTTTTTAATATATTTGGTAATGTTAATCACTTTTCCCTTTTTTTTTTCATAAACAATTTCTTAAAATAGTCTATTAATGTATGTCTTAAGAGCATATGTTAGCGAAACCATATATATATATATATAAACAATGAATTAATTAATGTTTTGATATGTGTTCTGATGGTAGTTCTATAAGGAAAGTTCTATAAGGAATGTATGGAAGTTAGATCTTCTCTTTAATGAATTTGATATTTATCAAAAATATTTTGATATGAAATGTAGATCTAAATAGAATGGATTATGTGTTTAAGAATATGAATACCAAAAGCTTTATAGCCATATTTTCCATATGTGCAATACATGTTAGAGAGAAAATATCTGATCTTACAAAATGAATTTAAACAAATTTCAAATTCTAAAATGCAATTTTCATTAATAAAAAAGTTCCAAACTAAATTGAATTTACATCAGGTATCAAGTGAGATCCTTCAATTTTGCCATATGGTCTGTCTAAGTACTTTGAACCTAATTCACATCATTGCGTAGAGCCTCCAACATCACCACATGGGGATCCTTCAATTTTGCCATATGGTCGGTCTAAGTATTTTGAACCTAATTCACATCATTGCGTAGAGCCTCCAACATCACCACATGGGAGGTCCGAGTGTTTTGAACTTGATCCATCACATTGCCTAACCCACGCACCTCATTCACCAACTCAACTAATGTCTTCTTGATGATACTAATTAGTACAAGTAAAAGTTTTACAAATTAACCCACAATGCAAATAATAAAATCAATAGGCTATCAAAAGAAAATATAAATAAGTATTATATATTTTCAGATGGCTCATATTTGGCTTGCTTCCTCTTCGTAGCTTGCACTGATAACGGCATCTTGCAATTTTTCTTCAACCCATACTTGCACCCACCCATTAATCGTGTACAATAGTAAACACCCTATCACCCACCCATTAATCGTGTAAATGGCAAAATGCACGTATAGGAAAGTAAAGAGAAGGCAAATGTTGAATCTTTAAGTTTTCGGGACTTTAAGGAAAAGACCAAATGACATAATGACATAAAGAGGTTACACGTGACATTGATAGCAGAATCTCTGCTGCTCTTTGCCTCCAACCTTGGCTCTCAATGCCTCTCTGTTATCTATACCAACCCTGTTCCCTATTTTGCTCACCGCTGTGGAGTTCAATGGCACAATCATCCACCTGCCATCTGTGCCTTCAGCAAGCTCTGTCGGCGGCTACAACGTTACAGTGGTTAACCACCACACGTGTGGTACACCCATGCCTTTAATTCTTTCTTGTCAAGTACCTCATTGTAGATCAGTCATTTCTTTATCTTCAAAATGGCTCTCTTGATTTTAGGTTTTTTAACATCATCGCTCCCACCCTTTGGCATTATGGCGTCTCTTGGTGGTTTTGAAAGAAAAGAAATGAATGGAGAAAGGAAAGAGAAGAGTATCTTGGAATAAAGAGAACAAAGAATTGACTGAGACTTGGAATATGATACAGCCTATTATATATATATTTGTAACTGAAATAACCAAGTAACTTGGCTTTTTGAAGGATATAATAGACAGCTTGAGGGAGTGAGAGAGAAAATAACACAAAGATACCTATGTCCATGAAAAAAACCTTAAACCACCGCATCTTTACTATCCTCTACATTTTTACTATACTAGTATATAACCTATGCATATGTGCAGTATAATTAAAAACAATCACAATTACGCACAGATATGGATTAAAATTATACCTGGTATAAGAGTTACATCTTCTTTAAGTTACTATATGAGTTCCCGTACAATGTGCCGTACAACTTATTATTAGTTTTCTCCAATATTTCAATAAGATTTAGCTTAACTGGTTGACACTCCAATTTCCAATAGAAACATACAAAATTCAGATCCCCACCCTCAATTATTGATGTATAAAAAATTTAAAATAAATTTTCATGTAAAAAAAGGGTACTCTTTAGTTATTTTATAGACAAAATAAAAAGACACTAAGAATAGTATAGTGGTTTGATCATACTAAATATGTGTTTACAAATTAAAAATTGCATGATATAGTTGCTCAAATAGATAGACATGTTTCAGCCCTACTAAAAAATGCAAAAATCCGTGACAGTATTCCAACAATCTTGTTAATAAACATCATATTATATTACATTATATATATAATAAAAGTTAGGCTTAGACGCCGTGGTTACACCACATGATTTCACTAAATTGTAGAAATTTTATTAAATTTTTAGATTTTTAAGGAACTAAAAAGGAATAGTATACTACCAGGACTCTAATTCATTTTTATCATTAAGTAGTTTATCTCTTTAAAAAAAATAAAGAAATAAAAAACTGCTTCATATTTGCTTCATGTAAGATTGTAGGTATAGATTAATATTAGATTAATCAAAAAAATATTCATCAAATTGTAGAAATTTTATTAAATTTTTAGATTTTTAAAGAACTAAAAATGAACAGTATACTATCAAGACTCTAATTCATTTTGATCATTAAGTAGTTTATCTCTTTTAAAAAAAAATTAAGAAATAAAAAACCGTTTCTCGTTTGCTTCATGTAATATTGTAGGTATAGATTAATATTAGATTAATCAAAAAAATATTATATAGTTAGCGTAAAATAAAAACTGCTTCATGTAAGATTGTAGGTAAATTAATATTAGATTAATCAGGACTCTAATTCATTCTCATATCTAATTCATTGTTATCATAAAGTAAGTGTATCTCTAAAAAAAATAATAAATAAAAAACTGCAGATTAATATTAGATTAATCAGAACTCTAATTCATTCATATCTCAAATTCAAAAAATCAAGACTCTAATTCTTTCTTATCTCTAATTCATTTTTATCATAAAGTAAGTGTATCTCAAAAAAAAAAAAAAAAAAACATATTGCTTCTTGTAAGTGTTTTTTTTTTTTTTTTGGTATTAACTTTAACGTAAACCAAAAAAAAAAAAAAAAAAAAAATCTAATAACAATCTAGCTAATAACGTTAACTATTTTTTTGGGATAAAGTATTTAAAAAAAAAACTAATATATTGTGGGGCACAAGAATTTAAATAAGGTACTTGTGTCATGTGTCGTATCCATGGTTGAGGAGTCCATTATCGTGTTGAGGAGGCCACACGCTCGGACAGAAGGCCACGTCAATGGCATGTTACCAGAAGAGGTCAAACCGTAGGGAAAGAGTTTCGGGAAAAGGGTTAGCCCTGACATGACTGAAGGGATGGTGACTGTCACCACATTTAATGCATCCCATCAAACCTCCTAACTGCATTTATGTGGAGAAGACCTTTGAACAATGCTGTCTTGGTTGCCCCAACTTACAAGGGGCTTGAAAATGAGTCTGATGGGACAAGCACTCAAGTAGGGGCCTGGACGATCAACAAATGGAGGGCTAAGATCATCTAAAAGGAGTCATATAATGTAAGAGACCTTCCAGGGAGAGGTGATCGAAAAAAATCTGTAGAGAACACACATTGTAGCAACAAAAGCTGAAATTGTATCCAAGTTTAAAAGAACTAAATTCAAGAATCATTCTCCTTGGACTTTGCCGAGGAAGGATTTCCTTACTTTAAACTTGTCTTGCTTTACTGTCTTAATATCTCTGATTCATTGTGCGCATTGCCTGATTCATTGAGGCCTAGCTTTTTAAGCCCACTCTCTACAAATTCATTGTGTGGGGCTCTTTGGGCCTTAACCCATTCATCATTTGGGCTTAAGAATCAAAACCACACCTTTACATATATAATTAACCTAAACTTCTTGATTAGGTAACTTCAAGGACTTTAGAGTATTTGATTTTTACTTGAACTCCTTTTCTAGGTGGAGTATGTATATATATACACCGTTAGTTGGTGTAGCTTTTCATTCTCCAACTTATTGTATAGTTTTTATTTTTTATTTTTTATTTAGGCTTCCATTTTTCTACCTACAATCATGTAGGTATGTATTTTTTACTCTAATTTTTTATTATAATCAATTAAATACGTTTTATGTATTTGTTGCCTTTTGTTTAAACTAATTTTCTTATGTTTTTCTTTTTTTGAGGGGGTAATTTCTTTATGTTTGATCTAATTCATATGTTAATGGTTTGATCCAATTTAATTATTTTGTTGTCCAATATATATGTAAGTTGTCGTAGTAAATTCAAATCATAGACTATTAAATTTACATACAATTTTGAAATCTATATGGTACACTGTTTTTTTAACTCTATTTAATTTTCTTCTTGATTTTTATTTTATTTTTTATTTTTTTCAGGTTTGTCAAAAAAGATTTCAAGCATCCTAAGAAAGGTTAGAACAAAGGTTTTATTCCTCGAATAGTTCTATCTTTAAAAAGTGGCCAACTTTATGTTACTTTGTCTAAAGATTTTAATTATTAATATTATTGTTAACAATATTGCAAATCACTTATATTGTAGATTCATTAGATATAAAATTCATATGCGAATAGTTTGATACATATAACTACAAATGATATTATAGCACAATTGGTATGTTAGAAGATAATTTTGTATTAAGGTGCTATCATTTTATATTTGATGGTTGTTATACCAATGCAATTTATTCATTTCGTTATAATAATTACTTATTTGGTTATAATAAAACTGTGCAATGCACAGGTCTTCAACTAGTTTGCCATATAAATTACTCGTATAGATACAAAAAGAAGAATTCTAAGACTGATACACAAAGAAGTATGTTACACTTGTACAGAAAGCAAATTTTCTTTCGTGCTAAACAGGAAGACTTGGTTTATGTATGAGCAATAACAATAGAACTAATCAGACGAAAGCTACCGCAGAACCAGCATACCCCAATTCCTTTAATAGAGGCTTCAACTATGACTATAAATTTAGAGCCCAAAATTACAAGCCTGGATAAACTCCATTTCATAATCAACATACTTTGTCAAAAGTGGCCGAAACTGAGTTATGGCAATGTCAAGCCATGGCTTCATGTTCCCGTTAAAGTGCACCACTGCACGTTGCGAATCTCATCTGCGCTAATGCTTGGATTGTAACCAAGTCCCAGAACATGCCATGACTTGTCCAATGGCTTCGTTGTCGAGTAAAATGTGATTAGACCTGGGGGCAATGTACCCAACTTCCACAAGGTGCGGTTCTCATTCTGCAGCAAGATTACCGTAATAGGTTAATAATGATAGCTCCAATAAAAGTGCAAAACAGAATAAATTAATCACAATGAAACTAGGATGTTCAATGAAGTTTTTTTTTCCCTTCTTTTCAAAGTTATATCTGTAAGGTTGAATTTATTCAACCATCTAATTGGCTTTATTCCGTGCCAAATTTGCTTGTATTTCAGCATTTAGTAACCCTGTATTTAGGTGGGCTTGTTGTAAGGGTAGTGAGTGAGATAGAATGAAGTTTGCTCAAAAGTGTGCAAGAAAACAGAGACTCGCGGCTTGGCCTCGCGAGTGACTCGCGGCTGCAAACCGCCAGACGCAGCACACATGCCAAGCATGCCGAAAGGTGAACAGTCATGCTAGCTGGAGCACTACAGGACAAAATAGGACAACTGGCCATACGGTTATCTCGCGACTTAGTCAAGTCGCGAGGTCAAGCCACGAGCCACCCCTGTTTTGTAAATCCTGACGTTTCACATTCCTCTCTCACTCCAGTATAAATACCCATTTTACCCACAAATGTAAGAGAGCTTCCAGAGAGAATTTTGAGAGAGAAACCCTAAAGAAAAACAAGATTGATTCACCCACAATCTATACATTAGAGTCTCTTCAAATTCCTCAACTCTCTTCCTCTCCATTGTCAAATCCTTGAGAGGCATCTTACCAAATCTTGTTCTCACCATATTCATCACTGTGAGAGAGCTGTTTGGATTTATGGGAAGCAGTTAGGAAGGAACCAATCTTCATTGGTTGATGCTACGGTCTAGTAGTGGAATCCGGGAAGCTAGAAAAAAAAAAGGTTCGGCGCAACCTCGTTGGAGCAAAAAGTTTGGAGGGCTTAGGTGCACTGAGTAGATTAGGCTTGGAGGGTCTATTGCTGTCCATGTATCCCAACTATATTTTCTAGTGGATTGTTTACCGCTTGGAGGGCGGCGGAGAGGTTTTACGCCGAGGGCTTCGGTTTCCTCTTCGATAACACATCGCGTGTTGTCTTTGTGTTTGCATCTTCCTTCCCTTTTATCTATGTCTTTTATTATCTGCTGTGGGTTGAGATTTTAATTTGGCTTAGTTAGTTTTTCCAATTCCATATTATAGTTTATGTTAATTTTCCGCACACTAGTTGTTTGACATAATGCTTGAATTAGTTAAGTTGTAATTTGGGGGTCTAAACGTTCAAGGGTGTTTATACACATATTTGAACTTTCAATTGGTATCAGAGTGGATACACTGTTATTGGTTTCATTACCATTGTGTGATCCTTGACTCCCTTTTGAGATGGATCGGTCTCAATCCCTAAATGCACCTCCATATTTTGATGGTAGTAATTATGCTTTTTGGAAGGTTCGCATGAGAGCTTTTCTGTGTTCTATTGATGAATCTGTTTGGGATGCTGTTGAGATTGGTTGGACCAGACCTGAGGCAGCCAAATCCACATGGGATAAGGCAGCACTCACTGCATCTAATGCTAACAGTAAAGCACTCAATGCTATTTTCTGTAGTGTGTCTCCAGATGAATTTCACAGGATCTCCCACATTACCGTTGCCAAAGAAGCATGGGAGATATTGGAAACCACCTATGAAGGCACGAAGAAAGTGAAAGACACCAAGTTGCAAATGCTGACCACTCGGTTTGAGGAGCTCAAAATGAGTGAGGATGAGTCCTTTGACTCTTTCTATGGGAAGCTAAATGAGGTGGTTGTCAGCAAGTTCAATTTGGGGGAGAAAACGGAGGATTCTAAAATTGTAAGGAAGATCCTTCGATCATTGTCGGAAAGTTTTCATGCTAAAGTGACAGCAATTGAAGAGAGCAAGGACCTTGATGACATCAAAGTCCAGGAGCTGGTTGGTTCTCTTCAGACTTATGAGATGTCACTGCCCAATCAACGGAAGAGTAAATCTCTTGCTCTTAAGACCATTAATGAGAAGGTGGAAGATCAAGACTCATCGGGAGAAGATGTGGTTGACAAAGATGTTGCATACCTTGTTAAAAATTTCAGAAAGTTCTTGAAATTCAAAAATAATGGCAAATTTGATGATAAAAGAAAATTCCAAAGTTCTGGAAGGGAGAAAAGGGAATTCAAAAAGAAAGATGGAAAAGAATCCCAACCTACACAAGGTGTCACTTGTTTCGAATGTAACGGGCATGGACACTTTAAGAAAGAATGTCCAAATTATTTGAAATCGAAAGGCAAAATGTATGCCACAACATTGAGTGACTCGGATTCATCTGACTCAGAATCTGAAGAAAGCTATGATGGAGAGGGGAACTATTCAGCTTTTATGACTATTGCTCATGTTGAGTCTTCAGACGAGTTGAATCTGCTTGTACGAGACCTTGGAGAACATAGTGATGAAGAATCACTGGGAATTGTTGAAGAATCAGATGCTGAAGAAGATGAAAGCACAGCCAATCTTCAAGAGAATTATAACTCACTCCTGGAGAAGTCGGGTGAGTACACAAGGGTGGCCAAAGCTGCTGTGAGAAAAATGAAGAAGGCAGAGGAGGATTACAAAAGTCTCATAATCCGATATAGGGAGGCCAAATGTGAGATAGAAACACTGAATGGTGAGCTGTCAGAAACTTACACAAAAGTGAGATTTCTTGAGCAAGAGGTTGTGCAAGCAAATGCTAAAATTGAGAGAGTCACCACTAAGAAGCTAGATGATGTTATTTCATCTCAAAAGAGTTTTTCAGACAAATCCGGATTGGGATATACCGGAGGAAGTAGCTCATCTGGAACTGTCACTAAAGAAGTGAAGTTTATAAAGGCTAAAGATCCTGTTGTAGTTGACCTTACTGCTGAGAAGCTCAAGATGGAGGAGAAGAAGAATGTGGAGAACCAACGGTTGTTGAATCCTCGCAATCAGTATATGGGCAGGTCTGAATCTCGTGCCAAGTCTCGTCCACGACCACAAAGAGGTCCTAGATCAACTTATGTGTGTCATCATTGCGGACTTCAAGGGCATACTCGACCAAATTGCCAAAAGCTGAGAGCAAAGAATAGTGCAACTCCTCAAAGGTCAGGAGGACCTAGAAATGATAGAAGAAATTGGGCAGGTGAACAATCTAGAGATCAAAGTGGTGATCCCGGAATGATGAACGTGATGAAGATGATAGGTGCATTCACCAATTGCTTGGAAAGCTTCTCAAGAAGGTTTGAAAGCCCTAACTCCCGTACCCAATCCTATAAGGAAATCACCCCAAACGCAAGTGACGTGTGGGTGAAAAAGGGTACTCATGCATAAGCATTACAACATGTCCATGCATTAATACTTCCTATGCTTTGCGACGATGTTTGTTTGTTTGCTTGTTGTTTTTGCTGATAGTTGTTTGCTTGTCTACTTGTGCATACTTTTAATTTTTATTGTTGTTTTTTATCAATCTTTTTCTTCTAGTGTCAAAAATCCAAAAATCACATAAAAATTAGAAAATCAAAAAGTTTGATTGACTTTGTTGAGCTTTTGTCTCAAATCATGTTTTGCCTTGTACCTTTGTGCTAATGGCTTTGTGCATTTTCGAGCATTGCTTGTTTCTTTGCACTCATATCACTATGGAAGAAATCTTGAAATCTATGTGATTGTTGTAAATAGATCTTCAAACTTGTCATGAATGATTAGTGAATGGTTTTGATGATCTTGAGACATGCATAGACTTGTGTCTATATATCTTCCCACTCTTTATTTTTTGTTTTTGCTAAAAAAAGCTCACCAAATGTAAATCTCTAAATGAAAAGAGATATTGAGCTGCAAAAGCCTGTCGCACATTCTAGTATTCGACTAGGAAAAAGGGTAAGCGACCTAAAATTAAAGTGATTGTTTATTCAAAAAGCCAAAGGCTAGTTCATTAAAGTGAAATATCAAATATCACTCTCACAATGAGAGGTGATTGTCTCAAAAGATCAAAAAGATCAAATTTTGTGATTGAAAGTGGAGTCAAATGTAAAACTCCAAGATATGTTATCAAGTTTTGTGGGAGGTCATATATACATATTTCAATAATTGAGATAGATCACATGATCTAGTGCTAATTGTATATGACTTGGTTGAATTGATCATTGAAACTTCACATTAGACTAAGGACTATCTCATTGTTGATATCCACACACAACACACAAGTTTATGTTCAATAAATGCCATAATCATTTGTGTTATTGTACTTGTTGAAATGTGTTTTCACATGCTCAATCTTTGTTAATTCAAGCACAAAAAGATTTTTGAGTGTTTTAGGTATTTTTGGAAAGTATTTTTTTAGAAAAATCTGAAAATTTTCAAAAATCCAGTTTTGCCCTGTTTTGGCGACTCAGTCACGGGTAAGTCAAGTTGCGAGCCTCAGTTGTGTCTTCGCGGGTCATTTTTGGCGAATTGTTCGTGAGTGGAAGGTCCAGTCGCGAGGGTTACTCAGAGATTTTCGTGGTTCAGCTCGCGACTCCCTCGCGGGTAGACCTTCCAGTCGCGAAAAACACTTAGAAAAATTTTTCAAACTTTTGTCTTTTAGTGTTTTGGCGGCTTGAATTGGCGACTTCGTGGCGACTCACTTAAGTCGCGAAAAACGCGTGTTTGGCAAAAATAGGGGCAGTTTTTAAATCTTTTTTAGTTTTCCCTCGAACTTTTGTGACTATTCATCTTCTTTCTCAACTGTCTCCTTCCCAAACACTCCGTGTACCCATTTTCAAACCTCATTGGTGCTTCATTTTTTATCCAAATCATCAAGAAAAGGTATGGGTCTTGTTTTCCTCATCTCATTTTCCCTATTTCATAAATGTTTTTCATACCTTTTGGATTGATATTATGTTCGAAACATTCCTCTCTTTGTGTGATGGGTCTGGCTTGTTATGTTTGTTGTTGATTTCATCCGTTTTCATGTTGAGGGGTCACAATGTGCTTTTTCATTGTTCTGATATTTGCCTATTGTTGATTCTGAAAATCTTTTGTTAAATGGGTTTGGTATTTATGTGACTTGCTCCTTTCACTTGTTTGTGTGCTGATGTTGGCTTACGGCATTGGTTTACTGTGCTTTTATGTTAACATAACGTGTGGATGATGGCATCTTGAAAGTATTCCTTTAAAAACAACTTCTTTTTCTAAATGTTGTGTATCACAGCCATGTGCTCTAGTTTGGGTGCTCTGATCCTTCATTTTGAAATTTTTTCCATGTTCATATCTTATGTGGTATGTTTTATGATATCCGTTCTGAATGTTCGAATGCTGTCTTTGTATGCATATCATGGTCATGGTAAATTGTCTCTTTGACAGTTCTGGTTGAATTTGTCTCTCTATGCTCTTTTGCACTATCACCATTTTGCTGCACCTGTCATATTGTGCACCTTAGTATTAATGGAAGTTTGTTTGGGTCTGCACTGTCTTAAGTCTATTTTTATGTATTGAAATCTCTGTTTTTCACTTCTTTTTGCATCGGATCATGTTGATATTTATCTTGTGTGGTACTGTTGTTGGTTCTTTGCTGTGGGCCTATTCTCTTGCAGATGTCTCGTCGATCTTCCAAGGGTAAAGACATTGTTGCTGACGATCTAGCAACACCAGTTGCTAAAAGGACTCGACTATCATCACAGGCATCTCAAAACTCCAATGAGGAGAAGTTCAGAACTCGCTCACCTCACACATCTATTCAAACATCTTTGACAAGTCAACTCCCATAGTGGAACGGGTGGTGGAGTTTAACACCTTAGGGACCACTTTTATCCCTCGAATCTTTGAGCGACGAGATTGGGCAAACTTGTTTGGGAACTTTGTCGATCCAATGGATGAACTAGTTAAAGAATGCTTCTCCAATGCAACTGATCTTGGAGCTGAACTTATTTTCTGGGTCAGAGGAAAAGAGTTTGGCATTTCCCCAAACTCCATCGCAGATCTTCTCGGCATCACTAGACCTCAGAATGTGGATCTAACTCTGTACGATGATCGAACTCCAGAGATTCAAGAAATTCTACAAATCCTAGGATCCGATCATGAAGTATCCAATACAGGAACATCCATCAACACCGCAAAGTTTGCACCAGAGCTGACCACACTGAAATTGATCATGTTCACTAATCTCTATCCACTGTCCAACACTACATTCATAAATCTTGGGAGAGCTCTATTCCTTTGTGATCTTATTACAGGAGCCCCCATTGATATATGTGTTCACATCTTTTACACCATGAGGAAGACCGCGGTTCGAACTGTAGCTCGAGGAATTATTCCATTTTGCAGTCTCATCATGAAGCTTATTCTTCGTGAAGGCATTGTTCCTCCCACAGATGGAAAAATGTTGACTCGTCAACGTCCTATTTCCATGTACACTCTTCAAGCTAGCAGAAGTCACTCCTCTAAAATACCAAAGAGTGCACACATCTCTCCGGTTACTCCATCTTCTCCTGAGTCAGAGACACCTGCACATACCATATCTACTTCGCATGCTGTTCCTGAAGTTCCACAAGCTAGTATTCCGCAAGCACAGACTGATCCTCATACTGATAGAGTGGGCAGTTTACTTGAACATATTCAGAAACGCATTGATGAGATTGTAACACTTCTCTACTCCACAAACAACCATGTTCAAATGCATCTCGAGACTATGGAGAATTAGCTAGACGTTATTCAATAAAAGTTGGACGACAGCCTTTAGCTATTCGTGCCAAAAAGGGGGAGAGCATTCAGTAAGGGGGAGAAAGTTCAAAGGGAAGTGTGCATAGTGATAGGGGGAGTGATAGGCCTGATCAGAGGGGGCGGATATTACCTAAGGGGGAGTGTTTTTGCATTCTTCTTCAGTTTAAGTTGTTATATTTTATTTAGTTTAAGTTGATATATTGTGTTTTGTACCTATTTGTACCCATGTGCTTATGTAAGTTTTTAAGATTAATGTTTTTATGCATAATCTGTAGGCTTTATGGTTTGTACCTTGCTTAATGCAGCCTTTTATGCTATGTTGATATCAGTACTTCTATCTAAATGTCTTGCATTTTGATTTATGTACTGTCACTCTTGTGCCCTTGTAGGATTGTTCCTAGATGCATATACTTTGTGTATTATGCATTGGTTGAGTGTTGAGCATACAAGTATCTTGCCTTGTGCTTGTTAGCTTGTATGTCCTTGTGTTCATTCCAAGTGTGAATGAGCACTGTGGTCACTACCTTGTAGTGATTACTTGGTTGATCAAGCCATGGTTTGTTTCTTAACTCCATCTTTGCTTGATCACATATTGCCTGTTTCATATGCATTTCACAATTTTCTGCTTACAATGATCATGGTGTATTGTTGTGTTTCAGGAGTCTTATGTTCATATGATTCAAGTGCTTCACAGCTTCTAGAGTTAGGTGTGAGTGAGTTTTGCTCAACTGTTCCCAACTCACATGTTAAGTCTAGAGTCTGTTTTAGGGTTTTGTCACGGAATAGCCAAAGGGGGAGATTGTAAGGTTGAATTTATTCAACCATCTAATTGGCTTTATTCCGTACCAAATTTGCTTGTATTTCAGCATTTAGTAATCCTGTATTTAGGTGGGCTTGTTGTAAGGGTAGTGAGTGAGATAGAGTGAAGTTTGCTCAAGAGTGTACAAGAAAACAGAGACTTGCGACTTGGCCTCGCGGGTGACTCGAGGCTGCAAGTCGCCAGACGCAGCACACGTGCCAATCATGCCGGAAGGTGAACAGTCATGCTAGCTGGAGCACTACAGAACAAAACAGGACAACTGGCCATACGGTTATCTCGCGACTGGATCTCACGACTTAGTCAAGTCGCGAGGTCAAGCCGCGAGCCACCCCTGTTTTGTAAATCCTGACGTTTCACATTCCTCTCTCACTCCAATATAAATACCCCTTTTACCCACAAATGTAAGAGAGCTTCCAGAGAGAATTTTGAGAGAGAAACCCTAAAGAAAAACAAAATTGATTCACCCACAATCTATACATTAGAGTCTCTTCAAATTCCTCAACTCTCTTCCTCTCCATTGTCAAATCCTTGAGAGGCATCTTACCAAACCTTGTTCTCACCATATTCATCACTGTGAGAGAGCTGTTTGGATTTCTGGGAAGCAGTTAGAAAGGAACCAATCTTCATTGGTTGATGCTATGGTCTAGTAGCGGAATCCGGGAAGCTAGAAAAGAAAAAGGTTCGGCGCAACCTCGTTGGAGCAAGAAGCTAGGAAGGCTTAGGTGTACTGGGTAGATTAGGCTTGGAGGGTCTATTGTTGTCCATGTATCCCAACTATATTTTCTAGTGGATTGTTTACCGCTTGGAGGGCGGCGAAGAGGTTTTACGTCGAGGGTTTCGGTTTCCTCTTCGATAACACATCGCGTGTTGTTTTTGTGTTTGCATCTTTCTTCCCTTTTATCTATGCATTTTATTATCTGCTGTGGGTTGAGATTTTAATTTGGCTTAGTTAGTTTTTCCAATTCCATATTATAGCTTATGTTAATTTTCCGCACACTAGTTGTTTGACATAATGCTTGAATTGATTAAGTTGTAATTTAGGGGTCTAAACGTTCAAGGGTGTTTATTCACATATTTGAACTTTCAATATCCTCTAGCAGTTTATCTTTTCTTCTTTTTTATTTTTGTTTTGTATTTATAGATACAATAGATTTGAATTCATGATGATTGTTCTTTCTCATGCCTCTAGCAGTGTTGATATCCCCACGTCATTAATCATTCAGTATAAGACATTAATAAGACGACTAAAGGTAGGGTGTTTAGAAAGAGAACAAGCAAGATCAAATCGTTCAAAACTAGTGCATCATCAAAATTTGAAAGCAAAACAGGTTGTATGGTAGATTTATATGCAGTCAGTACCAAACTACCAATGTTAGACACCAACTGTTGCTCAAGCATGTTGAAATGACGTAAAATTAGCATGGAAAAAAAAAATCAAATCTAATCTTTACCAGATTCTGCCAGTAGTGATACTCTTCCGTGCACTTCTCCCTCCTCCAAGCATCCAAATCAAAGAAGTTCATACCATAAGCCCACGCGCAAGCTTGCGGGTTAAACTTCTGTTTAATCAATGGATGTGAGAAATTCATGTACTGTGCATATCGATGGAACAAGAGGTAATGTGCAAAACAGTAATGCAAAAGAATTGTATATAGTTAGTTAGGCAACGTTTGAAACAATAAAGGAAAGTAGCATCTCGAGTTTTAGAAACTCGAGATCCATATTACAAAAACCCACATAGATCTCGAGTCTTTAAGACTTGAGTTTTATGCGAAAAAAATTTCATCTATAGTGGCGTTTTTAAGCCTTTCAGTGACATTTTAAAGCCGTATAGCGGCATTTTCCTGGAAAGTTTTTTTCATAAGTACAGATTTATGGAGTCCTATAGTGGTGTTTTTAAGCCCTATAGTGACGTTTTATAGACCTATAGCGGCGTTTTTATTAATTTTTGGAAATCGAGTCTTTAAAACTCGATTTTCAGCTTAATGTTTTTCCCCTTTCGACTAATCCATTTACAAATCGAGACTTAAAAACTCGATTTTTATCTTGTAACTCGAGTTTTAGACACTCGAGATGCTAGTTTTCAACATTGTTTTGAAACGTGACAATTAACTAAATTTTTTAATATTTATTGTTATTTAGAAAAAAAATTCATGGAACGACCCAAAACATGTCTCGACTGCCCCATTCACTTTCCCATCCATATCTATCTCCCACAGCCCTGTCAAGTCTTTCTGAACCACTATATCATCATCCAAGAACAAAATCCTATGCAATTTCGGGTACATTTCCGGCAAGTAAAACCTCAAGTGATTCAATATGGACAGATACTTTGGGTTCCTGAACTTCATATTGGTGGCGTCTTTCGTTGCATTCTCGAGCTTACTATTGAAGTAAAACTGCTGCAATTTCGATGACTCCAATTGCTTAAGTACAGGCACATATGAAGAGTTCAAGAACTTGTAATCCTCAACTGCGTTCACTTCAATGTGTGCTCCATTGTAGTCCTTCAATTTGAACATCACTTGCATTGCACCGAGATTCATCTTATCAGTCACAACATGAAAAACATGTTTCCATGGCTCCTTCGAGTTCTTCACCAATGAATTCACCACCACCGACGCAGCGAGCACATTATCAGAGAAAATTGCGTAATGGTAAAGATTCGGATCCTCAAATTCCGGTGGAGTCTCCTTCCCTTCATCCGAATAATTCTCCGAATGCGCAATCCGCTCTTGCATCAATCGCATTGCGAGGCAATGCAAGCTTTTCGGGATCGATTTTGCGGCAATCAAGCTCGAGAAAGCTCCTTGCTTCTTCGCCTTCGTTAACTGCTCATTCAATCCGAAAATCGTGTCCTTCGACTTCTGGATCTTCAATTGATTATCGAAAGACTCCTTGGCGTCCACGATCGCTTGTCTCGTCACTCTGATCCGCTCCTTCACTTCCTTCTCGAATTGCCGCAACACTGATTCATTAATGGAGGCCGCATCGGTTTCGAATAAAGCACGATACGATTGTTTCGCAAGAAGATCGCCGTAGTTCCTTGACAGCTCTGTGAAGTTCCTAACGAGCTTCGTGTTTTCAAGCTTGAGCTTTCGAGCATAGTGCGCGTATGCCAAAGCCAGAGATCGATGTTCTTCAGCTTGCTTTCGGATCTGATCCAATCGAGGCTTGAGAGGATCCGATTTCAACGCTAATACTGCTCTTCTCGTAGTTCCAAATCTACGCGAACCAGACTTGAATTCCTATGTCACACAAATCCAAAAAAAAAAAAACTTTAATTAACAAAATTTTCATGCGTATACTGTAAAATTCAACACTGGAAGAAATCAAAATAAATATCATTTTCTTCTATTACATTTCCGAATCCGTAAATGAAAACCTAATTGAAGCGACAAAACTAACTCATTTCAATTTTTTTTATTAAAAAATAAAATAAATATATATAGAGAAAAAACTATTTGTTTCTCGGGAAAAAAAATTCAAATCAAAATAAATATCATTCTTCGAATTACATTTCCGATACAAAAATGAAACTAAGCGACGAAAATCACTCACTTCAATTAAACCAATATTTTAAAAATAATAATTTGCTTGCTAAAAAGACAAATACATAGAAATCTGATTGTTTCTCTGGAAAAAAAAAATTGAGTTGTAGAGAGAGTGAAAGGAAACTTACGAGGTGGTGGAGGTGGGAGGCGTGGGAGTGGGAAGTGAAGAATAAAAGAGAAAGAGAGAGAAAAATGGCGGAGGCTAATACTCTGAACCTCAACACATTCATGATTCGGAGTCCGTGAAAGTTCGCCATTTTTGCATTGCTTTTGCTTTGATGCGTAGATTTGAGATATTTGATAATCGACTGTGTGGAAACAAATGATTGGGATTAATAATAATAATTTTTAGAGGCTTTCAGTTTATGGTGATAGTTTTTTATTATCAAAGTAAGGTATTTATTGGTTTTTAGTATAGGGTGATATCGAATTTTTCAGATCTCTCGTTCAAAAATGAGAAATTTTATTAGTTGAATTAATTGAAATTCATTTATTAATAATTAAATATTTTCATTAGTTACACTTTTTCTTTTTCATAACAGGTTACACTAATATTTTTTAATACTATATTTTATTGTTTGTTTTATTTTTACATGAAAAACAAAATGATTTGTTTATTTATACATGCTAACTGGTGGGTGACTATTACGCGGGATTGGCGGTGATGATTTTTAAAAAAATACTTTTATAATTACAAAGAATTTAATTAGTGGTATTAGTTTTACGGTGATTGTTTATAATAAAATGCTGATTGATTTTTGATGTAAGACAGTATTGCGAGACTTGAAGAAATGCAGAATAGAAGAAGCTACAAGTAGCTTATGGTTTGCAGCTTAGCTAAACGACTTGCAGTAAAGAATGGTGCTATTAATGTTTAGTGCTTACACGTGACACACACGTAGGTTGTTAGCGGAATATGTTGGTTATTAGTGCAGTTAGTTATGATTAGTTATTCTATTAGTTTTCCTTTCCTCTCTTATTTCTAGTTAGGGATGGCCATACCCATTGGGTAATGGATATCTAACCCTACCCGATTCAAATGTTTTGGGTAATACCTGATTCTTAATGGGTAGAGGTTAACCGGGTAGGGTATGGATATTACCCGAATTGTTCGAGTAGGGTATGGATATTATCCAAACCCGACCCGTTTAAAAAAAAAAAAAAAAAAAAAAAAAAAAAAAAAAAAAAACCAAGCTCTTGCTTCTGCACACCTGATGAGTAGTAGGGTGACCCACATTGACATTCTCATCCCTTGAATTACGCACAGCCGCTAGTGCCATTGCTAGGTTCATTCCTGTAGCTGTAGTAGGTGCCTGATGAACATCATTAACATTCACATTCGCATTGCTCACCAAATCCAACTCTTCTTCTTCTCCTTCTTCTTCTTCATGGTTTTCTAGGATGGCCAAAGTTGAAGAAGTCGGGCTCCACGTGGCACTACAGCACCCCATTCCCTTGAATCCTAGCCGTTGTTTTAGATTTCTCCATCTTCCTCCCTAATCTCTGCCCTCCATTCTCCTTTTCTCCCAAAATACCAACTTATGTTTCTTTTTTCTTTTTTCTTTTTCGTTCTATTTTCCTCCCCAACTCCCTGCAAGCTTAATAATAGTGCTTGTTCTCTTTATTAATTATGCTGATTCTTAAAGAAAATGAAAACTAAATTATAAAACTAATAAAAACATAATTTTAGGCAGTCGTTGGCTTAAATCGATTAGTTTTTATGTTAAAATGTTTTGAATTAAAAAAAAATTTTAAATGGGTTTCGGGTAGGGTATGGATATCCATGGATAATATATTCGGGTAAAATTCGGGTATGGATATCAACGGGTATTGATAATCGGGTATCCATGGGTAAACTTTTCGGGTCGGGTATGGGTATTCCCGATCCATACCCTACCCATGGCCATCCCTATTTCTAGTCATGTATAAATACAAGTATTAGCTATCAACTAGTCTCATCATATGCGCTTCATGCGTGCAATGAGACTTTTTTTTAATTTTTTTTTTAAAAAATCTGTGTTTTTATTTTATATATATAATTTTTTATTTTGAGAATTTAATTTATAAGTGGATAAATTTATTTTGAAATTCAACAGTAACATGTGCGATGAAGCTTTTTTTTTTTTTTTTTTTAATTTTAAAAAAAGAACCGTGTTTTTATTTTACATATGTAAATTTTATTCTGAAAATCTAATTTATAAGTAAATAAAGTAATTTGAAAATTAATAGTAGGGTGACCCTATTTTTTAGGCAATGTTTTAATCAGAGTTAAAGTTGTATTTTTACCGGATTGTCCTTTAGTTTTGTCTCTACTTAAACATAGCAATGTAGGGGTATTTTGAATAAAAAAAAATGAGGAATCCAAATAGGGAAAGCCCCTTAAATAGTAGTATAGATAATACACACAAAGCATTTTAGTATTGGATTTTATTTTATTTTCTCAATATGGTATTAGAGCCAAGTTAACTCAGTTTTCCTCACTAATTTCTTAACTCGACCCCTATTGCTGAACTTGCTTCAAGCTTTTAATTCCTTCAATCACTTTTGCAATCTCTTTGTTCTCAATCTTAATTCGATTGAAACTTACACAGAATCTTTTCTGTGATTCTCAGAGTATCTCTTTGATCCTTTATTTCTTGATTCTGGTTTATTTGGTTTCTCTGTAAAAACCTAATTCAAGAATTCAAGTTCTTCTTCAATGGCTTCTACCTCTACACCTCAGATTCTATAGGAGTTTCAACTCAAGCTTCTGTACCCGCTTGGAAGAAACCCTTTAGTCCTTACTATCTTCATAGTGGGGATAATCCTGGCACAATTTTGGTCACTCAACCACTCATTAAGGAGAATTATGCAACCTGGAGAATTATGCAGTTTGTCCCTCGATTGGTCGAACCAGACAGTTTCTGAACTCTTCTTTCTGTAGCTTGTATATTCTTGAATCTTGACTTGTATCACCTTGAGTATTATCTAACAATACCTATAAACTCTAGGATTTATATCTAGATAAGTTTGTGTTCATGGTTTGCTAATTGTTCTAAACTTTTAGAACCTAATAGCTTCTAAACCCAAAAAAAAAAAAAAAAAAAAACGCACACACACACAACAATAAAGATGAAGTAGAAGGAGTATAGGTAAAAGAGAAATGATATGTCCACAACATTTTCAAAATACTTTCACAACAAATTCTAAGTGGTAGGTTGTTACGGGTTGTTATTGGTGGATTAAAAAGTAATTTCAATTGTAAGTTCAATTTAGAACCAATAATAACTTACCACCTATAATTTGTTGTGAAAATATTGTGAACGTAGCACTTCTCATAGGTAAAAATCAAATACGCCATATATTTTGTTAAACTTTTAAACACTAATTGTTAGTTTATTTAAAGAAGTGGTAAATACCATTTCACTCCTTGCTTAAGAGACATCCTAAAAATCCTATAAACCAATAGTATTGTGAATTGTGATTGGAATATGAGATCTCTAAGTTTATATTACACCTAAGAGCAATGAGCCTACCATCGGGTATCCTTGTGGGGTTAAAAAAATTTGTCTTAAGGAATGATTATGTAATCAACAACAATTAGTTTGTGATAAATGCTACAATGGCGACTGTGGGTTCCTCGAATGTACTGATTTAGAGTCTTTGGCTTTTACACAGCATCCTTTGGAGTCCCACATCGAAAGAATCTTTCCCCACTTTCTGCCTTATAAGTTTTGAAGCGAAGGAGTAGTGTACCACTAGTTACCTTATAAGCTTTGAAGTGAAGGAGTAGTGTACCACATAACTAGTGGTACACTACTCCTTCGCTTCAAAGCTTATAAGGCAGAAAATAGGGAAAGATTCTTTTGATGTGGGACTCTAAAGGATGCTGTGTAAAAGCCAAAGGTTCTAAATCAGTACATCTGAGGAATCCACAATAAAATGCAGAAAGTGGGGGAAGATTCTTTCGATGTGAGACTCCAAAGGATGCTGTGTAAAAGCCAAATGCTCTAAATCAGTACATCCGAGGAACCCACAGTGACAATATCGTTCATTTATTTTATTCCCTTAAATTAGGATGTTTGTTCATCCAATTTATTCAATTACATTAGGATGGTTACTTGTTCATATTATTTCAAATCAATATCACCTCTATATATAGATTTATGAAAAAGATTGGGTTACAAACATGTTTGGAGCCTTGAACTCCAACCATTAGGAAGCTACTATATGTCCCATCATGTGCAATACATATGACTTACTTGGTTAAGTGAGTCGTGAGTCATATGCATTGCACATAATAAAAACTAATGTTATTTTCCTATTGGTAGTTAGGACATTAAGTTTCAATCATTTTTGGATATAAACTTTGTTTAAGACTTATGTACACATTTATGGCCTGTTTGGATGGAGGGGGAGTGGAGGGAAGTAGAGAAGAGTAGGTTAAAAATAAGCTAATTTTTTGCTAAATCTACTCTACTCCCCCTCCTTCTCCCTCAATCCAAACGGATCATTAAAATTGAAAAGAAAAGTTAATGATCCCTACCTTCTTCCCCCACCCAAAAAAAAAAAAAAATAAATAAATAAATAGAAAGGAGGAAAGAAGAAAAGTGAATGAGAAAATTATAGCCTTTTGTTGCTATCTGTGGTTGTAGCCCGCATGACCAACCATGTTAAACTCTCATATTCTCATATGTTGTCTTTTCTCTTCTCCTTTTGCCATCACTCTATCTTGATTTCAACAAAGAAAAATATTTGATAACAATAGAAGGATTGAATGGCATCTCTAAATTCCAAAACATATTGAATTTACACGTTCTAACTAATTAAAGAATTATGATATGTAACTACCTGACAGGACCTTTTTTTTTCTTCGAAGAACTGGAAAACCTCTATGTTAGTATCTTAATTGTTCCATACCATCTATTTGTGTTATCTCACTCCTCACGAGAATGGCCACGAAATAACTTTATTTCCAAATCAATGTCTACTGTGTGTGTATATATATATATTTTGAGAAATATGTCTACTGTGTATATAAACCTTGAGAGTAGAGTCTCATTATTGACATGTTTGGGAGAATGTCATTCTGTTAAAGCTTATATTAATATTCAACCCAAAAAAAAAAAAAAAAAAACCCATATTTATTGGTTCACTAATGTCTTTCATCTACTTTGTGAGTTTCAGTTAAATCAACTAATAAAGTCTCTGATGGTTGTATAAGAGATCTAGGATTCAATCTCTGCCTATACTAAAAGACTAATCGGTGTCTTGGCTTGATGATAAAGAACTATTATCAGGAGCGGACGCAATAAGTTGAAATTTTTTCTAAAAAAAATGTCTTTCATCTACTTCAACCCTTTCTCCTTTTTTTTTTTTTTTTTTTGGTGGTAAATTACCTTTCATCTTCTATCTTAACTTTCATATTAATTTCTTGTTACTTCCTTTCCACATCTCTCCCCTGTTATTTTGCAAGTTGTCCATGAAAAAAAAAGGTAAAACTCTCTCTCTCTCTCTCAACCACTTTTTTCCCCACTAATAGGTCTTTTTTTTTATTGTTGATTAAATTATTAGATCACATTTGTTTTTCTTTATGGTAAATCTATATAAGTTTTTATGCATTTTGTGTAAAGAAGTACTTTCAATAGTTGTATTAGAATTGCTCCACAGTGCCCAACAAAATTCCTTTTTCACCGTTTTTTTTTTTTTCCCCTTGTTTAAAGGTCCTTACAATAAGCTATGACCACATAAATGAATATCAAAGTATCTTTAAGCATGGAGCTCAATATAGTGTGGCATGATTTCTTGGATCAGTTACACTATTATCTAATGTTTTAAGAGAGGAAAATTTACTGATACAGATTTTTTTTTTAAAGAAAAAAAAATTATTTATTATAACTATCTGATCTTAACCATTAATATAAGAGATTGCTTTATTTAATATATATATATATATATATATATATATTTCATAGTAATAGGTGAACAATTAAAATTAGATAATTATATGGTATGTGTACTTAACATTGGCAAATATTTTATAATTTTTATCTATCCCTTCTTACCTTGATCAAAAAAGCAGGAACCCATAGAGCGACTCTTAAAACAAAGGAAGGTCCTTCATACTCATTTACGCTTTCTTTTTTTTTTTTTCCAATTTGGCGACGACTCCATTTTACATGATAAAATGGAATGTATTCTTAAGGCATCCGCATAAGCTCAGCACAATAATTTTAAATTATGTTGTCTCGATCATTAATGTCATTTAGTTTTTTTTTTTTTTTTTTTTTGAGAGTTTTAGTATATGTCGTTTGCATTTTAGATCTCTTATTTGATGATAAGAGATTTTACTAATTGAACTAACTGAAATCCGCGTCATTCAACTTACTTTTGTGTCCATTATTGATTAGTTTACTTTTGTTTTGAGTCTTTGGAATATCATGAAAATCAATATTATCAACGAAAACTATACCCAAAAAAAAACATGAACAATCAGCCAGCTAGTGGGCCTGTCCAAATCAAGAGCCCATTAAGCAAGAGCTTGAGACAGCCATCTTGAAACTCTCCCCTATCTTGAAACTTGAAATGGACTCAAACTCAATGAAACCCAAAAAAAAAATAATAATAATAATAAATAACATGACTACTTGGACCATATCTGAGATTGGTGAAAAAAAAAAAAATCCAAGTTTGCTAACAAATAATTGTAATTTTGACTGGACTTGAATAGGATTTCTTTTCCTCTCTTTTAAATCAATCATCCAAACTGTCAAAGATATACCTTTCTTTAGAGATTCTCTACAGAACTATCTAAGCGAGTATGGGTTGATTAAGCAAATGAAGACTTTTGTTTCATCTCTCACGTCAAGTTATATACTAGCAAACACTAGGAGCTAGGGGTGTGCAGAAAATCCACCGACCCATCAAACCCAACCCAACCTAACCCGACCCACCGGGTTGGGTCGGTTTTTAAGGCTTGGTGGGTTGGGTTGGGTTAAAAAAAAAAAATTTTATGGCGGGTTGGGTTGGGTTTGGGTCATAAAATTACAAACCCGCCAAACCCAACCCGACCCACCCATATTTAATATATATTTAAAATATATTTTTATATTTAATAATTTTTTTTAAAATCAATTGTAGGGCACTTATTTATATATATATATATATATATAATAATTAAAAAAAAAAAACAGTTGTAGAACAGCATTTCCTCAGTTCCTTCTACTAATACTAATTTAATATATATATATATATATATAATATATTATATAATTAATAAATTTTTTTAAATAGCCAATTTTTCCTATCCTATATAAAAGCCAATTAGTTCACACAAATCCTAATAAATTACTATTGTTATTTAGTCATTAGTGTTGTTTGCCTTTAAGGAGTTACATTGATACTAATCTTTAGGTTTTTTTAATATTTTAAAATTTCTTTTTCTACTTAATTTAATAATAATAAAAAAAAATTTCAAACCCATGGGTTCAACCGGACCCAACCCGACCCATGTGGGTTGGGTTGGGTTGGGTTTTTTTGACCCACCATGGTGGGTTGGGTCAAAAAATCCCCTCAACCCGACCCATGCACACCCCTACTAGGAGCATTAGAATTGGGAAATTCCAATTCTACTATATTTTACCATTTCAAAAGGTCACTTTATCATTATACCATCCCATTTTACAATATCTCCAGCATCCCAAAACTCTATTTTTATTAAAATATTATTTTTTTAATCTTTCTTTATTATTTCTTTCCAACTATCACTTTTTTTCAGACTTGGTTTTCCTGGGCTTTGCAACCGTCATTTTTTTTCCTCTCTTTCTCCCTCAACCTCTAACACCGGTTCAATACACAGAGCCACACACACAGACCTATGATACACCGATCAACCTATCCAAACCCATCACCACACACATAGAGCCACACACACACACAAACACAAACCATCAAACCATCAACAGAGCCACACACACACAAACCATCAAACCAGTTGGAGCCAACAACGGCCACCACACCCACCATCCAAGCCACTAATCAGCAAACCCAAGCCACCGATCAAAAACCCACGCCGCCGATTTGAAACCCACCGGAGCAAACCCATTAAAAAAAAATCATCATTAGAGCTACCATTGGAGCTACCGATGATCAACCCAACCGATCCACCCACTGATCAACAGATCCACCGTTTCAAACCCACCATCAACTGATCCCAGCCCATCGATCCAAACCCAGCTCGCTGATCCACGATGAGAGATGAGAGAGAGGCTGTGTGAAGCTTCGTCGATCCACGACCAACAACCCACTTCAACCACAACCCAAACACCGGACCCAACCACGACCCATAACCCCTTTAAGCACCGGTCACAGTCAAAAAAAAAAAAAAAAAAAAACAACCACAAAACCCACCTGATTGTAACCCACTAGAAAAAAATGAGCCACTGTGATGTGTGATGTTGATGTTAGGAGGAGAATGGTGTTTAGATCTGAAGAGAGGAGAGAGCAGATGGAGAAATAGAGAAGGAAGAGAGAGAAGAGAACTAAAATAATGAGATAGAGGAGAGAGAAATTTCGGGGAAAAAAGTGAATAAAATATTATTATTTTTTTTAGAATACTGTTACAGTACAATTCTAACTTTAGAATTGTACTGTAGCAGTATTGTAAAAAAACTTGCAATAGTTGGGTTTACCATTCTTTGATGCAAAGTATTTTGAGGCTTAAAATGCCAAATTGTCCTTAGATTTGGCATTAGCATTCTCCAATGCTAATGCTCTTAAGTGGGATTGGCAAGTTTCATTAAAGCCGAGAACCATTCATTTCATTTGGTTGTGTTTACGTAACTATGGGATATTCCAGGAAGTGTCAGCCAATAGAGAATTGAGTTTTCTCTAGTGTGCCTTCATTGTGATTAAACTCCAGAATTTAACACTTCATCAAACACTTTTTTTTTCCTTTCTACACTTCACAAAAGTTATAGCATAAGGCTTGCACCTAATGATAAAAAAAAAATAAAAAAATAAAAAAAAAAATTAAAAAAAAAAAAAGCCTAATTAAATAGTTTTTACTTTTTGGAATATAGGAAGCCAAGATCACTTCAAAAGGGGTATCATGATTCTAAAAAAAATAGGAAGAAGAAGAAAAAATCAAATCAAAAGACGAGTTGGTAGATCCAACCCAAGCTCACCCTTTTAGGGAGAGACCAAGGTAACAGTGGACCATCCGATTTGAACTTGTGTGGTAACAAACTATCCATAGAACATCGTTGAAAGTTACATTACCTTAAAAATTAAAAATAAAAAGCTACATTACTTTGAGTGAAAAACATTTTAGGTTTGGGCTCTCCCAAAGCTTGCGATTCACCAATCACAATTAAAATTGAATAATACATTAAAAAGATAACACCATCGTTTTTCTATTTTCTCTTTATTTATTTATAATAAAATGGTTAAAATGAGAGAAATACAAATTTAAATATTAGAAGTCTCAATTAAAAGCAGTATGAATAAGTGTTAATTAAGTAATACTCTTGCTAACACTAACTCAATTAGAATTATTAATTTTTATATAATAAATAAAATAACATTGCAATTTCATATAACTTAAAATTGATCATTGAATAGTTTTTTTTTTTTTTTTTTAGAAAGATTATTTTTCTTTTGAGAGAGTTTCAACCTATGATGTCTACTCCTAATGATAGCTCTTTATAATCAAACCAAGATAGCAATAAGTTTTTTGTGTAGTCGGGAATTGAACCCCAAATTTCTTATTCAACCATTAGAGACTTTATTACTTGAGTTAACTGGAACCCACTTTAGAGAGTTTCAACTTATAGCGTCTACTCCTGATAATAACTCTTTATTATCAGACCAAGACATCAATCAGTTTTTGGTGTAGGTAGAGATTGAACCCCAGATCTCTTATACAACCATTATTAAATAGTTAAAACCTTATGCACTTTTTTTTTTTGGGTGCTAAAACCTTCTTATACACAATTTTAAGAGAACTAGCATTCGAGAATGCAAATATATATATATATATATATATTTTTTTTTTTTGCATCCTTAAACACTACTTTATCTATTTTACGAACTCATTTTACAACTCACCCAGTTTTTATTTTTACATACAACTCAATAAAATAATATAAACTACCTAATAAAATAATAAAAAGTATTCCTTTCTCTCTTTCCTCCCACTATTTTTTTCTTTTCACACACAACTAGAAGATTAATTTTTTTTTCTTTTTTTAAGTATATAAACTTAAATGGAGAAAAATTTTACTGTCTTAAATTGTAAAATATAAACCGGAGGTGTTTACGCTATGCTCTAATTGAATTAGTATTATTATGGATTGGCTATTAATTTCTCCAGACAAAATTGTGGAATGCTTTAAAAATATTAAATTTAGGGCATTGGACGTTGAATATTTTGGGCCAGCCATTCAGAAGTGAATGTGACAGATTTTGTACCATCATTTTGTCCTAATTACGTGTGAATTTATTAAGCAAGTGGATGTAGCACATGCAGCTTCGGGTAATATTTGACTTGGTCAGTCCTTTGACTTGCAATCTGAAAACTAAAAAAAGTCAGTGATTTCGGCTATGGTAATCATGAGATGAGAGATGCAGATTGCAGAGCAAATCCAGAGAAGAAGAAGAAGAAAACAGCAACATTTAAATAGCGGAGTAGTGACACGTCTGTGACTGTGAGCTATGGACTGTGATTGACCACGGAGTCCTTCTAGTGCCACATACAGTAGCACAGAAAAAGTCACAATTCACCCATGTGGCGAGTTGTGGTTGGTGGAGAGGTGATGGTGGGACACCCTTCCACCAACCACAAATTACCACAGGGGCAAACTATGGCTTTTTCTGTGCCACTTTATGTGGCACAAGACTTTTCCATGACCATGTGGTGCACGAGTTTACTGTCTCCATTTGGTACAACTTTTTGTGCTAGACTTTTGTTGGACATACCATGTTACACTATTCACTCAAGAAGGTATTTTGTGTGAAATGGTACCATATTAGTAGTATTAAAATTCAATTAGTGTAAGATATATTAGTAAAAAATAATTACCTCACTAACAAATGAAAGATATATATTAGTGGATAGTTATTTTTGATATAGATGATGTGATATCATTTGATACAAAACACTTTTTCCACCCACTCACTATTTTTTCTACTTTCAAATGTTTTAGACAATCTTAATGGATTCAGTGCAATAAGATATTGAACTCTTGTGATTGAACCAAGTAGAGCTAAGGGGGTCAAGAGGGAGCACCTCAAACCCCAACTACCCTCCCCCTCCTTGAATAGTAAGAAGTAATTTTTGGATCTTTATCTCGAAATTTCGTAGTTTCAAACCTTCCAGTAGTTTATTTATATAGTTTTTGAAAAAAAAGTGGTAAAATATAGTTAATATCCTTGAAATTTGAATTAATTCTAGACAGATCCAAGATTTTATAAAACTAACCAATTTGATTCCAAAACCAACATAGTTCCTAAATTGTTACTTATTTTTCTCTTCTTTTATGGTGATTGAGGACCAAGTTGGTCTGTTTTAAAATGTCTTGAACTTGGTTGATGTTAGCCCAAAACTTAGGGGTGTTAACTGTGTTTTACCCAAAAAATAGCATTTGATAGCTTTTATGTTAAATGTTTGACAAAAAGCTAAAAGTTAGGTTATTTAAAAATAATAATTATGCTAAATTTTGTTATTAAAAATTTTCAAAAAAAATAGCAAAAAGTTTTTTTTTTTGGCCAAACACACCTCAAATTCCAATTTTTAAATGATAATTTTGACTCAATTTTTAATTGAAAATATGTTATATTACTCTCCTAAAATAATTCCTAAAATGTAAAATAATATATTATCACAACATTTCTTAATTTTTATTGATACTTTTAAATTAATATAAAAATAAAAAGATCATATAATCTCTCTAAAAAAAGATATACATAGAGAATTTAAATTTTTTTTGATAATATTATAATATTTTTTATACTTCAAAATTACTTTTTTATTTTACTTTTAAGTAATTGTGGGTTTTAGTTAGCTCAACTGGTAAAATTTCTGATGGTTGAGTAAGAGATCTAGGGTTCAATCCTCGCCTACACCAAAAACTGATTGGTGTCTTAGTCTGATGATAAAGAGCATCATCAAAAGCGGACGCCATAAGTTGAAACTCTCTTAAAAAAAAAAAAAAGTAATCAAATAGAATATGAATATCTTTTATTTAGATTAATTTTTTATCTCCATCAATTAATGATTACATATTTATCTATAGAGCCTGTTCTTATATTTGAAACAATCTGAATGCCCTCTATTTTTTTAACCTTCATTTTACTTTTGTTCTTATACCCACTAGGAAATAGACAAGTGGTTGTTTCAAAACCTTTCTCTTTTTTTTTTTTTTCTTTTTTTTTTAATTTTTTTTTAATATATCTTTTTTTCCGTATTTCATTTTTATTTTATATAGAATCACTTTTGACTCGTCTAAGTTACTTTTCAAATAATGTCCTTGTTCCGAATGCTTTACTCTCAAGCACATCGATTCATTATTATTATCCAAAGAAAATCTCCATAAAAGAAATCAGTCAAAGGCATGCATTCCAAGCTAATCAAAGAAATTGAGTAGAAATGATTAGGTAAAGTAGTTGTTGAAGTATAAGCTAGTGCCTATCTTTTTCATGCAAGAAGGTGGTTCTATACTATAATGTTTTCTATATATATTATATACACGTGATCTAAAATGCAAATATCCAGAAATCACATCAAATTTTTGCTAGGATACTATCCCATTTCAACGACTTCCAAAATTGCTACATGTTCTTATTGTCATTATCTTATATGACCTATTAGGTTTCAAAATATGAGTCAATTCATATTTACAAATTGCATAATCTTTGAGAGAAGATATTTGGTTATTCACTTGAAAAATAAATAGATCTTGCATAAGTGGATAGGCACAAAGATTATACCCTATTTTACGTGACAAGAATAATTAGAATATATTGCTCAAAGAATTTTGAAAATTGATACCCATTAAAGCTGATTGCAAATTGAAATGGTTGAGAATATTTGAGAGAGAGTATATATATATATATATATATATATATAACAATTTATTTATTTAATTTTTTCCAATTTAGGCATATTATCCACGCCAATTACAATTTAAAAATAAAAAATAAAACAAATGGGCTAAAGAGAAGAGAACTTATAGAAAAATGACTAGGTCAAATTTTAAATACCAAAAGTAAGAAAATTAGTACGTATGTTCGGAGTACAAAAACATTATTTGCTCACATTAACGATGTGAGAAAAAGGTACTTGCATTACTAAATTCCAAAATACTAAATCATAAGATATGTTTTGTTTATAATACATATTGTTCCTAACAAAAATGAGATTATTAAGCTACGCATGCACTCATTATGAGAAAAGAAAGAATTGGGAAAAACTTAATTGTATTGATTAACTTACTATCTGTCCTTATATACATCACCAAGATCAGCTAGAAACGGAAACAGAGCATAAGCTCTGATCTAAGCTAACAGAAACAGAATAACAGACTAACAACTTCTCTCACGTGTAAGTAACCAACCTTCACACGTGTAACAACTAATGGAAGAAAAATAAAACTAAACTACAAGTCGTATATCTATACAGCTATTTAAACGACAAGAGCTTCTGAAATCACTTCTTCAACTTCTGCTATACTCGTTGAGCCTGTCTTCTTCTGCTCCAGGTGTTTGCCTTGATCTTGATACTCCCCCTCAAGATGGACTGTGGGTTGATAAATGTTGATAAGTCCCATCTTGGATAAAAGTTCTGACAATTGCTTATGACTCAAAGCCTTAGTGAGCAAATCTGCCAATTGGGATTGAGTTCTAACATGAATGAGTTTGATAACTTTCTCCAACACTTTATTCCTTACAACATGGCAGTCAATTTCTATGTGTTTCGTTCGTTCATGGAAAACAGGATTAGAACCTATGTGGAGTGTTGCCTAACTGTCACAGAACAACAAAGCTTCTTTGCTGTGATCAATCTGAAGATCCTTAAGCAAATAAAGAATCCACACTACTTCACAAGTTGAAACAGCCATAGCCCGATATTCTGCCTCTGCTGATGATCTGGAAACAGTGGATTGTTTCTTTGATTTCCAAGAAACCAATGAGTCTCCAAGGAATATACAATATCCAGTAACAGATCTTCTGGTATCTGGACATGAAGCCCAGTCAGAATCCGTGAAACCTTTTACATGCAACTTTGAATTTGCTGAGAAGAAGATTCCTTTACCCGGTTCATTCTTCAAGTACTGCAAAACTTTAAGTGCTGCCTCAAGGTGTGGTTTTCTTGGTTTAGCCATAAATTGGCTCAGTTTGTGGACTGCAAAAGTGAGGTCAGGTCTAGTGATGCTTAGGTACAACAACCTTCCCACCAACCTTCTATACTACCCTGGATCATCAAGCAATAAACCTTTATGCTTGCTGAGTTTCAAGCTTGGATCCATAGGAATTTTCACAGGTTTGCACCCAAGAAGCCCTGCATCCTCCAAAATCTCAAGGGCATACTTCCTTTGACATAGGGAAATCCCTTTTTCTGTCCTTGCTACTTCCAAACCAAGAAAGTATCTCAATGCACCTAAATCCTTTAACTGGAATTTCTGATTCAATATCACCTTAAATTGATCAACTTGCCCCTTATCATTGCTTGCTATGAGAATGTCATCAACATATACTAACAAGACAATGAATGAACTTCCTTGTTGCCTAGTGAAAAGTGAGTAGTCAGCCTTAGATTGAGTAAACCCAAGATGAATCAATGTGTTTGAGAACTTAGAAAACCACTGTCTGGAGGCCTGCTTAAGTCCATAAAGTGACTTATTCAATCTACATACAAGCTGTTCTCCATGCTCCCCCTTGCTGTGAAAACCAAGTGGAAGAGCCATGTAGACTTCTTCATGCAAGTCACCATGAAGGAAGGCATTATTCACATCAAGTTGGCTAAGGAACCAACCTTTCACAGCAGCCACTGCAAGCACAACCTTTACAGAAACCATTTTGGCAACAGGGCTGAAAGTCTCAAGGTAATCTAAACCCTCTTTTTGAGTAAACCCCTTTGCAACTAACCTTGCTTTGTATCTTTCAATAGCCCCATCAGCCCTATACTTAATTCTATAAACCCATTTGCAACCTATAGGATGTTTATCATGAGGCAAAGGAGTGACAGTCCAAGTATTATTGGCTTCCAAGGCAGCAATCTCAGCATCCATGGCATCTTGCCACTTAGGATCAGTTGCAGCTTGTGAAAAAGACTTAGGTTCTGTGTTGGTACAAATTGAGCAACAAAAAGATTTGTAGGTAGGAGATAGAGTATCATAAGAAAGATAAGAAGAAAGGGGATGGGAAGTGCCTGACTGAGACTGATTGGAGATGAAGGTGGAAGAAACTTGGTTGCAGTGATAGGCCTTAAGGTAACAAGGAGGTTTAGGCACTCTACAAGACCTTCTAGGAACATCAGTAAGCATAGCTGGAGTAACAGAAACAGCATGATCAGAAACATCAGGAGCAACATGATCAGAAATATCAGGAAAGACTTGATCATCTGTGTCAAGATCATGATGAATCTGAACAAAAGAATCAGCATGGACAGGTGATATAGGATCAAGCAAGGCATGAGGAATGAAAGGAATACTAGGTAAAGGAATGAGGGCAGATGAAGGAAGAGGACTGTGTGAAGTAAAAGGGAACACCTTTTCATGAAAGATGACATCCCTAGAGATGAAAATAGAATGAGATTGAAGGTCAAGCAGCTTGTAACCCTTAATGTTGAACGGGTATCCTAAGAAAACTGACTTCCTAGCTCTAGGACTGAACTTGTGTTTATGTGGATTGACATTAGTAGCAAAACAAAGGCAGCCAAAGGTTCTGAGGTGAGAGTAAGAGGGGATTTGATTGAAAAGCATCTCATAAGGAGACTTGTTTTGCAGAAAAGGAGTAGGAAGTCTATTGATCAAATAGACAGCTGTGAGGATGCAATCACCCCAGAAAACAAGAGGAATGTTGGATTGAATTTGCAAGGCCCTAGCTGTTGCAAGAATGTGCTGATGTTTCCTCTCCACAACTGAATTCTGTTGTGGAGTGTAGACACAGCTTTGCTGATGGATAATGCCATTAGAAGTGTAAAAATCAAACATGTTAAACTCTAAAGCATTATCAGTTCTAATGGATTTGATAGGGGTTTGAAACTGAGTATGGACCATTTTGTAGAATGAGACAATTAAGGGCCTAACTTCAGATTTAGCTTTCATGAGAAAAACCCAAGTAGCTCTTGATGCATCATCTACAATTGTAAGAAAGTATTTATGTCCAGCAGTAGTAGAAATGGAAAATGGCCCCCAAACATCCATGTGAACAAGATCAAATGAATGAATAGCTCTTTTATTATCAAAAGGAAAGGGTAGTCTCTTTTGCTTTGCCAAAGGGCATACAATGCAGTCTTTGGTACAACAATTTTGCAAGAAAGGAAAAAGATGACTTAAAGCATGAACTTTCATATCAGATGGATGTCCTAGCCTAGAATGCCATAGAGAATACAAGCTGGCATGAGAAACAGAAGATGAAAAAGCAGTGAAAGAGCTAGACTTATTCTTGAGAAGAAAATCATCAAGAGACTTGGAAGCTTGAGAAAGGCTAGAGGCTTGTAACAGATAGAGTCCATCATGCATTCTGCCCATTCCAATCATGTTCCAACAGGTAAGGGCCTGTATAAAACAATAATTGGACAGAAATACAAGACAAAAAGGTTGAGATTGAGTCAAGGCACTGACAGATATCAAGTTGAAGGAAAAAGAAGGCACACAAAGGACATTAGTTAGGGTAATATGAGAGGAAAGCTTAATTGTACCAACATGAGTCACAAGTGCAGCCTCTCCATTGGGTAATTCAACCACAAAATGTGAAATTGCAGTAAAAGAAGTGAATAAATGCATTGAACAGACTATGTGATCTGTAGCACCAGTGTCTATAACCCAAGTTTCAGCACCAAATGCCTTTCTATTCACAACCTTAGCAGAAAATACTGAATGTGGTGGACAAGAAACAGTACCTGCAACTGTATTGGATGGCAAGGAAACAGCATTAACTTTGTGAGACTCTTGAACTGTTGAAGTTTGATGAGCTCCAATCAATGACAGAAGCTGGTGATACTGATCAGGAGTAAATGAAGGTGCTTGAGCAGTGACAAAGTGATTATACTCAGAATTTGGAGCCATGTAATGCCCTTGAAACTGATTTGTAATAGGATTATGATCAGTGTTAGAAGCCAAGTGATGGCCTTGGAACTGATTATGACCTTGGAACTGATTTGCAGCAGCTGAAACTTGATGAGCCATCATGTTCCTATTCTTGAATTTGTAGCCAGGTGGAAAACCATGGAGCTTATAACATTTTTCCACAGTGTGTCCCAACTTTCCACAGTGAGTGCACAATGGTCTTTCTTTTCCTTTTTGATTTGTGCTTGAACTCTAGGCAGCCAAAACCGTAGATTCAACTCTAACATGATTAGTAGCTGATCTTTGCATTTCCTCTTGGATAAACAAAGAATGAGCCTTATTAACAGAAGGCAGTGGATCCATGAGCAAAATTTGTGTTCTGACTTGAGAAAACATATCATTGACTCCCATGAGGAACTTCATTGTTGCTTCTTTGATTTGAAGATCCTTCAACCTCTGATTGACATTGCACACGCATTTGCCACAGGTGCATTGAGGAAATGGACTAAGATTCTGAAGCTGATCCCACAAGACCTTAAGCTGAGTGAAATAATCAGTGAGTGATTGTTCTCCCTGATGGAACTCAGCAATTTGCTTCTGGATGTTGAAAACCTTGGTTCCATTTCCTTGACTGAATGTGTCTCGAAGCTCAGTCCAAATTTCAAAAGCAGTATCTCTGTAAATGATACTACCCTGAAGTTTTGGTGATACTGAGTTGATGATCCAAGTACCAACTATATTATCAGCACGAATCCATGCTTGAACAGTTGTTGGTGAATTCACGAGTGGAGAAGAAATGGTTATAGAACCATCTATAAAACCAAGTTTATTTTTACCAATCAAAGACTTTCTCACTAATCTTGCCCAAGCAAAATAATTTTCTTCTCCAATCAGAGGCTAAGTAAGAACAGCCCCTGGATTTTCTCCTGGATGCAAGAACAGAGGATCATTGAGATTATACGAGTCTTGCGAAGAAGATGAAGATGGAGTGGTAGAAGTATTAGCTGTTGTATCAGCCATTAAGCAAAAAAACTTGAGAAGATTTTAAGGAAGCTTGAAGAAGCTTGAGAAGAGCAACAATGGTGAACGATGAAATAGAAATTCCCAAAACTGTAAAACCCTAGAATTTCAAGCTTTCTAGGAGCTCTGATACCATATGAGAAAAGAAAGAATTGGGAAAAACTTAATTGTATTGATTAACTTACTATCTGTCCTTATATACATCACCAAGATCAGCTAGAAACGGAAACAGAGCATAAGCTCTGATCTAAGCTAACAGAAACAAAATAACAGACTAACAACTTCTCTCACGTGTAAGTAACCAACCTTCACACGTGTAACAACTAATGGAAGAAAAATAAAACTAAACTACAAGTCGTATATCTATACAGCTATTTAAACGACAAGAGCTTCTGAAATCACTTCTTCAACTTCTGCTATACTCGTTGAGCCTGTCTTCTTCTGCTCCAGGTGTTTGCCTTGATCTTGATACTCATCAAGAACTATTCATCGAAAAAAAATTTCTCTCATCAAGAACTACTATAATTATCACCAAAAACTACGCAATACGATTGCATTATGTAAATAACATTCCAGTACCACCATGGCATCGATCATTATCATCATCAATTATCATTGTCATCATGATCATTATAATCATCATAAATGAGACAAACCTTTTGTGTAGATATAATTATATATGGTTACGAAGCATTATATATATATATGCACATAGTTGCATCATGCATGGCCATCTTCTCCTATTTCATCAAATTAATTACCTATTCACTCTAACAACCTCCAAAGACTAAAGGAGAAAAATAAAGTGACATTATTACTACTTTCATGTGGGTCTCCTCTAAAATCGACACAAGTAGGCTTTACATAAAGCTTGTATTGCATGCATGGCTGCTCGTCCCTCCTTTTCCCTACAGAAATATGAGCATTTAATTAAAGCATATCCCAATGAAATAATCAATTTTCTCCTTTTTCTTTTTAATTTGTTTTCCTTTATGTTTAGAAGCAATTATGGTAGACCTTAACAAAGAGGAAAACCAAAGGAAATTTTGGATGATTTTAGTACTTACCAATCGATAAATTTACTATCTTGTGCCACACTAGGTCTATAGCAAGATTCTTCTCCCAAAAAAAAAGGTCTATAGCAAGATTAGCTTCCTATAATAATGATCAATTCAAGAATATTATGATGTCATTCAACGTTGTTATTATGATCAGTTTAGGAATTCAAAGGCAATTTCACTGATAGAAGATTCATAATAAAAAAGTAGAAGTGTATCCACTCCATGCATGTTAGAGCATTTGATTATTGATTAAGTGGTCAACAGTTCAAACTTGGTTTATTTGACCCCTAATTAGTTATAATATTGTTATTATAATCATTAGCTTATAATTAAGCCCTGCATGTCAAGAATTTTGTAGCTTAATTGGCACTTTTTTGTGCATAAAGTGCTTGAAGTCTAGGGATAAAGGGTTTCGAGCTGTAGGATTAGCAGCATATTGTAACTATCTCAAAAAAGCCCTGCATATATACAGGTGCAATTAAGATGATTATGATTATGATTATATATATATATATATAAATATATATATATATATATATATAGTAGGGATAAGGGCCCAAGATTGTATATTGGGCCTTGGGCTTTGGCCGAGGACGTTGATTGGTTCGAGGACAAATAAACAATAGTGAGGGTGTTAAGTTCAAAGTACCATAAGTAACATGCAAGTGGAAAGGTTAGGAAATGTGGTCTGAGGAAGAGTGTCTCCTTGGATAAACAAAGCACTGATCAAATGTATATTCTATTACTCAAAGTGACCTTTTAGGAAATTTCGCTGAAAGGGACATGCATCGTGAACGTACTAGAAGAGTGGAAGCTATGAAATATCTAAGGAAAAGCTGTTGCCACTGCATTGAATGTCTTGCAGCTAATTTTCTGGCCACATTTATGTAGAGAAGATCTTTGAACAGTGTTGTCTTGGCTACCACAACTCACAGAAAGCCAGAGAGGGTGTCTGATTGGACAAGCACTCAAGTAATGGCTCAAATGATCAACAAGTGTAGGATCAAGATTGTCCAAAAAGAACTATATAATGTAAGAGATCCTCCATGGATAGAGGATCGAAAAAAGGAGAGAAAGAAAGGATTGTAGCAATCAAAATTGTATTTGTAATATGTTCAATTGATTTATATTAGAACTCACCTCCTCAGACCGGGCCGAGAGCAAACTTATTTGGATCAATTTCTCTTGCTTTTGTTTGATTACCTTTCAAACCCATTATATCTGTTGTCCAACTCATTAGGGCCTAGTTCTCTAATCCACTCTCTACAAATTTATTGTATTGGGTTCATTGGGCCAATATCCCTTTACATTTTGGGTTTTGGCTTCAAAACGTGTCCCTATATATATATATATATATATATAACATTTATACCTAATAAGTATTATATAATAAATTCCAATAAATTTATATATATATTCTAAGTTTTTTTTTTTTTCAAAAAGAAATATTTTCTAAGGAAATTGGAAAAAATTTAAATGCAATTAGAATATAATTTGAATTCTTGATTGAGCTTTTATTTTAATATATATATATATATATATATATAAATATATATGTATGTATATATTACAAATTCATTATAGATATGTAAATAAAGTAATTTTGTGTCTTTTTTAATAAACATGCCCCACATAAAAAGAGTATAAGACTTTTGCTAGGCATATAAGTAACACAAAAACTAATAAATAAATTATTGGAGAATGTATGAATATATGCACTAGAACAAGGCATGTGATTGAGTGATTCAAAATTAAATTTCATGTGAGCCTTTCTCTTGATATTGAGCTTTATGGGCTTCCCTACTTATGGTTAGTGGACACATAATTATAATATATTCCGTTTGAGTAATCCTATGGTTTTTGGTAGTTTATTGGCGTAATATTTATCAAAAAATATAGGTTTTAGTCAGTGGCGGAGCTAGAATTTGAGTTGAGGGGGGGCAAAACTTGTATAAGATATATGCATTTTATGCACATATATCTTATGTATGTAAAAAGAAAAAAAATAGAAACAACAAATATGTTAAGTAGCTAAGGTGATTTTGTTCCATTAATGATTAGGAAAACAAGTATAAAATATATATACATATATTTCATTTTTCACAACTTCATCAGCAACCAAAACGAGTCAATTAAAAAAAAAAAAAAAAAAAAAAAAACCAACAACTGTTCTCACCTTCAAAACTGAAAATAAAAATGATAGTATCAAAAAAAAAAAAAAATGGGTGGGCTAGGGGGGGCAGTGGCCCCCCCTCGACCCCCCCTGGCTCCGCCTCTGGTTTTAGTAACTTTCATTTTAAATGTGTGAAAAAATTTAAAATAGTTTATTTTGAAAAAAAAAATTGAGACAAAAAACAAAAAGCTAAAAAATTTGCTGCAAAACAGATACGATGTGTTTTATTAATTGCCTTTTTTTAGCATGTTTTGTTAATTGCTTATTTGTTAAAAGTATAGTAAAAAAAAGTGAAGTCAAGTATGAAATATGTCAAAATAATAAGCTTGAAAAACCCAAAAATACTGAATTATTATTATTAATTTTTTTTTTTTTTTTTTTTGGGATTTACCAAACGCACTTGCATAAATGCAAAGGTCTTTTGAAGTTATGCTGTCTCCTATTTCTTTTTCTTTCTTTTTTGGCAGTGTAAGTTCTGTTGTCTACTTTGAAACCCTCTCTTTCTTTTACTTCTCGTTAGAATCATTGCAATTTGTTCACCAATGGAAGAGAAAGGTATATATTTCGTTTGTTTAATTTTGCTTGTTTGAATTTTCTATTCGCTAATTCGTCCACCTTTTGATTGATTGTTGGTGCTAAAACTCAATCACCCAACTTTACACTGTACAGCATCAATACCATGATTGTTCCACAACCTAATGATTATATTTGTAGAATTTTCTTTAATCGCATGTGATGCTAGCTAACATCTTTTGCCTCCACACCCCTCTATTATTATTTTTTTTTCTTCTGTCTAAGCCATGTAGGTGTTATCATTCTCCGACATTTCGACTTTCCTAGATAATTTTAACTACCTGGGAATGCATTAAAAAAAAAAAAAAAAAAAAAAAAAAAAAGAGAGAGAGAGTACTATTTGAGAGTAAAACTGAAGCAAAATCAACTACTTTTCCACTGGAAACAAATAAACTATGGTAAAACTAAAAGTCCAGACAAGCAGAAAGTGATACTACGGCAAAAGAAGGTTTTCAGATCATTTTACCCCAGAGAGAGAGTTGTAAAGGCTATATATAAAACATTATTTCATATAATAATGCATACAAACTAAAGCCTAAGAGCTATACTTTTAAGTTTTTTCGGCGGAAATTATTACAGGTAATTTAAGCAGTGTCATAGATAAAAAAAATCAACTTTCCGTCCAGAAAGTCCAGCCAAATTTGGCTGACACATTAATTTCTCTCTTTTGCATCTCAGTTCTCACATTAAAAGCAAAACTGGTGTGTTCCTAGACTTTTTTCACTATAAAATGATTACATTTTGGTTCAAATGGTTAGCCTAATTGTACTAACATGCTCTTTTGTACAACATCCATCCTCTCTATTTACCTAAAGAAAATTATTTTTTATCCTATTAGGGAAGTTATGACAAATATTTTAGTATCAAGTTCATTCCTATATCAGTCTGGCAGAAATGTTGTGTCTTATTTTTGGGGAGGGCCATAGCCAAAATGCTGTGTTAACAATTTAGTGCTATGTGTCAATTTATTTTGGTTTTTTGAGCTTGATGTGTCAATTTAGCTGATAAGAATTGCAGTTTCCTAGTGTTTAAATAATGAATCATTGAAATTTCAAAGGTGGAAATGTTTGCTTGCACTCCAATAATATACGCAATCAAACACTCCTCTATAACTCTTATATGTCCTTGTATAAATTGAAAGAAACAATTTTCATACAATTTCAGTCCCTCTATAGATAGAGACACAAATTAAAGAACAAAAATATCAAAGCTATTCATATCAAGCTAACCATAAAATTACATAAACTAAAACGAAAATTTTTATATATATCAAACAAGGGACCCAGATGAGGTATCTGGAGCATCATCATCATCATCTTGATCCACGTGTCAAAGACCCCCCAAACCCCTTGAAACCTCATGCAGACCAGGGTTGAACCCCAAGCAACCCAATAGTCCCTGTTTGTAAGGCAAGAAAGTTTTCTTCCTCATCTCCTCCGACACAGCTCGATTCATTGTGTAATGCAATTCGTGTGCAGAAACTGGTCCTCTCCTTCTTGAGCTCGAGACTGAAGAGCCAGTACTGTCTGTGGATCGAAAGCTCGAGTTTTTGACATCTTCAGCTACCTTGTTTTTGGACAAAACTGCGTACTTTGTTAATGGATCTTTACCTGTTGCTCGACCCTCTGAGGCACTTCGAAATAAGAGAAAATCTTTGAGCCTCCATTTTCTGTAACCTTTAGTGAATGAAATAGATGACAAGAATGAAGAATAAGGAGAAGTAGAAGGTTTAGAGTTGCTTGTTGTTGAAGAAATGACTTTGGGTTGTGAATTCTCTTCCCCTCCAAAGACAATGTCAGAAACTCTCAGAGGAGACAGAGATCTTGTTCCTTTACGTAAAAAACTTGTTGAAGAAGAAAAAGAAGAAGATGACCCTTTAGATTTTCTTTCTCTGCCTCGCTTTTGTTCATGTTGTTCTTGTCCTTCCTTACGAGTTTCTTCTAAAGCAGCTGCAAATGGATCAAAATCTTTCTTGTGACGTGGTGATAGTGCTTCCTGGACCATTCTTTTCCCTTGAGAAATTCTTGATCTTGGAGATCTTGGAGACCTTGGAGAGGAAACATTGGAACCCGAATCATTACCTCCAACTTGTAAACGAGGTGGGGGCTTCAAAGGTTTAATCTTGCCACCATCAAAAAGCTCGTCTGCTGACAAAGAAGGCCTCTCTAATTGCCCACTAAAATCAAATGCAAAATCTTCATCTTCATCATCATCATCATCATTGTTGCTGTTATTGGATTTGGGAATTCCAGGCTTTTCTTCCCAATTGAAGGGGATAACAGAGGAGGCAGAGTTTCTTGGTATATCATGAAGAGATTGCAGGTCTTGGTAGAAAGTAGAGGCACGAGAAGGACTAGTTGGGGCGCTGAAGAAGAAGTTGCCAAATCTTTGGGGGCTTGAAGGTGCTGTGATGTATGGAGAGGAGCAATTACTGTCGAAGTTGAAATCTACAGGAGGGACTGGTAAAACTACTTCCATCTCCATGCTTTGGATTATGGCTTGGCTTGGCTTGGTGTGCTATAGTTGAAGAAGTTTTGAGGTGTTTTTTGTGGTTTTGAGTCTTTGAGAAGGTGGGAACTGGGAAATGTTGGGACTGTAAGGCCTTATAGAGAGAGAGAGAGAGAGAGGAAGGAGAGGGGAAGAAGCTGAGTGTGGGGGTGAGGAATTTGACTAGGAGACTGAGTAGAGGAACAGGATTGGTTAACTCATGGTAAAGGAAGTTGTCTTTATAAATCTACCTACTGCTCCGACATTATAATTTTCAACCCTTGTGGGTTAGGCCTGTGTTTTCTCTAGGATAAATGAGGTGTCGTTTGATATTGGAGTTTAAAGTATGTTTTTAGTTTTTAAATAATAGTACACATATTTTTATACATTTTCTTACCAATACGTATTGTTAGACATATTCTATCATTTGAGTTTGCACTTTTTTATTTATTAATTTTTTTTACCATTATATTTTGAATGACTATAAATCTTAGCCAATTGAATTTTTAATTAATTGGCTCTTCAACATAAATTTGTTTGTCCTCAAATCTTGCTAGGAACCTTTTTGGCTTGTTATTAGAAAAATGTTAAAGTTTGCAATTGGATGAATTTATTTTCATCTGATAAGACTTTCATTTAGTTTATGTATTCGACAAGATATGGAATCGACGCATGGTATTTTAGAACAAGTGTCATATTTTTAAAAACTACAGTTTTCCTTTTACAAGGAAAACAATCTAAACCAAACAACACATATTATGTAAGTGTTTTTTTTTAGAGATTAAATTCAGTAAGAATGTGGTGTAAAACTTATGTTTTACCTCTCAAATCTCAACATGTTACATTATCTTATCACATATTTAAGAATAAGCATAACTACACTCAATCAATTTTAATACTCATATATAAATCTAACCAAATTAAGAATTTATTGAAATGTTATTAGGTGTGGTAAGATGTATTGAATTTTAAATAAAATGGTGATATGACAATTTTTTATTGGATGGTGTAAAACATAAGTTTTACATTTCATCCTTACCAAATTCGGACTTTTTTTTTTTTTCAATCGATTTAAGTGGTTTATTAGTTGTACAGATCTCATGTATACAAATTCAATATAAATTTTAGGTGCTTTTCTTGATATTTGTATATAATTTTACTTTCTCTTAAAATGTAAAAAAATAAATAATAAAATATTTTGTTATTCCCTATAGCTATTTGTTTTCTTTCTGAAAATTTTGCATTATGGCTAATAATTCAACACTTTATATATGATATTTGGACATTCGTTAATTAATGTAAAGCTAAATACATTTTAACATCTATCATTATTCATTAAGACATTCGTTAACATTTATAATTAATTTTTGTAATAATTAAATAATTACATTAGAGAGAGAAGGAAATTAAATTATATACGTCTTCATTGAAAACATCAAACTATAATGCGTAGATTTTGATAAAAACCATGGTCCATTGGTAACTTACCCAAGTTTCTTTAACTATACTTCTCAAAAAAATAAAAAAGTTCCTTAACTTTATAAATTAGATAGTTTTGTTTTTATTTTTATTTTTTTTGGAGAAACCAACATAATCCTGCTTTTTATTTAATGTACTGATAAAAAGTAAAATGGAAGTGTAAATGTACTGAGAATCTGAGATAGTATTTTGAAGAGCTTTAAATTGAATTGAAGTGTAAATTTACTGATAAAAAGTAAAATGGAAAAAGAAAAGGTGAAGTGTGTTGTCGCTTGATAAATGGACCGTGTGGCTGTGTCTTTTTCACGAAAGTGTAGTGAGGTTCTTTTCATCAAATAAGTTAGGCGGCTAAAATGGCTGCTTCTATATTACCGTTTTGTTAAATCTTTTGATTCTTTTCCTTTTGTTTGGGAAAATTATTAAAATGAGACATGAATCAAAGTGGTGCTCATTTATCTGACAGTGATATTTTAAGGTAATCGGTTTAGATATTGCTGCCAGATTTAAATAGCAATGTTACACGGAAGTGCATGGAACACATAATTGAACTAAGAGAGAACTGGAATGTGCTTATTGTGAAATAAAAATTCTCTGTATAACATTTTATGTGTTCTAATTTATGTTGTATCAATCATAATTTATCATATGTTTAATTAATGAAAAGTGGTATATGAAATTTGTATTTATTTTATTGGTTATCTGTTTTACAAGAAAAAATTACTTCTATACACAAATGATTTTTAATTTCTATTAAATTAATTCTATATTCCCAATAAATAGGTTTCTATTAAGTTAATTTGCTTAATGGTGAAACAAAAGATGACTCTAAATAAATAAGTCAATTTTAACGTATAAATAAATAAGTCAATTTTACTCAATTTATTAACTTAACTCGTTTTTATATCTCACATTTAAACAAATAAACTAGTAGCAAATAAGCATTTTCAAATACACCTGCACGATCCCCTTCCCTCTATCTCTGTGCGAGTGAGTTTATTATTATTATTTTAAAAAAGGGCACAAATTGCTCTAAACACTTCCTAATTTCTTATCATTAGACTAAAAACAAGAATTACATCTAAATAGGAGTACACCCTATTGGACCTAATCTGTACGCCATTCTCAAAGACTAGTTAGGAGTGAAAATAGTATTATGATTACTTGACAAAAGATTTTGCTCATATTTTCTATTATATGTACAGTTTAAGTTCCGTTTGGTAATGGTGTTTAAATAATGAAAACTGTTATTTAAACACTACAACACGTATTTTTACACATTTTTTCATTCGCACATATTTTCACAAAATTTAAATAACGTTACTAAAAATATCCAACTAAACAGGCTCTTGTACGCTATTGCTAATTTCACATTTTTGCTATGACCAATGCTTCAAAACATTCCTAATATGGAAAGGCCTCAGCAGAGTGCAACTGTTTGATGACTGCTTTTGATTTCATTTTTAGATATTATTGGATTTATCTTTCATTTTAATTTGTTTTTAATTTTCTGACTTTTTCTTGGGGAGGCATGCGGGCTTGAACAAGACTCTGAACTTTTTAGCCAACAGGATTTCCCCACTTGTGGCAAAACTTTTTGACTTTCTGTAACATGTTTTTATTGGGGAATGGAGTAAGGAATATTGGAATAATATCAAGTTACTACAAATTTTATAAAGTGTGTGATGGGTTGGTTAGCAGAAATTTTTAAGTGAGACTTTAAAAGGTATCTTAAGTTGACTATTATAATCTTGGGAGTTTGAAAATTTTAGAAAATATTTCAATTCAAGCAATTTATAAAGTTTTAAGTTATTGATATAACACTATTCATATTATTATTGTCACATGAATTGGTAAGTATTTTATAAGAAAATTATTAATACAATTAGAATTTTTCATGGAGTAAATCACTCAAAGTCATTTGTGATTTGCTTTATCAAGAATTTTTTTTTTTTTTTTTTTTTTTGGCGGGGGGTAAAATAAGAGTTATTGATTAATTATTTATTGTCCATCACCACCGCCACTTCTAGGCGAGTTGGTACCCGGTTATGTAAGTGACCTATTACTCGAGGGTTCAAGCCCCCGCATTTACCAAGCAAAAAAAAATTACTTATTGTCCATCAGAGGCTATGTATAAAAATATATGTAATCTTGTTTAAAAATTGAAAACATATTTTTGAATACATGTACCAAACAAACCCTAATTTATAAGAGTGTAGTTATTCACTCTGCCCCACCATGAGCCCTTAATTATTTGGTTTAAACAAAAGTTGGCTTCCGTGCAAGTATGTCCAACATGTTTTACCTCGATCTTCCAGCCCCTAGCGAGTATGTCCAACAATTAAAAAAAAAAAAAAACAAACAAACAACAACAACAACAAGTATATTTGTCCACAGTGTAGAACATACATTCATGATTCAACTGTGAGATTGGTTTTTAACCAGTTTCCAAAATGTTCTCGAACCAGACCACACCAGTACTCTCGTCTGTGTTCAAATTCACTTGGTCGACCACAACGAGTGTAACAATGCAGTGTGGTATTGGTGCCTATAGATTTGCTGTGGAAGTAAGTACTCCATTGCATTTTTTGTAGACTAGCTCCTATGGATGACCTGTTGTGGTGTGTGTATATATATATATATATATATATATATTTTTTGATAAACCCTGTTGTGGTATATATTAAAGTGGTGGAAAAGTAAAGTCGCAAAAAAAAAAAAAATATATATATATATATATTTATAGGAAGAAAAGTATTGTCATCTCTTCTCGGTATGTTCCAATTTTATTAGATGTCTCCAATGGGAGGGACAAAAGCATTGTTAATAAAGGCTTTCTTTTTTCTTTTTACTTCCTTGGTGGAAATCACATTTTTATTCCTACATTTTCAGGCGATTCTTACTTTGGTCTCCGCTTTTAGTCTCTATTTTGAAAAATGCTCCCCGTTTTGGTTCCTGCTGTTACATTAAAAACGGAAAATGCACACATGGCAAACGGCAGAATTAAAAAAATATTAAAAATATTTTATTTTATTTTAAAATAAAATAAAATTTTAGTTATCAATAATTTTAAAATAAAAATATTAAAAAATTTAATTAAAAATAATTGTTCTTCATGTTCTTCCCCCAAAAACATGGTTGCCCAGAAAATAAGAAATTCAAGATTTTCTTCTCTTTTATTTCATTTTCTTAGCATCCAAACAAGCAAAAATATATACAAAACCATGATCAAACTCAAATATTCTAACACAATCAACTAACAAAACCCAAAAAAATAAATAAATAAATAAATAAAAAATTAGCAACTATGAACAGTTGGATTGTGTATTTAGAACCTACTGTAGCTGAGGATGTAAACAAAAAAAAAATTATTTTATTAAATTATCACTTCTTTCTCTCTTCTTTCAATCATACAGTCACTCCTCTCTTTTAATTTCTCATCTTCCTTTCTCTCTCCCCTCTCTCTAATTTGGTGTCTCTCTTAGATTGGCGTGGACTAGAGATCAACATTGGCAGTATGGACTGAAGATCGACGATGATAGGGTGGTGGTTTAGGGATTGACGGTGATACCGTGGTGGTTTGGAGCTGTGGCAACGGTGGATTCTCTTTCTCTCATTCCGATATTCTCTTTCTCTCACTCCAATTCTCTCTCTCAAATTGGATGTGGGTTTTAGTTTTGCTTTGAATTTTTGTTGTGGGTATTGATGCCAGATTTATGGTGGCGGTGGTGGGGGGTTGCTATCTTGTTGGTGGGGATGGGTTCACTGTGGGTTTATATAGGTTGCTATAGATGTGGGTGGCAATTTGGTGGCAATGGGTGTTCCAATTCTCTCTCTCAGATTGGGTTTTAGTTTTGGTTCTGCTTTGAATTTTTGTTGTGGGTATTTGAGTTTGATCATGATTTTGTATATGTTTTTGCGTGTTTGGATGCTGAGAAAATAAAATAAAAGAGAAGAAAATCTTGAATTTCTATTTTCTGGGCAACCATGTTCTTGGGGGAAGAACATGAAGAACAATTATTTTTAACTAAAGTTTTTAATATTTTTATTTTAAAATTATTGATAACTAAAATTTTATTTTATTTTAAAATAAAATAAAATATTTTAAATATTTTTTTAATTCTGCCGTTTGTTACGTGTGCATTTTCGTCTCTGATGTAACTGTAAGGACCAAAACGGGAAACGTTTTTCAGGATATGGACTAAAAGCAGTAAAAAAAAAAATCTGGAGACCAAAGTGAGAATCGCCTGAAAATGTAGGAACAAAAATGTGATTTCCACCTACTTCTTTTTGGGTAGAAATTTGATGATGTATGTTTTTAGAGCCTAATATATATATATTATGGTTATTTTTGGAATAATGTGCTCTAGATAATACATATTTGTGCTTGTTTTTACGTGAATTAGTAAATTCTGTGGTATTTTTTCTTCTTTCAAAGAAGAAGGTTCAAAAATAACCATCATTAAGTGAAAACTATCCAACTCAGCCAAGTTGTTATAATAGAATTGAGATCTAGTTGTGAAGGGCTGAGATTTAAAGTTGAAAAAGCAACTTTAAATCTCAACCATTAAAATTAAATAAAAAAAATTAAATAAAAAAAAAGGAAAAAAAAAGTAAAAAATGTTAAAGTTAAAATTTAAGAATGGTAAAAAAATTTGTGAGGAATATAGGGTAATTGCACCAGGTACAATATTCTAGGTATTGCACCCAATCCAAACCTATTATAATAAAGGCTAATTATTTTAGTTTTATAACAGGAAAGTGATATGTTAATAGTTCTATCACCTCTGGTCTAGAGGGATGTTGCTCAGTATAAGAAATTGGGTGATGGAGATGTATCAAATTATCAAAATCCATTGTAAAGCCCACCAGTCAAAAAGATCCCATCTAAAACTAACAGCCCCTAAAAAAGTTGCAAATTGAAATAAAGAATTTGTGCTATTGTCAATCTGTCATGCCATTATCTTTATCTGTTAAATTATTGATTAGAGTGATACAATCTAATAACCTTGATAAAACCATATTGTAATTCAACAATCTAACACACACCCAATTGTGGCTAACTGGTTTCACATCATCCAATCTAACACAGACTCACTTATTATGTTATAGCAACCTCACTACAAAAAATAAATAAATAAATAAAATAAAATAAAAAATTCTAGAATGTGACGAAACATCAAATGTGACGGCTAAGGTTGAAGATTCGCACACAGATTAGTGTTTGTGAAATTAAATTTTAAATTAAGACCTCCAAGTCTCCAACTGATTATAAGCTTAAGCTCAGCCCCTGCATGCCATGGCCGCCTCTGCATTTTATATATGAATAATTTTTCACAGACAATATTGGTAGGGCTAGCTACGGTCTTTAATTTCGGCCACTCAACGGTACTCTTTTGTCTCTTTTCTAGCCACCTATTTTCTCTTTGTCAGTATTCTGCTTGTCTGATTCAAAAAACATAAAAAGCTATTTAATATTTGTGTTTAAATAATAATTTTCAGTATTTTTGGAAATTATATAGGTGAAAAAAACTTGTAAAAATATATATAATGTTGTTTAAAAATTGAAAATATGTGTTTAAACGCATATACCAAACGGATCCTAAGTCTCTGGACAAAGAAATAAGTATCGAAACATAACTTTTGTGATCGATTATTAATGATAGAATAAAAATAGTTGATCCGCGTAAAAATAATTAATTTCATAAAGTTGTGACAAATGATGTAATTTTAGAATGACATAATAAATAAAAACAAAAAAAAAAAGAATGACATAATAAATAAACACTAAATGTAAGTAAAAATCCTAGACAAGTATGCATGTGGTAATTGCATGTAGATCTAATTCGTGGCTAGATAGATTTATGTTTTGTCATCTTTGAATGTTTTTGCCGGAGCCAAAAGAGCATGTTTGGTTTAGCTCCTACTCATTCTTTTAATAAATAAAAAAATTTAAAAAAAGGTGAAAGGTAGAAAAGATTATAATTTTATAAAGAAATATTATGTCTACAACATTTTCACGACAAGCTCACAATAAATAATAGGTGACATGTCGTTATTGATAGATAAAAAATTAATATTCATAGTAGGTTTAATGTGCATTTGGATACCGCTTATTTTGCTGAAAATTAAAAACAATAAAAAAAAAATATTTTAGTTACTGTTCATTAATAAACTTACTGTTTATTAGCCTGATTGCATTGTTCACGTCCCATGAACAGTGTACCAGGCGCTGGTCCCAAAAAAAAAAAAAGGCTGAAAACCAATAAACGTAGACATGGGAAGCGCAAAATGCACTTCCCAAACGCACCTTTAGTCTAAAATTAGTAATAGCTTGACACCTAGAATTTTTTTTTTTTTTTTTTTGAGAAAGACACCTAAAATTTGTTGTAAAATTATTGTAAAAACACTATAGATCGACATAGCATTACTCAATTTTACTACCAAAATTTTGGCAATTTAAATCTTACATTTTCATTATCGTGACAATAAATCATCCCTCAGTTTAATTCTACGTGAGAAATCTAACACCAATACACAAAAGAAAAAGACATTGTTTTATTGATTTATATAATACACCATTTATTTACTATGAAGGCAAAAACTCATCTATAAAGTATTACTGTTGTTTCTGTCACTCTTAATTCAACAAAAATAATAATTTACCTTAGCTGTCGTCAGAAAAATAGTGCCCTTTTGTTTGTGTGTGGGTTCCAAATTTCTTGGTAGAATTTAATGGAATGGAAGGGGGATTTTAATTATCACAAGTAAAAATATAAGATTTAATTTTTTATATATGTATATAATTATAGGTTTTTTTTATAGATTTTTTTCTAAAAATATATAAAGTTTTTGAATTCTTACATTTTTTAAGGTATAATAAACGTAACACTAAAAATATACTAAAAAATTTTTATTTTTTGTGTCATGTGTCTAAGTGTCCTTTTCTCAACTTATCCTCACAAAAACCAAAAAAAAAGACTCTCTCTCTCATATATAAAATAAAGATTTTTTTTCTATATGATGAGTGAAGCTTGTTGTAATTTGCAGGCTCAGTGTGTCGGCTTCGTTTTTTTACTACCCTACTCGATATATATGATCTTGACCAGTTAATACATTTAATGAATTTCTTATTGTTTTGCCAAAATATGCAAGTTGGCATCAAGGTTGATGTTTCATTTTCTCATTTGGACATTTCCCAAGTAAAATCACTTTTTGAAGAGAACAAAAGCAAGTTAGATACGCCTCACCTTAGAAAACATTGTAAAATGGTATAAAAATCGAAACCATGGAGATAATTGCAATCAACACACGAAAATTCTTCTATAATGATGCAACCATTTAACTAATCCATGTCTTTGTTTTATTTGACTTTTGTTATTCTTTCATATAAGCAAGAGATTTGGTGGAAGAAGAGTCCACGTACGTAAACAGTTATAGATGTTAACCTTCTTCTTTTTAACATAGTTATAGATGATTTTTTTTTAAGAGAGTTTCAACTTATGACGTTTGATTTTAATAATTACTTTTTATTATCAGATCAAAATACTAATTAATTTTATTTGGTGTAAGCTAATTACTTTTTATCCTCCGATCAAAATACTAATTGATTTTATTTGGTGTAGGCTATTGAACCTGAAATCTTTGACGAAAAGAAATTAGCAAACCGTAATCTACAGATGTTAATCTTAATTCATCTTAAAAGTAAAGCAATCTTGTCTTTAGGATCGTTTTCGTAGCTATAAATACTCCATTTTTTTATTTGACTTTGCATCATGGCAGCTGGACTCTTATAAATATCTACATGCCATTGGTCCACCGGTGATGACGCTTAGTGGGCAAATATTATAGCCCAAAATCGCAGTCTTTCAATTCATCCAATTTGACCCAGAAAAAATATTCTGAATGAAAAAAGAAAAAAGAAAAAAAAAGAACCATTTAAAACATGTGATTGATATTATGATATATTATACAGCTTGCACAGAAATTTCCAAGGCATGTCAAAATTGCGTGTGTAAGTGCATGAACACCTTAGATTTATTAATTGCTTAAAATGAAATATTAAATTCATATACACTAGATACTTATTTGTTGAATTTTTTTATTGGAAATGTTTAGTGAAGTTGTTTAAATAGAGAGAGAGAGAGAGAGGTCGTATTAATAAATGCTATTAGGGTATTTTATTAATGAATTTTTTTTTTTAAATTGATACAACTTTTATGAAAAATATAAAAAACTAATATAAAATTAATTTTTTTTCTCTCATATAAAGTTTTTAAAAATATTTCTTAAATCAATGCTTTTAAAATATTGGCTAATTTTTTTCTTAAATTTTTTATTTATAAAGTTTCAACTTATAACGTCTGTTTCTAATAATTATGTTCTTTATCATCAGACTATATAAGATATTGATCAGCTTTTAGTATAAGGAAATATTGAATTCAAAAATTTTACCAGTTAAACTAATTGAAACTCACATGTAAGATATATTAAATAGTAAACTAAATAAATAATTTTAGTTAAATTTTTTGTTAACTAAATTAAATTTTAATCTTAATAAATTGTCTTTATTCCCTGCTTTATTATTTTTGGGGACGTACACATGGCTGACCAAAAGTTTCTCAGCTATCTTATCAAAAATAAATAAATAAATAAAGTTTCTCACCCATCTCATCAAAAAATAAAAAAAGTTTCTCACCTATGACCCATCAAAAAGCACAGAGATTCCATAGCCTACTCCAATGGGTGTACAACTACAAATCCAGACCGTTTGCCTATAAAAAAAAAAATGTACTATGTCGGATATATAATACTATGAGAGAAGATATTGCCTCAACTTTTCAAGATCTGTATTAGGAAAGCCAGAACAAATTCTGAGATTCTGAATTTACGTATAGCAGAAGCTTGGGAGGTGGAACAAAAATTCAAATCTATGACTAAACTCTGTTCAACTTCAACTTTTTGTGCAACAGTTCTTGTATTTAACTGTGTCTGCCTTAACGTAAAAATAACAAATTGATGAGACCTATGAAGCACGGGTGCGTTTCGGGACTCGGGTGCGGGTGCGGGTGCGGGTGCGGGACTCGGCAATTTTTGAAAAAGGTGGGTGCGGGTGCGGCAGGACTCGGCGATTAAAAAATTATTAAAAATATTTTTATAATATATGTTTAATATATTGCTAAGCATACTTTTACTTTTTCACATTATATAAACAAATATTTTACTAATAATTTATAAACAAATATTTTACTAATATTTATAAACAAATATTTTACTAATATTTAACCAAATATTTATAAACAAATATTTAACCAAATATTTATAAACAAATATTTATAAACAAATATTTAACCAAATATTTAACCAAATATTTATAAACAAATATAAATATTTATAAACAAATATTTATAAACTAATATTTAACCAAATATTTATAAACAAATATTTATAAACAAATATTGAACCAAATATTTTACTAATAATTTATAAACGGTGCGTTTGCACCTTTTTTTTTTTTTTTTTTTTTTTTTTTTGAATTTCGGCCTGACTCGGCCGTTTCGGCCGTTTCGGCCGATACAGGCCGATACGGCCGATACGGACCGAGTCGGCCCGATTTCGGCCGCGTCGGCGCCGATTTCGGCCGCGTCGGCGCCGACTTTGGCCGCGTCGGCCCGCGTCGGCCCGATTCGGGATCCGCCACGTGGCGCGACGCGGCACGACGCGGGACGGACGCGCGGTCTGCGGCGTCCCTCCCGCGTCGCCGCGTCCCGCCGCGTCGGACGCGGGTACGCCGGCCTGGGAGCCGCGTCCGTGCATCCCAGGATGAGACATCCAGAACAGAGTAAATAAATAATTTGTTTGGAGATTGTCAAAACTCAGAAGTATGGAGAAACTAGAGGGTGAAGACACGACAATCTTTACCAACTTTTATGTTGATGGAGCAGTCCCAAGGGAAAAGACACGACAATCTTTACCAACTTTTTCACATGTTAAAATGAAAAAAAATTAATTTATGCAATATTTCTTTCATACGTTTGTCCAACGCTAAAATATATTTTTATATATATTTTGTGTCGTGCCAACATTTAAGAAAAATGGCGAAGCTTGTATCCAGTATTTTTTTTTTTAATATTGAACACGATACAGTAACATTTTCAATTTTATCGTGCCCGGAGAAAAAAGCGATTGACACAAGCTGCATCCTAAGAAAAAAAGTTGCAAAAAATATTCCATCCCTATGCCTATTGTTTACTGTTTAGTCGTAGTTTTTTTAGGATAAGCGGCAGAACTGTTTAGTCGTAGTTAATAGAATTAATGCAGTAAAAACTCGGGTGTAAACTCCCATTTTACTAATAAAATATTTAAGATGTATATATCTTCACAATTATATGAAAGTAAGTCTCATACTTTGACCCGTTTTGAGACCTACTTTTATGTGAGTGTGAAAATACATACATCTAGAACACCTTATTGTTTTTCCCATTTTACACTCTATAATGTCTAATCAAATCATCGACCTTGACATGTCAAAATACTCAAACAGACAAACAAACATTCATATTAGAATTTATATTTACTTAAAAAAAAAGTTAAGAGCCCATATCCTCTCTTCAAAGGTGGATCCCCACGTCTCTTTTGTTTTGTTTTTTTGTTTTTAACATTAACTATAAAAATTAAGCTTAGAGATGTCATATGGATGTAAGTATATGAAAAATGATGATGTGATTAAGTGTGCGTTTGGTATTGGCTTAAAAAGACAATTTTTTTATTTTTTATTTTTTATTTTATACTTTTGAGATTATTTTTGCTACTATTTATGAGTCTCATTGCACTTTTTGATACTATTTATGAGTTTCACTTTACTATTTCAGCTACTTTTTATCTTTATTTACAGTAGTTTCAGTAAAAAGTTTTCAGTTTCAGCTAAATAAGTTGTTTCTAAACAGACACTAAGATTGCATTTGGGAACAAATTATAAAGCCAGCTTATTTTACTATTTAGCTTATTTTTGCTATTATTCATGAATCTCACTGCATTTTTTGGTATCATTCATGGGTCCTACTTTACTATTTCAGTTAGTTTTTACATTTATCTACAGTATTTTCAGTAAAAAGTTTTCAATTTTAGCTAAATAAGTTATTTTCAAATAGACCTTAAGTGCTATTAGAATTTAGAAGATGTAAAAAATGAGGGTTTACAATATGTCGTATTTAGTTTATTGAGTAATAAAATATGTAAATTATTTTGATTCACATCTTTCTATCATTGTTCTTTAAAATTGTACTTTTTTTTTTCTTTTTCATTAAGAAAAATGAGAACAAAAACAAGTAGTGTGGTTGTTATTATTTCACTTAACTTACAATTGAGAGAAAAGAAAAAGTGCCAAAGGGGAAGGTGGAATTTGTGGAAATCCAAACAACATAGACACGCAAAAAAAAATTTCAATTTGGTTATTTCTTATTGGACTTGCTATTAGAACTAGTAATTTAACCACCCCCCACCCAATCTTATGTATAAGTATATATGTCATTGTTTTTATTACAGTAAATTATTGGATCTTATTTTACATTATCTTTTTATTTTTTAGAGAATTTCAACCTATGGCGTCCACTCCTGATGATAGCTCTTTATCATCAAACCAAAACACCAATCAGTTTTTGGTGTAGGCAGGGATTAAACCCCAAATCTGTTATTCAACCATCAGAGATTTTACCAGTTGTGTTGATTGATATGCATTTTAATCTGAAGTCAATACAGCGGATAAATTTCTTTAAACATTTTGTCATCATACGCATGCAGATTTCAAAAGCTATATGAATTTTTTTAAAAAAAATCTCGAAAAGACATCAAGTATAAAATAATTTCAAGGCTTCTACATTATTTCACCGTTACAAACCTTAAGTTGCCCTCACAAACACTCAGACACATTTTATAGCGATTGACTATTGTTAAAAAATACTAAGACATTATATCATTATATCATTATCTCGTTTATATTCTTGTTGCATTAATTTATACTAATTGTAATTTTAGGGTATGTTTGGAATGAAGAGTGATGGTGAAAGACTAAAAGGAGAGGAGAGGAGAGAAAATGGAGAAATGGTTGAAACATGTTAAAATTTAGTACATTATGGTCACCTTCTCTTCTCATCTTCCCTTTCCCATCTCCCTCTATTTAAACATAAAGTTATTATATAACCCTTGATGAGTCTACAAAACCATAAGTAAATATGGCAATGTTGTCTTAACAGATTACCTTCACAACTGTACAAAAATGTTCAATCCTCTTTTATAAGCTTTTTAGGGCAGGGTTCATCAAAAAAAAAAAAAAAAAAGCTTTTTAGGGCATGATGATTGGTGACTGATATTTATTTCTATTTTTTTACCCCTCTTTTTTCACCTCATTGATCCATTGCATTCTCCAATCCCAAAAACAAGTGGGAAAAAAATGTCATTTACACAAGTAAAATTGTCATACATATGACATATGCATAGAATTTGTTATTTATTTTTGTGAATTTTTATTTTCAATTATAATAGTAAAAGACGATTAAATGACAGTAATTTTAAAAAATGCTTTTAATTTGAATTTTTCAATATTGCTCCAGTAATAATTTTAGCTATCACAACTATATCCATCGTTTGGAAACAATCTTTATAAAGTCATGGAAATGGGTTGGCGTACACTGAATGAAAAGGATAGTTTACTCATGATCTTATTATTGGCTTTGTTTGTAAATCTTTTGTACCCGGTTAGTTTTTGTATGAAGTACTTTTAGCTGTTTCGTTACGTAAGACTTTACATAGATGCATGTGTTTGTGTATTTTATTTTTTTTGTCAATATATGAAGTTCTTTTTTTATATTAAATTTTGTATAATTTAGGTTTCTTAATGACAATCCTCAAAAAAAAAATTTATGAAGCCACCACTAGAAACGACCACTTTGTGGATTTCACAATATCTTGAATCAACTTCATGATTTTGAATGCAATCATTAAAGCAGTGTTTCATTTAAGTCTTGGTGAATGATTTTGGTCCTTTTCAAAGACAACTTTATGTACTCAATTTACATATAAATAATAAGGTTAAAAACTGAGCAGATACTTATCATGACTTCTCTAATTTAGCATTAGGAAAGTAAATTTCAAAGTACAATCATAATTAATAGTAAATATCCCATTGATTAAATTCCTGTTTAGACCGCCAGGGTATTCTTGATGCAGGTTCTCTTCATGTGAGAGAGATCAAACACCCATTTCAACGAACTCAACATGCCAGAAAAGCACTCAATTCCTAATTCCTATGCTAAATGCGTGCATTTCTAGTAATGAATATTATTGGTGGGATTTAACAACCTAATACATGAATGTTTGGAGTTACTAATTTTTGCTGATGACACGCTAATTTGTAAACTCAATGTAATAAAATTTATAGTATCTCTCTAACATCATTCACCTAGTAATGAGCAAGTGCTACTTTCTTTCATGAATGAGGAACTTATTTAAGTTCTGTGCAGAAGCAATGACCATGAATGCATCATCTTCAAACTCAGGCATTGAAGGTTTACTATGATGCCCCACACAATTGCCTGCTTGACTTAGTGATTTGGTGGCAGACTCGTAGTGTTCCACATTTTCCATTATTGAACTCGGTCTTTGTTGACAACCAAAGTGAGGTTAGGAAAACAAAATAAACTTGTTTTCTCTGTTTTCCCATCAAGACAAAGAAATTCAAGGAGAAAGTCAGATCTGTGCTCCACTCCATTAAAACATAGGCTGCCGTAACAACGTTCTAGACAGTGAGCTATATCAAATTTAAATCCAGCCTGCCATGACTAATTACTTGAGCATGTTTAGGCAGACTTCTAAGCACCATGATTTCATCTTATATTCTCATCATACTTTCAATTGTGAAGAATTTAACGTTGCAACCAGGGTTCTATATGCAACAAAGCTAAAGCGGTTTACATAAACCCACCAAAAAAATTAAGGCCAATGTAGTTTCCCTCCGGTCAAAACACTTGAACTGCGCAAGCACTAGTAAAGCATACTTATGAATTCTATCATTACTTATATAAATTAAAAATGACCAACATAATTTATTGAAGAAAGTTAATTTTTGAATAGATGGAGTTAAGACATGCAGTACATGTACGGGGCTCTAAATCACCAAAATTCAGTTTAAGGATCCTCACAGTTATGAACTAATGTACTCTCAGGCTGATTAATTAAAAATAATAATAATAATATATAGGAAAAAACAATGATTTCAGAAGACCTCTGCTGCATTACTGACGACCCAATAGGTGTTTGAAATCATTTGGAATTTCCCTCCCTCTGAGTTTAACTCTGAAATATTCCCCAAAAAGAAAAGAAAAAAAAAAAAAAAAAAGGGTTCCATCCATCAAGTTATCTTTCCACAAAGACCCAAAATCATAAATAAAGTATTAATACAACCATAAAACAAGACCAAGAAATCAAAATTCAATCCAGCTACAGGAAGTGCAGCTTAAGCCATCCTACTTCAATCTTGTCTGACTACTAAATAACAAACCACTCCCATGATATCAGAATACCTGTCGTTGGTAATAGCCACACCCGCCCTATTAGGATGCTCCATGAACAGCAGCTGTAGCATACATGCCTAGACCCTGAGTCTGTGGCACAGCATATCCATACCCACCATAGCCTTGGCCTCCATTATGTGTCCCATTCCACTGGTTACTGTGATCTCTCCACTGCCAAGTTTTAAGAAAAAAATGAATAAATTTCGGTTCCAGAAGAGAGACAAATGAGGGAGAGAGATTTTATTTTATTTTATTTTATTTTTTAGGGTGGGGGGGGGGGGGGGGGTGTGGGGGGGAATTTGAAGAATACATATGCTGTCATACTGTGAAGTATCTACAACTCATGATATTATTCAACCAATAAAAAACACTTGAACAAATATTAAGAAAAATTACCTGCTTGCTTGCTGGACTGCGGCCCCAAGAAAGACGAACTGTTTGCTTGCCAATGACTGCCCCATTCAAGCTTTGCATTGCATCCTCAGCATTCTTCCTATGACCAGAGACAAACAGAAGGGAGTCATTACATGGCAACATAGGTTACATATAAAGATGTTAAATTTGTATATACGTACTTTGTAGCACACTCCCAGAACATAATTTGATCAAATTAATTAAAATTTATCATTAGCAGTATTATTAGAAGTGCAAGATGCACTTATGTGCAAAGGTCTCCTAAAGCCTAGGCACAAAGCACAATGCACAAGTGTGGGGCTTAATTGAATTAAAGCACACTTTTCAAAATAAATAAAAAATGTAAAGTAGTATTACTTCTAATAAAATTATTCATAACATATATCAAATGGTTAGAGCATTCTGCTATTGCACAAAGGTTATAGATTCAAAATTTCAAATAACTATAGGCTATTTCAATTTCTTATAGTCTCTAGGACATTTACAAAATATTATCAATGGATAACAAGATAAATTAATCATATAAAATTTAAACATGATATGTTACACAATTCTCTTGCACTTTACAACATATACACAACCATGATAGCAATTATCAAAATTGAAGTACATGGTTTTATCAAAATATAACCAAACTGAAAGTAGCAAGAAGCACCAAAATAGTAAAAATTAGGACTTCTAAGCAAGGATCTACTGTTTTAGGTTTTAAGGTTTAGACCAACAAATTAGAAAAAGCATCATCTTTTGTGCTTTGGAATTTTTGTAAAAGCACCCCAAAAAAAAAAAAAAAGTGCACGCCTGTGATTGCGCTTCACTTCAGGCAAGCAAAGCCCTTCAGCAGGAGGCGGTATCTTGTGTTTCTGCTGCTTGCAGTGAAAACACAAGATCCATTTTTCTTAAGCAGTTTGGGGCTCCTTGCCACTTAGTGTGCCGAAGCACAATTTTAACAAGACTAATTATTAGTAAGATGGTGTAATAACTTAAAGAAAGCTGAAAGAGCACCTGTTAGCAAATTGCACAAACCCACATCCTTTTTTAATTGGTATTTTCACAGAGACAATCTCACCGAACTGAGAAAATGGCTGCCTAAGATCTTCATCAGTGACATCAGAGTCTAGCCCTCCAACAAATATCTACAATAAAACATGGGTTAAAAATATACAAATGTGGTTCATTACAGTTCACATAGAAGAGTCAAAAATGGACTCACGGTTGTGTTAGTTGACTCGCCATCAGATTGGGAGCCTTGGGTGATAACACCATTTGATGCATGCCCACCAGCCAAAACCACAGCTATTCAAAGAAAATAGAATAAGATTTTTAAATAAAAAAAAATTCAAGAGTAAGATATGGAATGCACTACCTTTGAAAGATAATCTTTGTGAGTTACAGTTAACTAAATAAACAGCTATAATGTCAACAAACAAGAAAATACAACATAAGCACATGTTGACCTATGGTAGGATCCCATTGATAAATAACACAACATAGACATGTCTGGAGAGGGGAAAAAAAGAGAAAGAAAATGTAGCCACACAATGAATTAACAAACATGAAGGTAGTCATTTGTAAAGTTCCAGATCAGAAGCATAAAATAATAACACCTTTGGAAGACAATTTTAATTTGAACATGACAAGGCCTAGTAGTTAAATCTAAATGATTTCAAAAAATATTATTAATCCCCCTTAGACTGAACAAGAACATGAGGCACTCAACACTATCAGTAGCACAGGAGAATTTTTTCTAGATACTATAGAAGGGATAGATATTGTATCAGCCACCGCCAGTGCCATGTTGTTGAGGAATGGTTATTTGTTAGCATAGGTTAGCATTCAGAAAGAATAGAAGGAAAGCATGAAAGGAAAGAATATAAGTAGTTCCATAAAGAATAGGTAAAAGAAACAGAAAACAAGGATATCAAGTGTGTAGAAGATTAGGCATATAAGGAAAGCATTTGCATTCGAAGTTAGATAAGTCTTTATGTAAAGTCAAAAATATAAAAGAGTCAATGAGCTCTAGCTCAAAAATGGAACCTCCTCCTCCAATAAGGAAGGTTGGGTAGATAGCACAGGAGAATTTTATTCTACATACTATACAAGTGGTAGACATTGTATCAGCCACAGCCAATTTGTTAAGGAACGGTAGTGTTAGCATAGGTTAGCATACAGGAAGTAGTTCCATAAGGAATAGGTGAAAACATAAAACAAGGAGATGAGGTGAAGTAGACTAGGAAGATGAACAAAGCAGTTGAATTCAAAGTTTGGTAAATGCTCACATAAAGTTAAAAGATATGAAAGACTTATCACAAAAAAAAATTAAAAAAAATAAATAAATAAAAACTAATAAATAAAAAAATAAAATCTAAAGATTTAATATTCAAGGAGCTCTAGGTCAAATGGAACCTCCTCCTCTTATAAGAAAGATGGGTTCAAGATCTACTAGGTGTGTTGTCTTTTATATATAATATAAAATGACAGCTGCTAAATCATTTGAGTAATGACAACTGCTGGTAAAGAAAGAACTTTGTTCAAAGTGGAGAACTGTTAGAGGCATTTTTAAACCTTAAAGCAGTGCAGTGTAATGGTAGCATTGTTGTTGTTATTGCAGTAAGTCAATGAGGAAAAGAAATGCTATCAGTAATAAAGGCTCTTGGCAGCATACATATATATTTTTTAAGGGAGAACACCCCCTATGTTGTTATTTTTTAGGGAGGACACCCATATGGTTGTTTTTTTATTAATTGTCACAAGTGAAGGAGGGGAGATTTGAACCCAGGTTCTCACAAAGGAGACCACTGAATGCCATTGAGCTACAAGGCTCTTGGCAGGACACCCACATGTTAGTTTGAAGAATGATGACAAAACTCATAATCCCTTCCAATTCCCTCTGTGCCTCCAATCTACAGCCATGTCGTGGTTGCCTCACATTATAGAACAATAGAAAACATTAATGAAAAGGAAGACCAACTAGCACATAAATTCCTCAAGTAAACAACAAAACATATAGTGGGAATGCAGTAGAGATTTAAAAGCAGGAGCAGCTGGAGTAAGGTGACACAAAATAAACAAATGCTTTGTCATCCCCCCCCCCCCCCCCCCTCCTTTCTCTTTTCTTCCTTTTTCCTGTTTTCAGTGTTTCTTTCTTTGTGTGTGTGTGTGTGTGTTGGGGGTGGGGGGGCAGAGGGTTGTTCGCATTTATGCAACAAGCAAATTAGAATATTAAAACCAATTGAAAGAGAATATTGACTCATATATCAAATATAACTTTACAATTCACCATGTTGGAACTTAAATGTCTGGAATAAGCAGAAGTACTATAGTAATCAACAATGAAGCCATTGGTGATCAATATTGAAGTCTGACCTGAACATAAAAGTTTTACAAGCACCAGTAACAGATGGGAGGTTTACAAGGTACCTTGTGAAGAGTATCCAGATGATTTCTTGGGAGTTGCAACACCTACACGCATTGGCCTACTTGAACAATACATGCCGTTCATTTCAGTAATAGCCCTTGACCTCTCATTTTCATCACCAAACCGAACAAAACCATAACCTTTTGATCGACCAGTGTTGGAATCAAAAACCACTTTTGCTCCTTTAACAGATGGATATCTAGAAGCAAAGGTTTCCTGCAATATAGTATCAGTTACATCTGTTGCCAAATCCCCTACAAATATGGATAGATCAGATCCAGCCTCTGATCGTTTATCACCAGCGCTAAAGGTTGCCCAGTTTAGACGGAAGGGCTGCTCTGTATTTGGCATAACTGTACCGTTATAGCTCTGCAGAATTTTCTCAGCGGTTTCATGAGAATAGAACTCAACAAAACCATATCCCTCTGATTGACCAGTTTGCTTATTGCGTATGACCTTTGCTGAGGAGACCTGCATATTTTGTAGCACCAAAGTTAGAAAGCAATAGCATTGTGAGGAGTGATGGAAATTCATCTCATTGAAATTAAGATGTGTGTGTGTGTATGAGAGAGAGAGAGAGAGAGAGAGAAAGAGAGAGAGGGAGAGAGATGAGTCAATTCCCTACACATACTACAAATGACATTGGTAACGATTGAAAACTATGGTTTCTAACAAGATAAATGTTGTACATTATAACATGTCAATTGAGCATATTAAATGCAAACCATACTCAGATGCAATCATAAGCTATCAAGTCTGAAGCAATCTCCCCCAAGAAAATAGAATTTGGAGGCTAATTACTAAAATAAAGTGAGATTTCAAGATGCATTAAAATCACTTTAGATGCCGAAACGAAAACAATAAAGAACTAACATTTTACCCTGCAACTCTAAGCCACCATCAACAAGATGGTGGCCATTAGTTAACACATTGCTAACCATCTACACAATTGCAAAGTAAACAAAGCCAATTTGCACTGTTGTAAGGAATCCAAAAATAAAAAATAAAGATCATGTTAACATTTGATGTGCCAACCAAGGGGAATTGTTGCCCAATAACAAATTGTTGGAAGAAATCCAAAGAACATTAACAGGATGGATATGTCGATTGTGTTAGGGGCTAGTGTACTGGGAGATAAGGTAATTTTTTGCACATTCACTTAAGAAGTTTGGTAAACAAGTCAATTCGCACTGAATATTGTCAAATATGATTAAAGCTGAATCCGTGCAACCATTTATTAATATCGTCAGTCACTAAAATGTAGCAAGGTAGAAGTAAAATTGCACACTATCCAATTCTCTCTTCAAAAAATCAAAATGGCAAAGTGCACAAGTTTTGTAAAACCCTCTTCTGTATTCATTCAAAATTTAAGCAGCAACATAATACATGCAAATTCCAAATACTCAATACTAGAATATACAAGCATAATATTATAAGCATGTAACATAAACTGAATCGTTAAGTGTTGCATCTCTTCACAATCCTCAACATTAGGTTTCAATACCATTTAAATCTTTCACAAAAAGGTTAACACGATTTAACAAGTATTGAATCCATTCCATAATAATCATTTCTGCTTTCAAGTTCTACAAAAACCCTTAAAAGGGTTCATTCAAATACCCCATAACTTATAATCAATTAAGACCCACAACTTGAACTCTCAAACATATAACATACAGCACGTAATTCTCCGCACCACCACCAACAACAACCAAAAACCTTACTCCCAAATTCTGGGGTTGGCTATAGATCCTCAACAGACTAGTCAACGTCGACCACATGTATTGTTTGTTTTGCTTTTTCACCATTCTATTCTATCCAAAGTCATAATCTCCGACAACCCATTACTCTAAAATGCATAAATTATCTCAAATTTCCAATCAAACCAAAAAACAAAAAATAAATATATTTAGAGATAGAAAAGACCTCAGAAGTATGAGAAAAGCAGGTGTGGAGGTAAGTTTCATCCATCCAATGGTGTAGGTCGCCGATCCAAATAGTTTTGGCCTCTTCAGTGGACCCCAGCTGCTGCTGCTGTTGCTGTTGTTTCTGATTCTGATACTTCTGACCCTGATTCTGATTCTGATGGTGTTGTTGTTGAACATGAACTTGCTGTTGTTGCTGATGCTGATGATGATAAGGATGAGCAGCTGCAGTAGCATAAGGCATGTAATTGTACATCATCATTTGCTGCTGCTGATGTTGCTGCATCATCGCCATCGCCACCGCCGGATACTGCATAGCCATCCATTGTTGCTGCTGATGCTGCTGCTGCTGCATCCACTGCTGTTGATGCTGCTGTTGTTGTGGCTGTGGCTGTTGTTGTGGCTGCTGTTGTTGCTGCTGTGGCTGTGTATTTATATCAGCAGAACCATTGGTCTGTTGTTGAGCCATATGGGTTTTGCTCAAAGTTTCAGGTTTTGTGGGATTTGGGTTTGGTTTCTCTCTCCCTCTTTGTTAAAGTTTTGGTTTTTTGGGTCTGTGAGAGAGAGAGACACAGAGACAGAGAGAGAGAGAGAAAGAGAGAGAGAGACCAAAAGAGGAGTTGTGAAATGGTTTATGATGGGTTTAAAAAGGAGGCGGCGGATCTGAGTCTTTGGAGTCTTGAGGGGTTCCATAACTTCGAAACTTTGGACCCTCGGTTACAACGTCAGATTACATCATTACCGTCCGTGACTTGTGGGTCCCTCATTTTTTGTGTGTCCCACCAATCAATGGACGGTCTAGATTCAATTCTGGCTTTGCCCACTTGGATTTTTTTACCTTACATTTATAAGTATTACATGAAAATTTTCATTTGTAGGGTTTGTGTGAGTGTGTTTGTTTTGTACTATTCATAAGTTTTCATTTCGTTTTTCATTTTAAAATACAGTGGTTGTATCTAATCATCATTATTAAAATAAAAACTGTTTATTTGGTTATGACTTGTGAGAAGTGAGAACTGTTCTTTAATCTTATTAAATTATGTTGAATCATTTATGTTATGTTGTAAATTTAATGTTAAGAAATGTAGAATTTGATGTTATCTTAACGGTTAATACTTATCTAATCTTTCACATTATTATTAGTTTCTTTAAACTTCTTTAATATGTATGATAATAAAAACAAAAATGTTTGTATTAATAATAATTTATTTTACCTCTTTCAGTCAAAAAAAATTTATTAAGCAATTATAATAAGAGTAATGTTACTATCACAAACTATTTTACAACATTTTTACAAACTGCTGATGTAGGCAACCCATTAATATCACTTTTTTTATTTACTAATAATCATTCACCACATCAGCAGTTTGTAAAAAATTTTGTAAAATAGTTTATATTTCTAGTATTATTCTTATAAAAAAAAATTTTCTTGAATTTAATAGAAGAGAGAGAAATATTTAGAAAGTGAATTTATCTCTTATTTTTCTAATGTCAAAATAGTGATTTAAATTTTTTTTTCTTTTAAGAAAATCATTACAAATGGTTTGAGAAGAATTGAGAGTGCCTTTTTTTTTTTTGGTGAAAGATAATTAATTTCATTAATTGAGTGAGAATCAAAATCATAAGTAACAATATTCCAGGAGCATTCTCCGAAAAAATACAAACAAGCAAGTTTTCATTTTCCTAATTCACTAATCGGTTATAACTAATATAATGTACGAAAAAGTTTAACAAAATATAAAATTTATATTTTCTTCTTTTATTTTTTTTTTTCTAAATATGAAATTTGATAATTAAAGTGGTTATTATTAGTTTTTTTTTTTTAAATATGAAATTCATTAATTACAATAGTTATTAATGGGTAATTGTGGCATTATTTATTATTTATTTTTATTGTGGGGAAATAATTTAATGGAGGGATTAGATATAAAGAATAATTTAATTTTAATTCATCTCTAACCAAAAGAGGTTAAGTAGATGAGTTTCAAACTTTAATTTTGACTAATAGTTGAATTAGTTTTATCTTTTCTCCTACCTTTAGATTGTAAATTAATTAGATACCCTTACAATGTATGGGAAAGTAACATAATATGATTTTTTTTTAAAATATAAAATATTGAAATATAATAATTACGATAGTTATTAGAATAGGTGTATTCATTATGATTGTGTTTGTATATAGAATTATATATTATACAATCTAAAGAAATATATGATATGTCAAAATTTTAGTGGAGAGTTTATATATATATATATTGAGAATCAATGGTGAGTATAAATATAGAATATGATTTAAATTCAATTAAAAATATATATTAAAATAATGGCATATAAGATTATGAAACTTCAAATGCTTATATGGCACAATATTATGAGGTCATTCAAAACTTAAACATTTTCAGTTATAAAATTGTGAGGCTTCAAAAGCTTATACGATAGAATCTTATGAAGTCAATTAATAGTTAAATGTCTTCGAATTTATATAGATTATACATAAGAGCCACATTAAGTATTTTTGAAAACCAAACTGAAGTGTAGTCAGAGCTCAAATCAAAAACTTAAGGATCAAAAGGATCAATTCAAGGCATCTGAATTTAAATTAGAGATCTTCCGGCTTGCTTTGGAATCATGAGAGTGGACATATAATTTAGTGACATATATTCTTCTTCTTTTGGTAGAAGTTCCAATTGTCCAAAATCCAAACTTCTTTAAACATGATCACATATTGATTAAGGTTTGACCAAAATATAAAAAAGTGAGTGAGCCATCTATCAGAATCCAAAGTCATCGTTTTCTTTTTGTTTGTGGTAAATTAAGCAAAAGTCATCGTGTGCCGACAAGAGGGAGGAGGTTCTAAATTATAATTGCTTTTTTTTTTTCGGTTCGCAAATTTTTCTTTTGAATTTTTTTGAATATTCTAAATTCTATATTCTTTTTTTTATATATATATAAAGTATAGAAATATCTTTCTATTCCTCGAAAAAAAAAATCTTTTTAACTTTTATAAATAAATAAAAAATTTATAGAAATATCACTTTTCCAAGATGAATGAAAAAAAAAATAAAGGCACACATTTTGAATAATAATAAAAAAATATATAAATATATAGTAAATTAAAGGTACTTATTGAGTTATTATATTTTTCTCAATGTGTAATACAAATTTTATAAATGTTTTCTGAACATCCAGTTATAACTTCCACTATACTTTGTCTGAGGACTTTAAGAATTTTAAATTTATCATGCAACAAAACTCGATTTGCAACCATCAAGTTTGGGTTTAGACTCAAAATTGAGTGTTGTACAGTGAAAGTAGATATCAATGGGTGTTATTTGATTGAGTCCCCTTTCAAACCCACGAATAGGGCAGGCCACAGCTGCCGCTGACACCGCGTCACCGCCTACCAGCTAGCTCATTTGACCCAGTTGAGAACATTTCCCAATTGTCTTTTTCAATTAAAACTCGAGATTATGTAGTTGATAGTTGATACTCAATTTTCACGTGGGTTAGTTGTAGTGAAAATTCCTAGGCGATTACTCGAATATGATGTGATATACCTTGTTGACAAAGAGACCAAAAATACAAACCAATCATTGTGGAAGGTGTTGCTCACAGCTCTCATGTAGCTTCTCTCTTAAACCGACATGAGTTCTATGGATTACGATGGTGATTCAGAATCACGGATGTATCTATTGGAAAATTGGAAATACCACTTAAATTAAAAGACTTTTGTTATTAGTGGTGGTTTTATGAACATTTTTTTTTAGGGGTTATTAAGAAACTTAAATCAAACAGAATCTAATATTAAAAAAAAAATTGAATCTTAATATCAACAAAAAGAGAAAATGCAAATGTATGAAGTTTTACAATTATCTTCTATAAGTTTTTATATTTTGAAATTGTGGGTACTTAACCTCAGGTTCGACCCATTTGTTGGAAGCTTTTGGTTTTGTAAGCTATTACATTGATACCATACATAATAACAATACTCATGCATGTAACAACCTTATGTATTTCCTAATTATTAAATTATATAAAGTTATATTACATTGATACCATACACACACATTCACACTAATCAATTCACACAAATAACATTATAACAAAAAGTAAAAATAACGTATACGATTAATATCAAACACACACTCACACACATAATATAAATTTATAAGAAATAGAGAACATTCATGTGAATGTTTCTCCTCTTGTTAACCATGACAGATTGCATATGCTAATTTAATAAGAATGGTTTGGATGGATTTCTCCAAAAAAAAAAAAAAAAATTTACTCTTAGAGTCATATTCAAGAGATATTCATATAGAGAAGAGAGATGGGATTGGATTCATGATAGAGAGGGAAAGTGATATGGACATAATTACTCTTAGTCTTTTGTTTTTGTTTTTTGTATTGTGTGTCTACTGTTAAATTGATAAGGACAAAATTACTTTGTTTCAAAATCTATTAATTTTTTTATGGTGTTTTGAAAGGAGAAAAATGCTAGAGTTACAATTTTTTTATTATTATTATTATAAATGGTTATTAGTAAGTGAAAAAGTAATGTAAATGGTGGGCTCATATGCAAACCAGTAAGAATTTGATACCTCAATAGTTGTAAAAATACTATAAAAAAGTTTGTAGTTGAGCATTACTCTTAAAATAATCAACAATATTATTTAAGGGGCCAAAGTGTAATTTTATTGAATGAAGTTGCTAAAATCAGTAACTATATATGATTATATACTAGTATTTTAAAAAAAAATTGGAGACAATGTTCATAAATACATTAGTCCATATCTGGGGTTCAAATCATGAAGTAAATGCTATAAATTAAAATAATATTGTATTTATTAAAAAAAATGAATATTAAAACAGATATTGTTCATGAGAGTTAAGATTGAGTGCGGCTGCCACGCACACTTGTTCTTTCCTGAACTGGAAACGTGTGATCGTTATCATTCCATCTTCACCCAAAGAGAGGAAAAGAAGAAGAAAGAGGTCCTGATTCTTTCTTTCTTTCTTTTTTTTTGGTAAATAAAGCGGTCCTGATTCATGAACATGGTCGAGTCAACTTATGCCCATTTGGAATTGGACCCCCCAATTGTCGTGTTTTACTAGTCAATGTCCCCTCTCTTTTGGACCTTTGAAAACTTCATTACGCGGATTCTGAATCTTTGTTTTCCTCTCTCTAAGTATTGTTAGAGTTCATGCACCCACATTCCTCACATGGCAGAAACAAAGACCAACATAGCTTGGATGGCATTATTTACAAACCTTAATAGGCCCAAATTTGTTTTAAAAATCATGTAATTAACTAATGCCAAGGACAACCTTTCATGTAACTACCTTATGATGTGTAATCAGTTTATAACCAAATATTGCAGCAAACCTTTGTCTTGGTAGATCTTTTGAAATGATACTATATTGCTTTGCCTTCAAAGATGGTCCATGTGGTTTTTTTTTTTTTTTTTAATAAACTCCACTGCAAATAACAATTATGACTTGCTTTCAGAAAGGGAGAAAAAAAAAATTATGAGTTGCAACCAAATTACATTAATTTTCTTCAATAAGTTCTTAAGAGCATTCTCATTAGGTGGCATTTGGCACACCAAACACCAAAAACAGCCCCTCATGAGTTGTGCTAAATGTCTCAAAATTATGAGACATGCTACAATATGCTTGAGAGCGTACGGATAGAAATGCTATAATTTTTTTGATTATTTTATTTACTTTTCTCTCTCCTCCCAACACATATCTCTCTCTGTCTGCAACACAACTCTCTCTCTCTCTCTCCTCTCTGGTCTCCATCTCTCCGTTGCTCCCTATTTCTTTCTCACTTTCATTTTTTTTTTTATCTCTCACTCTCTTCCTCTCTCTCTGCATTTCGATATTATCGTCTTTGCACCTCTCTCTCTCTCTCTCTCTCTTTCTTTTCCTGTCACGAAGAAGAAGGCGATTTCGATCTGAAGCAGAGCTCGCCGATTAAGCTCGCCAATCTGAACCTCTGCTCGCCAATCTGAAGCTCTGCTCGCCCAGGGGCAGTCGTCGATCTTTGCTCGTCGTCCTCTATAGCTCTTGTCGCTGATCTCGCCGCTAACAGTTGGTTGAGTTTGGTCATTGATTAATCTGTTGGGTTGGGGTTTTGTTGAAGATTTTGAGTTTTTTATTTATATTTTGTTGAGGTTTTTGGATTTGGAATTTGTTAGAGGATCTGGTGATTGTGGTTGTAGTGGTAGTTGTTGCTGTGGCGGTGGTTGTAGCGGTGGCTATTGGTTCTTAGGTGGTGGCGATTACCACAGGCTATGCATTTGTATATTTGCTGGGTTTTGGGTAAATATATTATTTTAATGTGTAGTAAATATTATTTTAATATATAGAGGATGTGGTTGAGCGAGAGGATGTGGTGGGTGGATGGTGGTGTGGCTGTTGATCTCATTGGAGAGGTGAGTGAGGCAGATGTAGTGGGTCTGGGTTTGGTTCTAGGTTGTGGAGGTAGTGGGTCTAGGTCTAATTTTTTTTTTTTTTTGGTTGCTGTTATTTGTGGTTGCGGCGGATCTAGCTAGTGGCTGGTGGCGACAATGGTGGATGGATGTGGTGGTTGTGTTATGGGTGGATGTGGATGTAGTGGGCAGATGTGAAGTGTTTTTTTTTTTTTTTTTTTTCCTCTGCTGTTGTTTGTGGTTATGGTAGATCTAGCTGGTGGCAATGATGGTGGGTGGATGTGGTGGTTGTGATATGGTGTGTGGATATGGTGGCCGGCGGCACTAGGTTGAGAAAGAGAGACACAGAGGAGACAAAGACACAGATAGATGAATAAAAAATAATATATAATGATAAAGAAAAAAATATTTAAGTGAATTGTTAAAAAAATAAAAGTTTTGATGTAAAGGATATTGTAAAGTGATGTGTTATAGGTTCTAAAATTGGTTTTTGAGATGATAAATGTTAAATTTTTTAGAATGTTTGATGGGAATGCTCTAAACGAAACCTGAAATTTGAGTCTTGTCAATTTGTCAAATCTCTCATCTTCAAATTTACTTGCCACCAAAAAAAAAAAAAAAAATTATAGAAGTGTATATGGAGACAAGTAACTCAGTGAAACTGCATTTTTCTTTCTTGATCAGCTGAAATACAACAAATTTCATCCAAAAAGGGAGGATAAAAAAGAATCAATAGAATATTAGTAGGAGGGGTAAAAATCAAATAAGTCGAAGGCACAACACAAGTGCCACAGCCAAAATTTCAACAGGACAAATGTCCTGTTGGCTCCTGTGGCAAAAATCTAAAGAAAAAAGAAAAGAGAGAGAGAAGTGAGTGAGTGAGTGAGTGAAGAAAGAGAGAATGGAGCATGTTATATACACAATCCTTGCTTTACTTTCGATAATCTGCTTGGAGGAAACTTTCATAATGAGTTCCGTTGATCACCTTTTTGAGATCATCCCAATTCTCAACCTGTTGAGAAAGAGAACCTTTGTGTATCTTCACCTGCCGACTCTTTAATTCCCTACGTGGAACCTTCAAGAAATCTTGAACGTCTGTTAACTTCTGCAAACATGTAAAAATATCAAACTTTAGAGGGTTTCTTCTACTCTTTTTTTTCATTTTCTTTTTTTTTTTTGGGGGGGGGGGGGGGTGGTTTGAGTTCAAACGTTAAACCTGATTTTAGAGTAATAAATAGAATTTCATAATGCATACACTGTCAGAAACAGTACAGGAAAAGCAGCTGTGTGTTCAATCAGTTGGACTTACAGTGCGGTTTTTTACTACATCTTCATAGTATAGGATGATGTGCCGAGTGCTATTGAAGTACTCCAAAGCTTTGGCAGTAGTCTCTTCTACTTGCTTCAGATTGGGTATCAGCAATGTTGCATTGATTGTGGGCTTGTATTTTGCAAGTATGTCTGCCTGAAGCCATTTCTCTTATAAGTAGAAGATTTTACATACGGATATACAATTAAAAAAAGAAAAAAATTGATGTTGAAAGCCTTGAGAGAGAGCAAGAGAGAGAGAGAGAGACCTCATGAGGGGAATGCACATGAGACTTGTGGGTCCCATTTAATAGCTTAGCATCTCGATCATACAAATTTGCCAGAACTGAAATCATCCTACGCAGTAGATTCCTTCGGAAGAGAAATATAATTGAAACCCCCCGAGTATTGAAGTACTCTACTATTTCTGTATGATGCTGCATGAGACCCTGAAACAATATAGTAGTATACATTAACTCTATGGTAAAACAGAATAGAATAACATTGCACAGAGTCTTGTGAACTTATGCAAAGAAATGCCTACCCAGGCCAAATGTTAGTCAGCAGAATGAAACTCAGCCAGTACAGCACACAAAAACACACATACATACATGTCAAAAGAAAAGCAATTACATTGGAACCTTACTCCAAAGCAATAGCTCTGAAAAAATACTGAGACCCTACAAGATCTGGAAGACTAACTGATTTCTTAGATTCTCTTTCACTAACACCAGTGAGAAGCTACTTTAATTGGGGTATAACTAAGATCTTGAATGTACACAAAATTGAGCTTGTTTTGTAATTATACTATAGCAAATGCCTTACACAACCAAATTTATTACATTATTGGAAAAAAAAATTACCTTCTGGGACAAAGGATTGTAGAATGCTAGTAAGTTACTATGTTAGTCAAATTGAGTCTAACTTCAAAGTTATAACGGGTGCTTTAACTCCACTTGTTGGATAAGGAATAATGGGTAGTGCTGTCCTATCCTCCCAATCCCCTTTCTCTTGTGTTAAGGATGTTTCAACTTTTACTCTGTTGAGCATCCACAGTAATGTTGCTAAAAAATATATAGCTTTTAGCAACTCAAATCACTACTTTATCTATTTTAATATCCCACTTTATACTACACCCAACATCAGAGGTTTTATTTTAACATTCATCACATTAAAATAATATAAATAACATAATAAAATAATATATCCAACACAATAAACAACAACCACAACCATCAACACATTAAAATACTATTTTTTTTCTTAACACCCCACATTAAAAAACCCTTTTTTTTTTTTTTTTGGTTGTTTTAAGTGTAAGCTACAGAGAGCTGCTATCTCTAGCAGCTCACTGTAGCTCAAACTCAATTTGTTTTGGGTATACTTCTTTGCTTCATAAACATTTTTAGGGAATAGGTTGCTAAATTGACTTTTTAGTCAACTTAGCAACCTTATTGGGGATGCTGCTAGTCACTATATGCCTGAAAGATCCACTTCCAAATTCTGATTTAAAAAAAAGCTTCATCAAGAGAAATAATACATTGAAGCACTTGCAATCCCACTTCTAGTTTTATTCATTGCTGACAATTGTCTCTTCACGGAATAGTGACACAATAAGATTAGAAGAATCTAAGTCTGCATCATTATTGACCAATTTAAATCCTTAATCCTTTATGGCAGATACTCCACTTGTTTGAATCTACTGTAGTGTTCCTTAGCAAAAGTGGTCCTCATGAGCTCTAAACCCACAAGACTGAAACCCAGACAGGCAAAGAGATATTAAAAAATTAGCTGTATTTTCCTTCTTTACTACACTATTCAGAAGCAACACCACTTGTCCCGCTTCATTTAGGCTCCATCTTTTCCAATAAATGAACTATATTCCAATTATTGAGCAATGATTTGATTGCTCCAAAAAGAACCTCAAAGAGGGGGGAAAACTATTTATAGCCAGAATACAAAATATTCCAACAAGAAATATTAGAGTATTTCTTGCTTTGTAATTACAAGTGGACCTTCTTCAAGAGCATGCTTCTAAAGTATTCAGCTAAAAATCTAACAGCTCAAAATTAGAATATTCAGCACAATGACCCAAAAAAAGGAGAAAATCCAGCTCAAAATCTTGCATCACAACTGAAACGCATCTTAGGGATCAAGGTGTGTGTGTGTGTGGGGGGGGGGGGGGGGGGGGGGGGAGGGCTGGTGGGTTGTTTAATATTATCAAGATAAAATGAAAATCAGTAAATTTAACACATCAGAAGGCTCTCTTTTTTAAATAACAGTCAAGGCAGGCTGATCCTCTTCAAGAATATCCTAATAGAGTTTTCAACATATGATTAATGGGATAAACTATAGAAGGCAGCTCAACTGGTCATGACCTCACACACAGCTGAAAATGCATCTTAAGGACAGAGATATTATGACGAGGTAGGGCGACCCTCTTCCTCCAGAAAGATCAACTAAGCAAAGGAGCTGGCAGCCAGTGTAAAATTTTTTGTTGAAGGAACAATGACTCAAGGTTTGAAGAAACAGGACGTTCATGGGTTAAAGTGGGTTTGAACTATAGAGATTTGAGTTGCTAGTTACCCTTATGAAATTTGAAGACAATTTTTCAATAAATGAACTTATTCTCTCTCTCTCTCTCTCTCTCTCTCTCTCTCTCTCTATACATATATATATAGGTAACTAGTTTATTATAAAAAAATGTCACCCAATACACTAGCTGTATACAGCGGACACACTAGGACAAGGAAGAAAGAAAAAATAAGCAAGAAAAGAGAAACAAAATCTATGAAACATTCAAGGAGGCCAAATAATAAAGGAACCCCTCAACTGAAATTTGCAACAAAGTCCACTCATACAAGGACTTCAGGAATAGATATTTCAGCTTAACCATGCTAAGCTCTTTACCCTAAAAGCACCATGCGTTACATTCGTGTGAAAATTTTATTCTCTTTCTTTTATAAGTTAGCTGGAGATCATATCACTTTCCATGACCACAATTAACTTTGGTGCAAACCAATTGTGAAAATTTACAATAAAACTATCTTCTTTAAATGACTAATGACATTACAATGTTTACAGAAATCTTCATAGCAGTTACAATATATTAAAGCACAATGGGGGATGAACCCATATTGTTGTGCTAATGAGCTAAAAGTAAAGCTAAGCCAATAACTTCCTATATCATGAGGGAGAAGAAAATTAGCATCTAAAAATGCATCTGATATATAGGAAGAGATGTATATATATGCATGCTATGGCTATCACCCAAAACATTAGTGCACTTCTAAATTGCAGAAAATATACATAAATAAGTATGCATGAGATGGCACTCACCTGATTAAGCATCCACTTTAAGCCAACCGCAGCTGTGCATTCATTCTTTGAAGCACTACTGAGCCAATCTAGATTATAGATTTTATCTAAAGTCTCAACGATTGTTGAAATATTACTCCTCCTAACTTTAACAGAGAAAATCTCCCCATTAGAGCTTACGTTAGTATGATTGTTTAACAATGTCTCAAACCATCCACTTCCGGATCTCTGCATTGACAAAATGGCGAAATATCTCACAGGATTACATGCACATTCAGCCCTAAATATGCACACACAAAAATTTCTATCAGTGAATTGCAATTAAAACCTTAATTCAATTTAAAGAAACAAATAATTACCTGCTATAAGTTTTAGGTTTAGGGTAGTGCACATAAGGAATCTCCCATGGTTCAATATTAGGTTCTGGACACGCCTTTTGGATCACTGGGATATTCAGAAATCCGGCCTTGCTGCGTGTGCTAATTTGCTTTACACAAATTGAGCATATATACACACCACATACCATTGCAAAGACCAAGACAATCATCCTCAACACCAACGGAGATTTTTTTGGTGCCTTTGTGATAAATACATCCTGTAATGTATGAACTAACTAATGTTAAAAAAGCATATACTCACTCACACACACACACACACACAATGATATGAGAATCTACTAAATTGGCTCCAAAAAAAGCCGAAATTCATAACCCCACCTGATTGAGCTACCCAGATGTTCAAAATAGGTTCATAACAAGAATACATGATATGGGTCTAAATAAATAATGCCTAGGATTGATAATTTAACATGATTGAGCTAGAACAAGACCCATTGATTCCGTACAAAGAAGAAAATTAATGCCATACTAAAAGCACAATTCGTTAAAGCAGACAAAAATTTATACAATAATATGACTCCATTTCCATTTTTTTTTATATCAATCTGAATATACTTTCAAAAAGGAAACCTCGGTTTGCTTCAGCTGCAACATATTGAAAAAAAAAAAAAAAAAAAAACATAGCAAAGAAAGCAAAATAAAAATGTTAGACTAAAAAATTATTCATTAAAAATGTTAGACCCAAAAATGTTCCTTCAACACATGAATCAGAAAATTCATTAAAAAATTATCAGAAAAAAAAAAAAAAAAAAGAGAATCTTATACCAAGAATCCTCTAATCACAAATTAACTAAAAACCAAACCCACTTGCAATTTACCACCCCGAAAAATAAAAAATAAAAAATAGAGACAAAAAAATAATGTTAAAAAGAAGAAAGAAATTTCACAGACCTTGGTGAAGGAACAGAGATCGTCAGCCATTGTTTTTGAAGATCAAAAAGGAAGCGGAAGAAAAGGCATTTGGGGCAGTTCTTTCTTAGTTTCTTTCTTACCCTTTTATTTTATTGTTTTTCTTTTAGCTTTTTTTCTCTCTCATAATTTTAAGCCATAAAAAAGAAAAAGGAAGAAGAGAGAGAAAGAGGAAGAAAAGGCCGTTTTGATGCTTTTTCTCGTGAAGAACAAAATGATTAGATGCTTCGACCGTTGCACACGCTCACCGGCTCTCTTCTGTTTATTTAACTTTGTGGTTTTTCTTGTTTTTTGTGTTTTGTGTTTTGCTTATGTTTGTGTTTTTGTTTCCTAAATTTTTTGGTTTTTTTGGTTCAGGGATTTTCACAAACAGATTTTGCGCAACTATAAGTTGTATTTGGTGTACGGCTACAACTCAAACTCAAAACACATGCGGTGGAATTTGGAAACTATTGAATGACTGAATGAATTGGATTTTGATCATATATTCACAACGATGTCGTTCTGAATTGGTTTAGTCCTGACTGGACAGCATGACTCCCACCCCCCACAAAAACGGCTTGGGCGTTGACAAATTATTTTGAAAAAGTTTTTTCTTTTTGTTATGATTTATTGTTAAAAAAATGCTATGTTTGTAACAATTTTGTACAAAATTATAGGTAATACTGATAAGTTTGTTATTACCAGGTAAAAAAAGTAATGTCAGATATTAGTAATAGATTCAGTTTAAAACTAATAATAATTTCAGTTTAAAACAAATAACAATCTAATTTTTGTGAAATTATTATAAAAATATTATATTTAATTATTTTGAACATAAAATGTGTTCCTATTGAAAGCTTCAAATATTGGAGAGCAATAAAAGGGCTTTTTTTTTTTTGGGGGTCAATAAAAGGGTTGTTAAGAAAAGATTTGATTAGTTAACAAACTTAACAAATTAAACGTTAATGTGTCATGACGGTTGCTGTGTTCTTGACTTGTGCTTTTACGTTTTTCTTATCTTTGCTTCACAAACAATTGTCCATTATTTGATTTGTCTAAAAGTCAATTTTTGAATGCTGTAGCCAAAGATGAAGGCTATAATTTCTTTTCTTTTCATTTTTTTAAGGAGGGAGGGTGTGAGAGAGCGATGATTTCGTCCAGAAAATAATATAATATTAAAAAAGAAAAGAAAGATTGTGAGTTTTTTTGGGGAAGAAAAAGACTGGGGATAGCGTAATTACATCCTTGATATGGGCATAAATAAATATATATCCTAATGTTTCTTTGTTTACTTTATTAAAGGGATATATATATATATATATATATATTTTTTTTTTTTTTCTAAAAAAAGAGGGGCACAACCGTGTTCATTACTTTATTTAAAATTTTGAATTGTATAGCCGGATTCTTCCCTTGGGTCTGGGGCCTAGGCCAAGGCCCAACTTTTCGACCTTACCGGAAATCCTTTTGTCGTTTTGGGAATACTAATTGCAATTATTATTATTTTTTTTTAAATTGTAAATTTTATTATGAAATAGTTGCCAAGTGGACTTGAATTACAGCATAAAACTAAAAATGAGGTAAAACATCTTTCTTTAACAGAAGTGAGTGTGATATGTATTGCATGCCGAGCAAGACTATGAATTACAAAGTTGTCTTCACAACTTACATGAGAAAAATTAATTTACAAAAACTTTAACATATTGTATCAGAGGTTCAAAACAACACTTAAAAAAAAAAAGGGTGTACAAAAGAAGCCAGTGAGGGAGCTTGATTTCTAAGTGAATATACAACAAAGCTTGAGTCATCTCCAAGAATGGCTGAATTGAAAGTATATTTAGTAATATATAGTATAAATAATATAGGAAAATGCTAAAATTATAAACTTTTTTATAAAATATTTTACAAATTGTTAATGTGGTGAGCGTTATATAATATGTAAGTGTTTTCACTCCGTTTAAGATATTAACAAAATATTTAAACAATTCATAAAATGCAGAAATGAAATTAAAAAAAATTAGATACACATAGAATATTACAAATTAAAATGAAACTCTTACCACCCATTTTGCACATGCTATGAGTGAGCTCCTAAGCCATTCTTGGGGGCAAATTTTAATTCATGGTATTCAACTTTCAAGTTTTCAATGGGTTCCAGGTTGAATAAGAAATCTAAGGTTCAATCCCCGCTATAGGTTGAAACTCTCTTAAAAAAAAAAATATTCAAGTTTTCAACTCATTCTTTTTCTCCATCATTGATCATATTTTCCAACTTCCAATGCATTTTTCGTTGATTTGTTCAATATATCCTAATTCTAAATTAATGTGATTTATACAAATGCACAACATTTACAAATTAATTGTAGAACACATATTTTCAAATTTTTTTTTTTTATGTGATAAGTGAGATTTTTTTTAATAAAAAAATGTAGGTAAATCTAACATACGTTATGGTACATACTACATACGTATATACCATAAATTTTCCCATAAATAAATTTTCCTGAATAAAATTAAACTTTGTATATACCAAATTTTGATAATAGTTTTGTGGATCAAGTGCAAAAGAATGCATTTTCTCTATTCATCTGAACTCTAAACGTTTGTTCCAAATACTGTAATTATTAAATTAAAATTGTTCCAATTGCATTAGTTTGTTATAGAATTTCATAGGACATATAAAAATATTTTCTTTTATTATTAAAATTTTCACATTATGTCACGTTTATGTCTCACTTTTCAAAAAAAAAAAAAAACTTATTAATATGTTACAATATTTGAAATGTAAAATAATTAGGTTAAAAGACTAAAAAATCTCAGCTTGTAGTGGTTGTGTTTTTATTTGTATTTTTGTGAGAAGAAGCTAGTTGTTGGATGTTAAGAGGCTTAAGACTAGATTCTCCACCCAAAAAAAAAAAAAAGAAAGAGAGATTTATGATGTGTTTGGATACCGCTTATTGTTAAAAACTGAAAATTTATTGCTAAAAATATTGTAGCAAAATAATTTTTAAAAGTGTAAATAATGCCATGGAACCCAATTTTAAAGCTAAATTTATATTTTTCTGTACCTGCAGGTCCCGTGAACAGTGCACAAGACCCAACCAAAAAATGCAGACCCCCACACAAACACAAACGCGTTGCTATCCAAACTAACACTTAAGACTACGAATATTTTCATCTCAAACATGGTACAAATTAATGAAATCAAATCCACTTGTTTTAGACAGTTTATTAGAAACTGCTTTTCATTTCTATGTTTGCGTTTGATATGTCATTGCTGGTTTAAATTCCATCGCAGCCCAACTTCAGATTAATCATCAATTACATCGTACAGAAATTGTTGACAAATCACATCGATCGAGAGACGGAGATGTTGAAGAAATTATGATAATACTTCACATGTTTCAGTCTGTTAGGTATGATGCAATCGGAGAAAACAAAGCAAGGTGGTTGCATTAGTGAGCACAAAACAAGTTAAAAAAAAAACACTAAAGTACCTGATTCAACGCTGATTACAAGTAAGCAATGCAGTCCTGGTTTTACAATTTTGTTTTTTTGGAAAAGAAGTAATAAGTAGCACAGGAAAGACATGTATTGTTTTTTTTTTTTTTTTTGGTAAGAAGGGAGACTTGCATTAAACTAAAAAGGATCAGTACATAGCCTGCTTGAAAACAGACCCTGGCTATCAGCCTCAAAAATTTTCATGATGTCCACAGGCGGACAGGAATACAAGGTGAAATCTGAGACTAGTAAGCAGCCTAATCTAGCAAGTTGATCAGCACACATGTTGGCCTCGCGGAAGACATGTTTGATTCGAAATTGGGGAAGCCGGTTGACCAACTGCCTACAGTCTTCAAACAGACCACAAACGATGGCATTTGAATAGCTTGGATTAATGAGAGCGTCAACTAGAGCTTTTGCATCCACTTCTATAACAAGGGCAGTCACATTCATCTGTTGGCACAGCAAAAGGCCATCTCGAAGAGCCCATAGCTCCACAAGGAAGCTGTTAGCCTTCCCAATTTTTCTCGCAAATCCTACAACCCATCTGCCAGCTTCATCCCTTATCAGACCTCCTCCACCAGCTAAACCCAGCAACGAATTCAAGGCTCCATCAGTATTAATCTTCATCCAGCCTACCTCCGGCTTTTCCCACCTGATTTTTCTGATGCTTTTGCCGCTGGTACTCCTAGCTTGATCAGCACACAGGAAGAATTCTGAGGCTTGCGCTACAATGTCTCGTGCTAGATTCGGGTTGCTGCTACTACGCTTAAACACATGGTTGTTCCTTTGTCTCCAAATCCCCCAGACAGCAAACAGAAAAACTACATTCCATGGTAGGCTCGTGGGATTATGGTTTTGCATCCATTTGCCATTGGTATTGAGCCAATCCCTTAAGTTTTGAGTGAAAAAGGCACTGTTAGAAGCTTGGACTCCCAACTGATGCCAGACAGCTTTAACCATATTGCAATCTCGCAGGGCATGAGTGATTGTTTCCACCTCTAATTAGCATAAAGGGCAAGTAGTATCTAACATCATATCCCTTCCAGCTAGACAATTTTTAACTCCAATGCTTTCATGCATGCATTTCCAAACAAAAGTTTGGATCCTTGGGAGAGTATGGGCTTTCCAAATCCAGCTTCCAGAGAAGGAGGGGGCTTCCAGGGAGTTTGTGGTGAGCAAATAAGCACTTCTCATCTCAAAACCACCTTTTGGAGAGAATTTCCAAACCAGTTTATCACCTCCCCTCGCCATGATAGGAATAGGAGTGCCTTGAATTTCTGCTTTAATATTCTGGGGCAGCTCAAATGGAATCAAGGACCAATCCCAACAACCATAGGGAGTGATGACATCCCTTACTTTGAGATCAAGACTCAATTGAGGCAACAGACCCTGAATGAGATTCCTAATGGGACCAAGATTTGTCCAGGCATCTGTCTAGAAATTTAAAATACTATCCCGACCCGGATTCCACTTAATCCCCTTTATAAAGGTATCCTCACCTCTTCTAATACCTTTCCAAGTGGGGGAAGCTGGCAGCCTTGCTTCTCGGTTAGAATTAATTCTCCGTTGAGTGCAATACTTCTTCTTAAGAACTCTCACCCACAGAGCGTCAGGTTCCGTGTTAAGCCTCCAATTAAGTTTGGCTAACAAGGCTATGTTTCTACCTTTAGCAGTTTGGAGTCCCAACCCTCCAAGGTCTTTTGGCTTAGTAACCTTCTCCCAATTAACCCAATGCATTTTCCTTTCAGTTTCAGTCGGACCCCCATAAGAAGTTTCTGTTAACTCTATCAATACCCTCAAGTATTTTGTTCGGGAGGTAAACATTTTGCATGGTGTAGGCTGGTATGGTGGAGGAAGCAGCTTGGATCAAGACTGTTCGTCCAGCCATTGAGAGAAGATTACTTTTCCACCCTGCAAGCTTTAGCTTCACTCTATCAAGGACAAAATCAAAATCATGCCTACGGCTCCTAGAGTGCTTCAAAGGAAATCCTAGATATTTTCCAAGGTTGGGGGTGGTTTGGAACTCGAGGGTGTCTGCTAGGAAAACCCTTTGGTCAGGATCTACATTTGGAGAAAAATAAATCCAAGACTTAGCTTCACTAACAACCTGTCCAGATCTGGTACAAAACTCCTGGAGGACCCCTTTGATTGTATTACAATTCTCAAGGTTGGCATGAGCAAAAAGGACCAAATCATCGGCAAAGAAAAGGTGGGAGAAGGCAGGCCCGCTCTTTGAAGTTTTAACCTTTGCCCACAGCTTCTTACTGCATTTTTCTTCAATAAGTTGCCCAAGGAACTCCATGCATAGAATGAAGAGATACGGAGATAGCGGGTCTCCTTGTCTAATGCCCCTAGAAGGCCAGAAGGGGTCCATGCAACCACCATTGAAAAGTAAGGAGGTAGACACTGAAGAGATGCAGCTCATGATGAGCTCAATAAGATTTTCTGGAAAATTAAACCGTATAAGCATCTCTCTGATAAAACCCCATTCAAGTTTGTCATAAGCCTTCTCTAGATCTATTTTTATTGCCATATATCCATTCCTCCCTTTAGCTCTCCCCATAGAATGGATAAGTTCTTGAACCAAGATGGTGTTGTCCACACCCCTTCTTCCTGGGACAAAAGCCACTTGAAGCGGAGAGATCAAGCTATCCAAGTGCGGTCTTATCCTAGCAATAATGACTTTTGTAATAATCTTATAAACTGAGTTGCATAAACTTATTGGTTTATAATTACCAATAGTCTCGGGCCCTTGGATTTTCGGAATAAGAACTATAAGGGTATGGTTTAGATATTTAGGGACCTTCCTATCCCTAAACACCTTCATCACTTCCTCCTTCACCGAGTCTCCTACTACAAGCCAAAATCTTTGAAAGAACCCAGCATGCAAACCATCCGAACCTGGGGCTTTGTAAGCTTTCATAGACCAAAGAGCCTCTTTTATCTCCGCAGGAGACACCATTTCAGCAAGATTACATTTATCCTCCTCATAAAGCTGAATTTGCCAACTTGAAATTTTCTTGGTACCCCAATCAACTTTGGAATGAGAAGTTGTGTATAGGGAAATAAACCTAGTTCTAAAATACTCCATAACATCCCTCTCCTCTGTGAGCCAATCCCCTGCACTATTTTTTACCGAAGCAATGTGATTCCGCTTTCTCCTGGCTAGAGCAGATATATGGTAAAAGGAGGTGTTGCGGTCTCCTTGAATCATCCAATTAATTCTGGATTTCAAAGCCCATAAATCTCGTTCCTGATCCAGAAGTGTCTCCAATTCTAGATAGAGAGATTTCTCTAGCTCGATAAGAGGAGCACTCGACCTATTTGATAAAGCTCGTTGAGCCCCATAGAGTCTTGCAAGGACTCTTTTTCTCTTAGCATGAATGTTCCCGTAGCTATTTTTATTCCACAGGGCAGCATCTTTGGTGAAAGTATCAATGGAATCAACCAGACTTCTATTGTGGCTCCAAGCCTTAGAAACTACCTTCGGAAAGGACAAATCAGATAACCAAAAACTCTAGAAGCGGAAGGGTCGACTAAGTCTGATAGCTTGGGTTGGAAAGGCTTCCATGAGGACTGGACAATGATCAGAATGACACCTGGGCAAATGGGAAACCTTGGCATCCGGATACAAGACACACCAGCTGGGATTCATGAAGAACCGATCAATCCTTTCAAGAATAAGGTTATCTATGTCTCTTTTGTTTGTCCAGGTATATCGAGGACCTGAAAACCCCATATCAATCATATTACACCTATCCAAACACTCTTTAAATAAAAGGGAGCGATTAAGACTCACACCTCTCCCCCCAAATTTATCCCCTTCTATCAGAGGTTCATTAAAGTCCCCTGTCATGATCCAGGGCTTATTGTGTAGCTCAGCCACTTTAGCCAAATTATTCCATAAGACCTGCCTCTCCTCACTTCTAGGACTAGCATAAATTGCTGAAAATAACCAAGCAGAGTTAGTAGAACGTACCTTAACCTCCACATGAATTTCCTGTTCCGTGTTGGCAAGAGCTTAAACCTCCACTTTATCAGAATTCCATAATAACCAGAGACCACCCGCGTAGCCGATAGTGTCCGTGTGTATGGCCCCATCAAAGGGGAGTCTGTCAATGATCTCCCTAGCTCTTTCACCTTCTAATTTAGTTTTCATGACCACAAAAATGGCTAGATCATGACTGCGAGCGAGTTCCCGAACATGGTTCTGAAAATTGGGCTTCAAAGCGCCCCTGCTGTTCCAAATGATAATATTCATGATAAATAGATGATTCGGAATGAGATAGACATCAGCAGGAGGGAGTAGCTCCGCTCCCATCCTCAGCTTCCATCCTATCATCTCCATCAACCCCTTCAATTGGCCGAACCCATGACTGAGAGACAGTCCCCTCCTTACCTCCCAAGCTAGAGCGTGTAGATTGAGCATCACAGTTAACTTGGATACAAGAATCAACTTGATGAAGAGACAAATCCCCATGGCTGGGTCCATATTGCATAGAGTCGGGATCATGGTGAGTAGTGGAACCACCAACCACCTCTGCGCTCTTTTCTCCTTTGGTGACAGGCCCTTCACTAGAAATCTCCACCTTATGATCTCCGGCATCTCTAACCCCTCTCCCTTCAGATTGTTGACCCACCTCAGCTTCAGTATTGGCCGTGAACTTGAAAGGAGCTCCAAAGAGTAGCTCAGGTCCATTATTGAGAATGGAAGCAAGTTGGAGAGGAGATGTACCTGGATGGGAGTCAACGACGCTCTTTGTATTGGGTGAGCTTAATCTTCCCCGAGTAATGTCTTTCTTACCCCTGACAGAATCTCTCAATTTCAACCTCTGGGCTTGGGAAGCACCAAACGAGGATTTCATGGCATTTGGTTTATTCTGAGGCCCATTAGGAGTCTATTGGCCCAACATGGGATGAAGCATGGTCACTTTTGGCCCAGCCGAGTTTATAGATGATCCAGAGTTTTATTTGGTCACGTGACTGGGACCCTCAAAGGAGTGGGAGCGTGTCGGCCTCCAGCCAGTACCTGTGATCACTTCGAGATTGGTCCCTTTATTTGTCGCCTTGTACCCATTTCTTTTCCTGGACACTACCATCCAAGGTCCATACAACCCCTCCTCTTCTGTGCCACTATCTTTTGTCTCTTTGCTAGAGGTGTCAGTACTATTAGAATCATGCATCCTACGTGAGTTCTTCACCTGTCCTTCTTCCGTCGAGTCTGGCGGCACTAGAACCTCCTTATCTTTCCTAATAATGAACGGACAATCATCCTTCTGATGTCCAACGCGTCCACAGGAGAAGCATAAGCTATGGATACCCTCATACATGACTGGTTGATTAAAGCGTCCGATGACAACGGTGTTTGTCAGTGGCTTACTCGTATCAACTTGGACACACAACCTCGCATACTTACCCCGAGCTTCCATGGCTGTATGAGTGTCAATCCTCAACACCTTTCCAATCGCCTCACCAATCTGCCTAAGCACATCCCTTTCATACAACTCAATGGGCAACTCATTCAACCTCACCCAGACCGCAACCGAATCTACGTTTGCTGTGGAGGGTTTGAAAAATGGCTCCCAAGGTCTCAACGACAGGAAATGGTCACCTATGAACCAAGGACCCCACTATAGAACAAAATCCAAGTCTTCCTTAGCATAGAAACGAATCAAGAAGAACCCATACCCAAGGTCAACACAATCCATTCTACTTGAAGGTTTCCACAGCTGGTTGAGTTTTGTTTGGATGTAGCTGAAACCTGTTGTTCTGCCCACAAGCTTGACGATAATGGCTTTGGACCATGGCCCCCTAATCTTGATTTTTGTTTCCCGAGTTAGCTTGATTGGGACTTTTCCATCTCGAGCTTCCTCTTCCGTCACATCATCATCCGATTCAAAATCAGCTTCCATGGAGTCCGAAAAATCGAAGGCTTAAGCAAAAGCCCCCGGTATCTCACCCACAAGCTTGTCTTTAAAGGAGGCTCTAGCTGCATTCCAAGAGCTCTAGTTGCCTTGTGATGAAGTGTCTTCACCTGGACCATCACTAAAGTTAGCATGGCGACCATCTTTTACTTTTTTGTTGCTGCGTGATAACTCTGCTTCTTCTTCTCTAGAAAGACATGTATTGTTACGAGTAATACATAGGTATTCTTAGAACATAGAGAATGTCGCTCTTTCTTTTTATATTCATAGTGGAGTTTACCAATTAAATTTATGATAGGATCTACCATGAATGTGAGAGAAAGTAACACCATTTATCCATACTTCGAGAGTACCTAAGAATTTTTGCAACGTTACTTGTTAGGTTATGACAATTTTGAAAACATCACTACCCTGTACTCAGTGGTGGGTCTAGAAATTTTTTTCAGGGTGGTCATTAAGAAACTTAAATTATACAATATTTAATAAAAAAGATAATTATATCTCATTCTCAATACTGCAAGGTATATCTCTTTCAAAATTTTAGTCGAATGAAATTTTTCTTGGATTTTTCTTTTTATTTGTAAAGGCCCAATATATTGTTAAAAGAACCAAAATTTGACTACAAACTTAGTTGTAGCCTAAGACTACAATTTTCACTAAACAAATTAACATGACTACATATTTTGAAAATCTAACCATTAAATTGTATGTTTTTTATGTTTATGAAACACATGTCAAGTTTCATGTTAATCGAATGTTATTTACTATTTGATCTATAAACTTATTTTTTGTGTATAATTTTAGATTACAAAAACTCAAAAATTAAACATTTGATTGATGACAAAAGCTATTTATTTTTAACATTCTTGAAGTTTTGCAAATATGGAGGATATAAGAAAAAAAATGTAATCTAATTGTGGAATTGTTAAAATTCACATATAATAAAAAAATATTGAGTGGAGTTATAACCTTAATTTACAACCAGGTTTGTTGCTAAATTTTGTCCAAAGTTTAATTATATTGGACCTAAAAAAATTTAAGGTGGTCACATTTTTTTAAGATAAAAAAATCATAAAATTTTTAAATTTTATATATAATAATATATATATATATATATATATGTATATATATTTTCAGGCCAGATGGTCATAGGACCACCCTGACTCTAACTTGGACCCGCCAATGCCTGTACTTCGCAAAAACCAAGAAAACCAAGATTACCATGCATGCTTTCTTTGCCAACCAATGCAATAATGCGACCCCAAATGCTCAAATTTGATAAGAACATTATACCAAACACGACCATGGTACCTCATGGACTAGTACTTCTCATAAATATTGACAGAAACTACAGCTAGCATCTCCATCAGAGCCTTAATTAACGACCAATTTATCACACGTGGTAGCCATGAACATGTTGAAGTAAAACACATGCATGGTCCTTATTACTCTTTCCTTTAATTTCAAAACATCCACCCTGGACCACCCACCCTCATTATCTTAATCAATAAGTCGTGACTCATATATATATATATATGACTCCAAGTAAGCAATCCTTGCATCTCTTGTTCCACCCGACTTGTCAAATTCGGATCCACTGCCAGATTTATTCTCGGGTCATTTTCAATTCCACAGCTAATCGGGCACATAAACTTATACATTACACCAGCTAATAATATCGTGTTTGTGCATGACTACAATTAAGAATAACTACACAATATTAATACGTTTCTAACTAATAAGCAATAGACAATATATATTTATAGCTTATAGTATTAATTGCATTTGCATAGAACTAGAAGTAGAGCAAAATTTTAATTTAATCTTTTTATATTTATATGTTTAGATCATTGTTTTAGAAATCAAATAGAATCGGACCCGCTGACTCGACAGGTTCAATCAAGAACCAGGCCCTAAATCGGTCTGGTAATAATGGGAAAACCAGCAAAAACCAAGTTAATAACGGGTCCTTTTCTGATTCTTTGATCGTTTTCGCTTTTAAAATCATGATTTGGATGTATAAATTCACGTATAAAAGCACTTGACACAAAATTATAGTGTAATTCGAAGGGCGTTTGGTACAAAATTAAAATGCATTTAAAATTTAAATATACTTGGCATCAAATTAGAGCAATTAAGACACTTACTACGAAATTGAAGTACAACTTGAATATGTTTTAAATCTTGATTGAGCTTCCACTTTAATAGATAATACATAGATTAAGTTTCTCGCCTACGAAGTAGTGGTTTATTAAAATTAAGGTAAATAACAAAATACTACCTCTATTTAAGGCAATTATCAATGAAACTCAAAATTTTCAAATGTTAGGCTTTATCTCTCTATATTTTTAACTATATTGCAATGCTAAGTTGTCGATTCAAATTGACAGAAAATGCAAGAAATTTATTATTATTATTATTATTATATAACCAATTAACTCAATCATAAAGAGGGGGAAAAGTAGAACTATTCGTATATAATATATTAAAGTGGAAGCTCAATTAAGAATCTAAACCAAATTTTAATTCAACTCCAATTTTGTGTTAAGTGTCATTCAAATTGCCTTATAATTTGATACCAAGTGTTTTCACATTTTAATTTACATGCAAATTCCTGTATATATGCTTGAAAAATATAAAAAGACTCGATTTAAATTTATTAGTCTTTAACATAATACTATGGGCCGGCAATTCTGGTGACAAAGAGCCGAGCTTTGATGCTGGGTTGGGTTGAAATGCAAGTAAAACGAATTGGACCCCATTCATGGAATCAAGGCCCAACATTACATATTCATTGACACATTCATTGCTAACCTCTTTAAGCTTGTTATTTTCGAAGAAGGGATGATATCATGTATGAGTGGATGACTTCACTAGTGCTTGAACAGTTAAACTCCATTGCAAAATTGCAAGGTTAGAAATAATAAAAGTCCTGGTGAGTGAGAATTGAGGGAATGCCATGCCTTGGCCCAACCCTTAAAACATGTAGCTGTTCATTTTTCCCCCCTGGCCCAACTCAAACTGGAGTAGGCCTAGCTTGAGAGATTGTGAGCTATCAAAATTGCCTCTTTAGAATGCAGCCTTTCAAAACAGTCTATTTTTTTTTTTTTTTTTTTTTTTTTTTTTTTTTTTGATGAGTCAAAACAGTCTATTAATTAATACTAGTTGTTTCCATGAAATTATGCATATTTATTTTAGCAATTATAGAAATTTGTGCAATAGTAATGGTTTAATCCAGTTTATGCAAAGCGTGTGACATGACTTTGGGTTAAAACATCATTTTTTTTCTCCTTATGTGTGTGTTTGTATCCAAAAAACAGAAAAATAAAGACGTGCGTAATTACAATATTTTATAAATAGTATTTCTATTTTATTTTTAAATTTATTACAACTGTTCAAATTTTTTATTTAAAATGTTCTCTTGCAAAGTGTATATATATTATTAATGGCACATGCTATTTTTAAGCATCTCATGCATTTATGCAAAGTCTTTTTTTTTGCTAAACTAAACTCATAATATGTTGAGTGGCACATGCTCCAAACTCCAACTTAATGTAACATCTCGTATTAAAAAACGAAAAGAAGAAAATAAATATTCAGCAGAATAAGAAAAACGAACCAAAATTTTCTTAGAGTTCAGTTTTCAATAGTTTTCACAAGTTTTATTTAGTCTTAAAACAAATTGATGCAGTTGAGAAAACAATATATTTTTTTTAGAAACTAAATTATTTGGACAAGAAAGTGAAAAGAAAAAGGGAATATTACCCTAATGTACTCATTCTTATCCTAAACGTCAACAATAGTTTTATATTCATAATTCATCTACCACATGAAGATTCACGATCTACCACATTTCACCTGCCATTCCACCCGTGACTTCTAGCTCCACATACTCTTTATTTAATTTCAATGCCTTATCCTTCCCCCAAAAAAAAAATCAGAACCCAATTTTATCACTCTCTTATTGCAATGGCTTCAAGCACCAACAGCAATGAGATCATCCATGATTTCCCACCATTCTTCAAAGCATTCAAAGATGGCCACATAGAAAGGTACATGACCCATGACCATTTCCCAGCTGGGCTCGACCCAAACACCGGTATCCAATCCAAAGACGTGGTCATCTCACCCGAAACCGGTTTATCAGCCCGAATCTACACCCCCAAAATCAACGGCCCAGATCAAAAGTTACCACTTCTCGTCCACTACCATGGTGGAGGCTTCTGTGCTGGATCACCGTACGAAACTGTCCTTCACAAATTCATCATATCTTTGATTTCCCAAGCCAATGTTGTTGTTATCACCGTTGATTATAGGCTAGCCCCAGAGCACCCACTACCGATTGCATATGATGATTCGTGGGCCGCGTTGCAGTGGATTGCTACTCACTCTAATCACCAAGGACCCGAACCGTGGTTAAACGAGTATGTGGATTTCGGGCGGGTTTTCTTGGCGGGTGAGAGTGCTGGAGCTAATATAACACACTACGTGGCAGTCCGAGCTGGCGCTACTGGATTGGCTGGGTTGAAGATTGTTGGGTTAATTATAATTCACCCTTTCTTTGGGGACAAAGAGCGTGATGAGATGTACAAGTTTTTGTGTCCTACAAGTTCCGGGTGTGATGATGACCCGAAATTGAACCCGGCGGTGGATCCGGATTTGTCTAGCTTGGGGTGTTCTAAGGTTCTTGTGTGCGTGGCAGAGAAGGATTGGTTGAAAGATAGAGGGGTGACTTACTGTGAGATTTTGGGCAAGAGTGGGTGGGGTGGTAGCGTGGAATTGTTGGAGAGTAAAGGGGAGGACCACTGCTTTCATTTGTTCAATGCTGATGGTGAAAACTTTAGGCCCCTGATGAAAAAGTTTGTTGACTTCATTTTAAGGGATTAAAGTGTTTATGTTATGATAAATTGCAATCGTAGTTCCTTTTTTTTTTTATATAATTCAATAATTACAAATGAAGAGGAAAAATTTAAATTTTATATGTTTTTGTTGAAAACACAAAGATGTGTTTCTTGAATTATAAGGCTTGGTAAAAAAAAAAAAAAAAAAAAAAAAAAAAAAAAAAAAAAACAAACAAACAAACAAAGGTATGCTTCTATCTAGAGCTGGTAAAGAAATTCTCATAAATGCGGTGGTTCAGTCTATTCTCACTTATACGATGAGTATATTTCAAATCCCAATGAAATTATGTGATGAACTAGATGCTTTTTGTGTGAAGTTTTGGTGGGGACAAGTTGGGAATGAAAGAAAAATTCATTGGAGAAGTTGGGATAAGTTGTCAATCTCAAAGAAAGATGGCGGAATGGGCTTTCGTGATCTTAGAGCATTTAATCTAGCCATGCTAGCCAAGCAAGGATGGAGAATGATCTAAGAAACTGACTCATTGCTCTATTGATGTTTTAAAGCGAGATACTTCCCACGGACTTCTTTTCTTGAGGCAGTTGAATCACCAAATAGTTCCTATGTATGGAAAAGCATGCTGGCAGCCCTACCAATCCTCAAGTCCGGTCATTTTTGGAGAGTGGGGAATGGTTATTCAATCAGGGTTCAAGGTGACAAGTGGATTCCTAATTTTCCATCACATAGATTACTCCATCCGCCCAATGAAGATGTTGAAGGTTGGGTTGTGGCTGACCTCATTGATCATGAATTACATGAATGGAGGATTGATGTAGTGACGACATTATTTCATGAGGAGGAGGCTAATGCAATATGTAAAATTCCCCTTAGTCATAGGAGTGTGGCTGATTCCATTACATGGCTGCATAATAAGAATGGCAAGTTCACTGTTAAATCAGCATATAGGGTTGCACAACAGGTTTTAAAGGTGGGGAGAGGGGCTGAAAGTTCAAATGGGGGGTATGGGAAGCAAGTTTGGGCTGTCTTGTGAAAGCTCAAAATTCCAAACAAGATCAAAGTGTTTGGCTGGAGAGCGTGTCATGATATTCTGCCGACAAGATTAAACCTGACCAAGCGAAGGATTATATCAGATAATAGGTGTCTGATTTGTTGTAGATGTCCAGAATCAACAATTCATGCGCTTTGGGAGTGTGCCGCTGCACAGGATGTATGGGCTAGTAGTGTTAAAATTCTGCAGAAGGGATGTACGGGTTAGACTGATTTGCTGCACTTATTGGAGTACCTTCTAGACTGATTGTCTTTGGAGGAAGTTGAAGTCTTTTTGATTCAAGCTTGGCTCATATGGAATAGGCGCAACAGCGTTATTCATGGTGGCAGATTCATTGATCCAGGGACTATTAATCAGATGGCAGCAGAGTATTTAGAAGAGTACAAACATGCTCAACAGCAACTTATGCAGAACCGGTTATGCAGAATAGTAGGACAGTTTGGGAACCACCTCCAGAATCGGCTTTTAAGCTGAACTTTGATGCAACAATTTTTTCTAAGTTGAACAGAATTGGTGTTGGGGTTATAATCCGTAGCTACAAGGGCGAAGTCATGGCAGCCATGTCGGCAAGAGGGCCAGCAGTACATAGTAGTGAGGAAGGTGAGCTGTTAGCATGTCGAAAGGCTGTTGAATTTGCTATTGACGTAGGTTTTTCCAGGTTGGTTCTTGAGGGAGACAATGTTAATGTAATGCAAGCTATTTCATCACAAGAAGCCAACATATCTCTGTTGGGGACTGTTGTGGAAGATATTAAACATCTTATTAGGGGCCTGCAGTGGGTATCTATTTCTCACACAAGGCGTAGTGGTAATAAGGTGGCTCATGTGTTAGCGCAACATGCTAGAACTAGTATTGAGGATTTGTATTGGATAGAGGATTCCCCTCCTCCAGTCATTGAACAATTGTATCACGATGCTTGCCTTTTATAAATAAATGAATGCTGTTTCCCTTTAAAAAAAAAAATGTTGAAAGCTCGCTAGTTTAATAACTAGAGCTATTTAAAACCCCCAAAAACAAGTTACATCTTGATTAATTTTAAGCTTAACACAATAAAAGCGGAATATACTTAATTAGTGAAAAATCAAAACCACAAATTGTTGTTTGTACTCCCCACTGAATGTGAGTTTGGTAATAAGATTTTGTGCAATTGTATATGTTCCTAATGACTATTTGCTTTTTTCCCCCCCCTACTAATAAGTGATGACTTTTAGCTTAGTTCTATGTGATTTTTTAGATCATCAATTAAGTATGCTTTCATGTAAGGATGGCCACGGATTGGGTATACCCAAACGGGCCAAACCTAATCATATAATTTTACCTGTGGATACCCAATTTCCTTATCCAATTAGCACTTATACCCGATTGTTACGTGGATCTCTTACCCATGGATACTCATGGAAAAGGGAGGGAGGGTGAAGGAGAGCTCTGTGGAGAGAGAGAGAAGGTGAAGTTACAAAAGGATGAAGGCTAAAAGTCTGAAACGTTTGATTTAGGGTTTTTTTTTTTTTAGTACGAGTCGAATTCGGCTAATATCCAAACTTAACTCAAGAATTTTGGGTAATATACAATCCTAACCCAATTATTGTTTACCCATGATGAACCGGGGTCTAGGTATTACCTATAACTTTCAAATCAAGTATCTATTACCTAATGGGTTTGGCCATTCCTACTTTGATGTTTTACAATACTATATTCATGCACTACTAAAAAACACCATGACTTCCCACCCATCCCACTTGTTACCTCTTGGCATATGGGTCAAAATTTTCGACCATTTGATTAACATTCAACAACCTTAAATTCCAACATCATGTTAGTGCAACACTGGCATGAAATAATTATTTTATGGTTATTCTCTCTCTAAATATATTGGTCCTCAAACCATGGACATTTTAGTTTCCATTTGGATATCTTGTAGTTTTCAGACAACTTATTAGCATAGTGTTTATAAAAAAATTAATTCCAACAAATGTGGGATATGAACAATTCACTTTACTTATGGCTATTGATGATACACAAAAAATCAGTAGGCTAAATGCTTTGGGCTTCAATGGGCTTGAGGTTGCTTGGAAGGCCTGAAAAGAAAGAAGCACAAGATCAAAGGTGACCAGGGTGAACTGGCCAAGAACCCTCTGATGCTTAAATTAGTTTTCTCTCTCGAACTCAGGAATTCCAACTCTTAAGTGGTGAAAACTTACATTAATTTGATATGGCTGAGTCCTTTCATAGTGAGTTTTGGAGTGGTTACTTGTTTAGTAGCTTCCTTAACATGGGTGGAAGTTAGAAAGTTCTAACTTAACTTCTACAACTGCTATTGGAAGTTAAGAACTTAGTGGGAATTTAGAGTGATGAATAAGGATTCCACTCCCACTTCAGAATAGTAGAACGTGGTCCAAATTATAAGCTTTTGGATAGAGATTTACTCTAAAAAATTCTAAGCGTTGGGCGGTCATCCAGGTGACTCCATGTTGGACGACCTTCTTGCACTTGGACAACCTCCTTCGAAGGCACTCATAGGTTAAATCTCTATTGCAATTCTAAAAATTTAATATATCAGGTGGACAACCTTTCTGGTCTTGGACGACACGATGGGCGAATTGGAGATAGTCCAATTTTTTTTTTGGTTCACCATCAGTTGCCCTCTTGTCCAAGGGTCGTCCTGACCATTGTAGCGAAACCTTGATTCACTATTTACTTTTGACACATGTCAATGTTTCAATGATCAATTGATGTGCCACATGTCAATTTCTGGTTGGTCCATGTCGCTTCATTAACCCACCCTTAGGGCCTATAAATATGTATACTCTCTTTCTTACCCTCTTACTTTTCTGATATTCTCCTTTTTGCCATCTCGTCCAAGAGCCTTGTCTAGTCATCCTCGTCCCTAGACTCTCGTCAGGTACTTCCTTTTCTTCGTTCTTAGGTTTTCGTCTTTAAGAAATTATTTATATATTCTTATAAATATGTCTTCGTCTAGTGGTAGTACTAAGAGAAAGACAAGTATCAGGATAAGTCAAATGGTAGTAGTGGTAGATTTGAGAGTAGTAGTAACAGTAGTTCCCAAGATGAGCATTATTTGTCTGGGGTCCTAGAAATTCCTTTAAAGGTCTTCCAGGAGGAAATGCAACGTAGGGCAGCTTCTGGGGCTGAGGTTAGCTCGCCCAGAAGGGACAAGTTATCTAGTCCCCCTCCTCAAGACGAGGAAGAAAATGCTAATGTTATCTATAGCTGTGCTCCAGAAGTTGCATCCACCTTAGATGCAAAGAGATTAACAACCCTTGTAGGTAAATAACAAATTCCACTTGAGTTCAACCCTCGTCTACCTGAGAGTGAACAGTGGTGTTGTTCTCCTTTTTTCGGTTTTGGTGTATATGTTTCTTACTTATTAGCAGGTCTTAGATTTCCCCTTAATTCTTTTTGTAGAGACCTCTTCCATAGGTTGGGTATTGGACCAAACTAGCTCAGCCTTAATGGTTGGAGGACGATAGTGGCCATGCAAGTGCTATGGCGTGAGGTGTTTAAGGGGAATCATCCAATCATAATGGACGAGTTCCTCTTTTGCTATAAATCCTCAGAAATCAAACAATCTGTTGGTTTTTACCAGTTTTTGTTTAGGGGCCCGCAATTTAGTTTAATTAGGGGTCATAGTTTTTCAGATAGGTTGTGGAAGAGAGTTTTTTTTTTTTTTTTTTTTTTTTTTTTTTCTAGAAATTGGGCTAGGGACCCATATGATGTAAATCGTGCCCTCTTTCCTCCCTTTACCAGTGCCCTAGGTTGCCTTTGTCCTGAGGGTACGCCTTTCATCAACTTTACTTCGTCCATTTTATTTATTTTTTTCACTCATTTAATCATGCCTTTCTTTTATGAAGCTATCACTCGTCCACGTTTGGACACATTTTACTTAGAACGTATTGATAGAGATCGTGCTCATCTAGAGAGGTCCTTCCATAGCTTGGTGACTTTACGTCGTCTTGCTGCTTGGGGGCTTGGTCCTAAGCCCACTAAAGAGAACCTTGCACACGAGGAGACAACTTGTCGAAGTATGTGTCGTCTTTCACTCTTCTTCTTTTTTTGTGTCTAACTTTTTACTTTTCTTTATTGCAAGGTTAGCCACCATGAAGGAAAATAAGGGCAAGAATATGGCTAGTGGCACCAAAGAGGAGGACGTCTAGGTTCAAGACGAGCCAGCTCCATTGGCCATCCAGAAGTCTGCTGTTCAGACTACTGCTGGGAAGAGGAAAGGCATTTCAAGCAACATAGACCTTGGAAGTATTCCAAGACACTAAGGTCTTAAGAAGCAAAAATATGACAAAACCCCTCTTTCCAAAGTTTCAAAGCCTCAGGACGCAATGGTAGACCTGGACGACCTAGCAATGAACTTGGTGCTCCCTTAAGTCTCTCCTTCAGTCGTCCAGCTTGAAACTTCTGTTCCCTTTGCAACTAGAGTTCCTCATATGGTTCATCCTTCAATTCCAACCAAACATCCTCCTAACATGGTACTGGACGAAGATCATGCTTGGAAGACGTTCAAAGGGATCATCTCTGACGGAGAGGTGAGTGCATGTTACAACATGTCAGTGAGAGACTTTGAACACTCTACCATCCACGATCTTTTTAAGGTATTTAGTTTTCTCATTAATTCTATTTCATTTTTCTATGAAATTTAAGGAAAATTTCTAACTCTCCTTCGTCCATCTGTATTTAAGGCCATGGCAAAGTTTTATACCGCGTCTAGCCAAGCCAAGGAGCTTAGTGACGAGGCTAAGGTCCTTAGGACAAAGAACAAGGAATTGGAGGATGAGCTTCTTTTGAAGAAAGGGGAAGGGATCAGGTTGACCGAGGAGCTCACTCATCTTCAGGGAATAGAGAAGGAACTAAGGAACCAAGTGGAGGAGCTTAGGACAAACTCCATTGAGAAGGAGACTTGTATTAGTCACTTCGTAGGGAAATGTCAAGAGCTTACCTCATCCTTGGAGAATGCCAAGAAGGATGCCATTGCAACTTACATGAAGTTAGATGACTTCACTAGTCATCTTGACCAAAACTATGTTGCTGGCTATAAAGATTTTCGCTCTGATGCTAAGGAGGCCTATCCTGGGATGGACTTCAATTCCTTTAAAGTTCCTATTGCAGCAGAAAGCTCTTTGCTTCAGACGAGCTCCGAGTACGTCAACATCATGGATGATGCTTTAACTGAGCCTGTTAAAGAAGATGCTGAGCCCGCCAAGGACGACCCTAAGTCTGGGGAGAATGGCCCTAGTGGTTTATCTTAGTAATTTATATTTCCTTTAGAAAAATTTATTTTCTTGTTTTATTGGGAATGCCCGTTATTTTGGGTTTTTATCTTAAAACTTATTTAAATACAATTCTCTCATCCAAGTTTATGGACGTATAACAGATACAATAACCTTTATTAGCTTAAACAGTATAAGGGTTTTTGGATGATGGTTATCTACCCTTTCTTAGACTTTTATGAATGAATATTTATTTCCACCTTCATTCTTTGTCCATTTTTTTTTTAAAATACAAGATAGAATTTTACTTTAGCTAAATCTAAGTGTATATGTGTGTGAAGCTCCCTCCTAGAGACTTGAACCCTGGCCCTTGCCCCCCACACCCCATAAACATTTATATTTGTGGAGTGACCATCGCATCAAGGGTGTGCAGTGGATTGTCCATTGTTGAACATACTATATTTTGTGCATGAATGAATTTTCTTTAGTTTACATTGTCCACGTTATATCCAATGGTTATTTAAGTGTGGTCCGTCCACCTGTGAAGGTATTTAATTCGTCTATGTTAGACAACTTTTTCATGCTCAACATTCTACCGCTCATATCATAATTATTAGATTTAGTGTAACTCATCTATGAATGAAATTTCTATTGCCAGCTTTCTGTGAAAGACCTCAAAAGTAGTGCCTCTCAAAAAAAGAGAGATTTTTTGTGTGTGCTTTTTAGGGCACCTCTCTTTTGGGGTAAGTGGTATGGAGTCGCCACTTATTTTTTTTTTATACAAAAAAATAAGAAAAAATAAATACATGATTGAATTGTTCTCTTCATTGATTGAATAAAGAATTTCATATTTGGAAAATTGAAAAATTATATGGCTTTGGGTCCTAGTTACAAACTACCAAATAATTACAAGGCTTTTTGTCCTAGTTACATTCTACCCAAAATAAATAAAGACAAAGCTAGATTTACTTAGCCAAAGACCTAAATCCAAAGGCTAGGTTACGAAATGGGAAGGGGTTAGGCACCCATTCCACCCAAACAAAGTCTGGTCCTCTAGACTTTTGTGACCAATGTACCTTTTTATGCATGTTATGAATGATATGTTGAACATGTGACACTAAAATTAAATCACACAAATTTATTTATGAATGAAGTCTCTTCTTTTTTTTAAAAAAAAATTTAGATATGTTTTGGTTGGTATGTGGAGAAAAGTGGTTTTTGGAGATAAAAATCCAGATCTATGTTGTGATGATAAAAAGAATGTTTTTGACAATAGAAAAATCAGATCTGTTTTTTTTTATATGTTTTGAAAGAATGAAAAAGATTTTTTTAGAAGAGAGTTTCACTCATAATTTAAATTCATGCAACATGGATTAAATAAAACAAACACAATCATGTTTAATCTTTTTCTTTATTTCAAAAATCTACATACATAAAAAAATCAGATTTGTATCTAAGGAAGATACAAATAAGTTTTTCTGATAAAAAATGTTCGGATTTGCATCTAATGAAGACACAAACCGGTTTTGATTAGAAAAACCAAGATCTACATCTAAGGAAGAAGTAGATCCATTTTATGTTGGAGAAAAATTCAGATCTACATCTAAGAAAGATGCAGATTTGTTTTATTGTGAAGAAAAATTCAGATTTACATCTAAGGAAGATGCAGATCTGTTTTATTTTGAAGAAAAATTCAAATCTACATCTAAGGAAGATGCAGATCTGTTTTATTTTCAAGAAAAAGAGTTAATTACATGTAGATCTTTAAAACTAAGAAACAGATTATAGCAACAATGAAGGAATCAAGAACATATTTTCATAAACTGAATTAACAAGGTAAAATATGAATATTTGAAACAATTAAACATGCATCATCATGATAAGCGAAGCATAAAAACAAAAGGGTTAGAAGGCAACCTCTTGCATGAGCACTCTTCTTCTTGAGGGGATGTTTTAGGGTTCAAAGAAACTTATGCAATTATCTTTGAAACCTAAAATCCCTAGCTTTAACAGAAAATTAGAGAGGGGATCAGAAAATATGGGCAATTTGAAAGCCTAAAACGTATGCCTCTCAGAGTATAAAAAAAGGTACTGGATTATGAGGTTTAGTCTCTATTTATAGAGGCCAGAAGACTCTAAAAATAGGCACGGACAATTAGGATGTGAATCCGGATGCATCATTTTGCAAGAAGATTGAAAAGAGTGTACCTTATCGTCACTCGAAGGCCATTGGGCCAAAGCCCAAAAGGAGAAAATTTGGCCCTTTTAGAGTGCCGCTCGGCACTCCAAAAGTGCCAAATTGGCTCTTGGACACTTAACGCTCTTTCGTGTTCGGGTGCCGTTTAGACTCCTCTTCTAGGGTTTTTTGACCGGTCCTTGCATCTAGACGCATTTTCATCCTCCATCTATGATTTATTTATTTATTTATTATCTCTTTTCAGATAATTGAGGCTTTTTTTTAAGAACAATTGTCTTGTAGATAAATATCTTAAAATAAATCTTGATAAAGTTCAGATTATCCACAATTTTTTTGTTATCCAATCATCCATTTTATTCCTATGCATGCAGCCTTATTTTAAACACTAATTTTCAACCAATCACAACATTATTTAATTAATTTTAATTGCTTAACCAATCAAAATTAATTTAAATTAATCATGTGTGGTCAACCCTACCAAGACACAATGCATGTTGATGCAAACTTGATCATGCAATATCTTTTAATCTGATGGTCCAATTTGGAAATCGGACACACCAGTATGACCATTAGAATCTCAAGATCATTTTTATGGTATGCAATGAATGAATTAATGTATGTAATGCAAAGACAAATTGATGCATGCAATGCAAAGACAAATTGATGCATGTAATGCAATCATGATTTCTAGGGTACGTGGATGGTTATTCAAGTCGTCCTCCTTGATTAAATCATGGGTACAAAATTAAGTTTCTACAGAATGCCCTTCATTGACAGAGCTTGAAGGGAGAATGTCAATGTAAAACAAAGACAATTATTTTAGCGATCATGATTTAATTGAGGTTGAATTTTCAAAGACTACCTAGCCTTTGAACCTAAAACCTTGGAACATAGAACTAGCCTTATCTTTTGACAAAAAGAATGAAAATACCAAAGTTAGCTAGTAGTTGATGACTCTAGAAATGATTCTCGACAAGTGGGGTGACCAAGAAGCTTTTCCATCCTGTTCTTGAAAATAGATTTGTATGCGATCCAAGGACTTCTCTACCTCGTTCTTGACGAAAGGTAACAAAAGGACTTCTCTACCTTGAAACTGGAGCTGTCTGCGTTCCAAGGACTTCTCTACCTCGATCTTGACAAAAGGTAACCAAAGGACTTTTCTACCTTGAAACTAGAGCTGTCTGCGACCCAAGAACTTCTCTACCTCGATCTTGACAAAAGGTAACTAAAGGACTTCTTTACCTTGAAATTGGAGCTGTCTGCAACCTCAAGACTTCTCTACCTCGATCTTGACAAAAGGTAACAAAAGGACTTCTCTACCTTGAAACTGGAGCTGTCTGAGAACCAAGGACTTCTCTACCTCGATCTTGACAAAAGGTAACCAAAGGACTTCTCTACTGTTAGGACATATGTGATTCACTTGTTAGGAAATATGTCACTATTTTATGTAATTGGCATATCCTTTGACAAAACGCACTTTACTTGTATTTGGGTAGATCTAGGATGTGTTTAATACTTCAAGAAACTGTGTTTCAAGATTAAGTGTTGAAGACATGCAAGTCTGTCCAAGATTCAAGCTGAAGAAGTGTTGTTCATTAAAGCTTGACAGCTAGCTCGACAGCTAGCTATCCATCAAGCTTAAGAAACTGTTCTAGCCCCGAGGCTCGACAGCTGCTCAACAGCATCTCAACAGATAGGTATCTGTCGAGCTTTATGAAAAACAGAATTCCAATTCTGTTTTGACTCTAATTCGTGATTATGTGTTTGGGCCTTCTTTTCTTTTAACCCTAGACATATAAAAGGATTATTTTAAAGGCCGTCAAAGTGGATACAAGTTGCACAAGTGTTGAAAAAAGTTTGTTCAAGCAATTTGTAACCAGAGACAAAGTTTTGCCCTAGTTCATCATTCTTGTGAAGAAGTTGCTGTGTATGTGCACCGTAGGGTTTTGTGACCAAGCATCTTCTTAATCTTCATCGTTGGGATGAACTAAAGAACTTTGCAGCCAACAGCCTTCTCTAATTGGTGATTGAAGTCGCGTACTGGGATCCGTGCGTTGGTTAGTCACGTAGTTGTGCATCAAAAGGGGAAATTGTCACTACAGAATAGGTCCAATTGGGTATTGGGGTAAGGGTTCAACTGTAGGTTGGTATAAGGTAATAGGATCCCTTTACTTGTAACCGCTTGTTTTAACAATAGTGGAATTTCGAGAGTGGTGACCTGAAAATCACCTGGTGGGGTTTTTGCCGTTAGGTTTTCCCCATTCGTAAACAAATCACCGTGTTATTTATTTTCCGCTGCATAATTAGTTTATTGGTGATTTGTTTGTGCTATCACGCGTTTTCATGATTAATTAACTTAATTAATTTACTTGGCTAAATTAATTGGTTAATTTATCACAAGGGGTCAATTCGTTTTTGGCCTATCAAGTGGTATTAGAGCAGACACACTCTGATTAGGGTTTAATCTTTACTGTGTTGATCCATTGACCCCTATTTGTCATGGATAGAGGACAGTTGTTAATCATATCTCCTTTATTTGATGACACTAACTATACATACTGGAAAGTACGCATAAAAGCTTTCTTGCAGTTTTTAGATGAGAAAGTGTGGCAAGTTGTTGAGATAGGCTAGACTAAGCCAAAGGAAGCGCCGGCCGACTGGGATGATGCCAAGATCAAGGCGGCAAACTTTAACAGCAGAGTGTTGAATGCCTTATTCAGTGCGGTCACCAATGAGGAGTTCAAGAAGATATCCTCCACTAAAACTGCTAAGGAAGCATGGACCATCCTCCAAACAACCTATGAGGGAATAAAGGCTGTTAAGGATTCAAAGTTTCAGAGGCTCACTACAAGCTTTGAAGAGATTAAGATGGAGGAGGATGAGTTGTTCGATGAGTTTTATGCCAAGTTCAAGGACATAGTGAACTCAGCTTTCAATCTTAGGGAAACCATTCCTGAACCCAAGATTGTGAGAAAGGTGCTCAGATCTTTACCAGAGAGATTCCATGCCAAGATCACGGTAATCGAGGAATCAAAGGACATTGACAAGATTCCTTTGACAAAGTTGGTTGGAAATCTGCAGACCTACGAGCTAGGGTTGACTAGGATTGGCAAGACAGGTAAAGGCAAGAGCATGGCACTAAAGGCCAAGAGCAGTGAGACGGATGAGTCTTCAGATGATGAAGATTCTAAGATGAAGTCCTAGATCACCAGGCAGTTCAAGAAGTTTATGAAGCATTCCAATGGGAAGGGCTTCGACAAGGATCGTAGGCAATCCAGTTCTTCTCAATTCAAGATCCAAGACAAAGGGAAGAAGGATGCAAAGGATGGCGATCGGTACATTGTTCCCGTAGGATCTAAGTGCTTTGGGTGTCAAAGCTTTGATTACATGAAACAAGAGTGTCCTACATATCTCAAGAGCATTGGGAAGAGCAAGACACTTGCTACTACCTTGAGCGACACTAAGCCTGAGGATGATTCCGACAATGAGGATGAAGAAATCTTGAACGCCTTCACTGCCACTGTCAATCCTATTGATGGGATTGTTGAAGATGTGGTTGAAGAAGAGGAATTGGTGGAGTCCAAGTTTGAGAAGATGGATGATCAAGATGATATCCATATAGCCTATGAGAAATTATACAAGCTTTCTAAGAAACATGAGAAACTTTACAAGTTGACCACCAAGAAGCTCAGTGATGTGGAACTTAATCATGAAGAGCTTTCCACAAAGTTTGATGAAGCTAATCAGACTATTAGAGCACTGAGGTTCGAGAACAATTTCTTGGCTGAGAAGACCAAGAAGCTTGAAGCAGAGCTGTTTCAAGTCAGAGCTCAATTGGAGAGGATTTCAAGTACAAAGCTTGATGAGATGCTTATTCTTCAGAAATCTGCTTCTGGTCGAACAGGTTTAGGGTATGGTCTCTCTTCCTCTAATACTGCTTCTACTAGTACTACTGTTTTTGTTCCTCCTAGCAATAATGTTGAAATTGAGAACAATGATGTTAAAACTGATTTAGCTAGTGGAAACTTAGACAGAGGTAAATCTATCTTAGGAGCACCCCCTAAACAAGATAAGAAGGAAGCTAAGAACCCTAGGGCTAAGAAGGCTAACTCTTAAAAGCCTAAACAAAAGAAGCAGCATCTCTGTCATCATTGTGAAGTTGTCGGTCATACTCGATCAAATTGCTATAAGTGGCTTCCCACTCAATAGAGCAATGGTATGATAGCATCTGGAAGCTAGAATCAGTTTCAATGCTTTCTTGCTCCCCTTGGAGATCTTCTTAAAGCCCTCATGTTCCTTTCGAACTTGAACGGTTTTAATTCTTCCCCCTCACCGCCGGTTCAAGGGTTTAATCAAAGGAAAGGTTCTTCCAGGGTGTGGAAGGAAAAAGGCTCCAAGTGATTCTATCACTTTTCTTTTTCTCTCTTCTTGTTTTTGTGTGTGCATTACTTGTGTGTTTTTCTTTCAAGTTTTGAGTTACTCTAGTTTTTATACTTTGCATTGTTTAACATGTTTTTGTTTGTTTGTTTTCACTTTTGTTTATTTTGTTTTTTTAATATAAAAAATTTAAAAAAAATTGAAAAAAATCAGAAAAATACAAAAACAGTGTGTGTTATGTGTACATTGGTACTTGTGTACCTTGGATGGCCATTGAAACAAAATTTTCTAAACTTTGTATTTCTTGTAGCTTAGATGAGCATCTCTATGCACAACTAAGCAAATGAGCTTTATGGCTCTTGTTTTGTGATGAGTAAGATTAAGTTATCTCTTGTACTTAACACTCGTATCACTCTTTTTGATTGGAAGGACTAGAAAATCCTAAGAGAAAGGCGTAAATAACCATCTCACCACTGTTGTCCGCCAATCATAATATGATACATGTATACTTCGGCATAGCAAAAGTGCAGTGTCAATGACATTTGTGTGCTTCAGCATAGCAAAATTGGAATGTCAAATGCTTACCATAATTGGATATTTCTTTTTTCTCTCTTATATGCCCATGCATGATTTGCTTAAATAAAAATATGCAAAGAAAATGAAAAGCAAAAAGATCAAAAATTCTTTAAATATGATTGCAAGCGTGTATTCTAGGAGATATGGGAGTTATAGGATGTACCTCAAATGTGATAGTTCCCATTAAACAGTTATGATTGTGTATGAGTTAAAGTGATTTTCTCATATCTCAAATTGTCATAGCATGTATACACTTATGCAATCTTGCGATGTTTTTCACACACAACACGCAATATTCTTTGCTACTTTTGATACATGTGCAAGTACAATGTGATTTGGTCATCACAAGGTTTTACATGCGTTAATGTATGCTCACTAAACTGTCTTGACTTGTTTTTTAAATATAAAATTGGTTAGACTTGTTTAGTGTGTGTGTGTGTTTTTGGGATCCTTTGTGCTTAAATTTTTATTGAGAGATAATTTTGAGAGTTGAATATGTTGATTGGATCTTTGGTTGAGTTACATGCTTGATTGCATTCATATTTGTGTTTTTCCCATCTTAAAAAACAGTTTTTAAGCAATCTCGACACCTCCTCGATACCTCCTCGACACTTGGCTATTTGTCGAGCTCTTAAGGTCTTTTCTTATCGCAATCTTGACAAATCCTCGACAGCTAGTGGACCGAACGAGAAAGTTCCTGGATCCTCGATAGCTTCTCGATAGCTGGTGGATCAATCGAGCTTCTCTTCTTGTGTCTTTGCTTTGTTTCTCGACACCTTCTCGACAGCTGTATCTGTCGACGTTGTTTTTCTCGATACCTTCCTCGACAGATGGCTTAACACCTCTTGACACCTCTATCTGTAATACCCGAGAAAAAAAAAAGGATTTAAAAGGATGGGTATTTAAGTAAATTTTGTGTGGTCAATTTTATAATTTATAATTATAAGAGAGTATATAGAAAATAAGGTTGAAACCCTAGCTATAAATATAAGTTTATTAAGTTAACGTATATGGAGAGATATTTTGAGAGAGGAGACTACCCAGAAGATTGAAGTAGAGAATGATTGACTATACCTTTGAGGTAAGAGCTTAGGAATCTCGTTCTTGTCAAATCTAAGTATTATTTAGAATTAAAGTATTTTTTTATGTGAGTATTTTGGTCAATAGTGTGAATTTCTTTAGACATGGCCGCATGGGTCTGTTGTGCATAATTTTCTTAAAGGAATAGTACCAGATTGATGGAATTTGAAAAAAAAAAAAAAGAAGAAGGTGAAGAAACGCTTGACGAAAAGAAGGAACAACAACTTCTTTATGAGTTATTATTATTTGTTTATTGATTTGGTAGAGGAAGAATAGTGTTTCCATAAAAGCTTGTGTCAGGGCTTGATTTGTGTGATTTGTCCTCATGCCAAAAGAATGCTAGAGGCGGTAGTGGCATATATATATATATATATATATATAAATCCATCATAGCAACGCCAGCTTCCTTCTAATATTATCTATATATATATAAAACCGAAACCTCTGCTGGCATCACAATTTTCCACGTCAGCACAATATTTTAAAAAAAAAAAAAAAAAAAAAAAACATTATAACACTGACCCTAGCAACCTTACCCTCAAAACCCTAGCAACCTTATCCCTCTCTCAAGTTAAGAAATATAAAGCCACAGTTTTTGCAAATTCTCTCTCTCCAAACGTAAATATCAAATTCAACCCCTTTAATTTCTCTTTATATTTTTGAGGCTTCTATTGAGTTATACTGATTTTGTTTTTTTGTTTTTGTTTTTTTTTTTTTTTTTGTGTTTAGATGGTCATAATACTCCGGTATTCCAATAAAAGTTTGTGTTTTCATTAATTGAAGGCCTTAGAGAGATAAGTGTTGCAATTTGGAACAACAATACAAAAGATGATTTCATTGGCAACGGAAAGTAATTACTTTGTCTCATATTTTTGTTTTTTGAATTGATTTTGTGTGCTTTTTAGACCCTTTTGGATCAATTTTGTTAATTGGGTGTTTTTTTTTTTTTTTTTTTTGATAGGGTCCAATTGGGGAAAGTTCTTTCAAAGGGTTACGACGATCGCACTTGGTATCTGTATACTAATAGTGGGGGGGGGGGTAAGTGCTATAAATTACTAACCCTTTTAAGTGTATAATCTGTTTCTAAAATTATCTATAATATTTTGTCCTCCGAAAATTTTATCTCTTTAATTTTATTATATTGTGTTTCTTAAGCTATAGACAGATTTTCTTTGTTTCTTATTTTCAATAATAAATCATTTTATTGCAATGCCAGTAATTGTTTGAGAAATCCAATATGTTCATATCTCTATAGAATAGAGAATAGTAGAAGCCAATTTTATTACAACTACTTAAATTGAGTTGACTTAATTTCGTACAATTACAAAGTATAGCATGAAAGATAATGGAATTAATTGTTGTAATTTTTATTTTCTTTCCATGTTTTGAATTTCCATGTTTTTATTGTTGATGAGAAATTAAGGCTCAGTTGCACAATATGTGTAAATTCTTCAGAAGGCTATTTTAAATAGTAAGTCAATGTGTCTCTTACATTTGGGTATTAGTTAGAATTATTTTCAAATGATTGTACCAATAAAAGTGAATGTGTATAAATTTTGTTTAACTATCCCGTGCATCGCACGGGTTAGCGACTAGTTGTTATTATTATTATTATTATTAGTTCATTGGTTTGGTAACTGAGGCGTATGGTGAAGTCAGCAAGTGATCATGGAACATGGGCTAGGCCATGCTTTGGACCCTATATGACAATACGTATCCTAGGTTTTATTAGAGGCAGTAGAGGATACATTCAAGGACTTTTACTTTGAGATAATAAAAAGAAATTATTAGTTATTTCTAGCAGTCAATCTGTTGGCCCGATACTGTTATAAGTCATTCTTAAATTATTTGATTATTGAGTAAATGATACCTGCAAAATTGTTTTAGGTGATGATATCTAAGGATTTTTTGAAGAAGTGTTAGGGTGAAGTTTCTTTTGGTATGGCTTTTGGAGGTAAGTAACCTTATCCTAATTGGTTTTATTTTGAGTATTTTAACTCCTGAAATTTGTATACAGTTATTACAATTTTATTTCTATTGTATTACTGATTTCAAGTAAAGAATTATCACAAATAGATTTGATTACTGAATATATGATGTATTTTATTTAATTGTTTTAAGCTATACTGATTCAAAGTAACGAATAAAGAATTTTCACAAATACCTATGAGCACTGAATATAAGATTTATTTTATTTAATTGATATTTGTTAGCTATATTGATTTAAAATAAGAATATAGAAATATCACAAATATATTTGATTATTGAATATATGATTATATATACGTATTTAAATAAGATATATTTTTGTTAGAAGTTATGATTTTATACATATGATTATGGACAATTTGACTATGAATTAATTTTGATACCCAAACCAATGGGGGTTATTCGTTGGTACTCTGATACCCAGCCAATGGGGGTTATTCATCGGTATTTTGATACCCAAACCAATGGGGGTTATTCATTGGTACTCTGATACCCAGCCAATGGGGGTTATTCATTGGTACTCTGATGCCCAGTTACAAGGATATAGCGTGACCATAGTCATAAGATTTTTAAGAATATAAATTACGTTTGAGTATTTGAACCGCTTGATTCTTTAAAACTACATATGTGATTTTGGAAATGTTTGAGTATTTAACTATTTGAGTCACTTAAACTGCTTATGTATTTTTGGAAACTATTGTAAGTTATAGCTTCTGATATATGGAAAATTGACTAATTTCTAAACCATCTATGATATATATTGTAAGGTTAAAGTACGTTATCTATTTGCAACTTATTATTTTAAGACTATGAAACTTCTTAGTTATTCTTGGAAAGGCATAGCATATTATAACTTTTGAAAACTCTTATTACATCTTATTTCTTTACAGATTTATAGCTTGATAGAACCTATGAGGATTTTGGTTACTTATTGAGTTGTCAACTCACCCTTTTTTTTTTCCCTCCAATTTCAGATTATGAAGAATAATAAGTTTTAGGAGTTCTAATGTTGTGAAGTGAGTGGGAAAAGAAGCTTAGTGATTTTGGGATTGAATGGTCTTCGAATAGTTTTATATTTATTGGCCAATTGGCCTTATGTACATAAGGTTTGGATTTTGTTCCTATTAAATATTGGAGATCTATTCATAATGAAATTGTTGAGGCATTTTGGATTTATTTGATTTATTTAATTTTAAGGATAAATTTTAGTTACTAAGAAGGCCTTGCACACTTGAAAAGGGCTTACTTTATAAGCGTGTGGCGGTTGTCACGTGCCTATCTTTATAGTTGGGTTTGGGGCGTGACACTATCTTTCAAGAATTACTGAGGATCTATACATTCTTTCTTCTCGATCCAGTTTTTATTTCTTTGATCTCTCTCGACCTGTCCGCACCTGTTCATCTCCCAAACACTATCTCTCTCACTCCAAACCTTTTCCCAAGTGATTTTTCAAGATTTTTCAAGTTTTCCTTCACTTGGTAAGCTTCTAATCTCCTTCATTTACATGCATATTCATGTTTTGAAACCTAGGTTTTGGGGTTTTTGAAAATTTTTAGGGTTTTTCAAAATTGATGAGTGTTTGTTGAAATTTTGGTATGGGTTTTTACTTAAATGAGTTTAAAATCTCATGCATTGCATCACATTAGCATAATAACAATATTATCATGCATTTAGATGTGTGCAAATTGATTGTGTACTAGTAGGATTGGATTGGGCTGAGCCCATGATGCAATTTCTTTTGCATATCATATGTTCATGCATTCCCCATGCATATGTACTCTTTTTTCAATATACTTGTTATATTTGAATTGCTTTGAGACTTTTCTGATTGCCTCTCTATCTCTCCCTCTCTTTCTGTTTACATTAGTCGTGTCTATGGCACCTAAGCGTAAGTCAGCTCCGTCCCAGAACCCTTTGCATTCTAGGTCATCGTCTTCTTCTGATCCTACTTCTTCTCATATTCGGTTCCGTGATGAGGATGCCGAAAGGACTTCTTGGAGAACTTTTCTCGACGAGGTGTTCATTCGGAACGCCGAGTCATTTTGGCGGACTTCGCCAACATTAACCTTCCCACTATCATTCATAGTCGAGGATGAGAGTCATTGTGTGACGTCTCAGTCACTTGTCCAACCGTGCTGATCCAGAAGTTTTACTTCAACATGCATGGTTTTGAGTTTTCAGTATCTCTCTTTTCTACTTGCGTTCGAGGTACGCGTATTGTAGTCACACTGCAACTTGTTGCGGATGTGCTTCATGTTCCGAGGGTAGAGCATCCTGACTACCTCGGTTGTAAGCGTCTGAGGACTGTGTCCAAAGATGAGATGATTTCCGCTTTCTGTGAGCGTCTCGCAGATTGGGGTGATCGTCAGTTCACACCATGTAGGCCCTTTGCTAAAGGTCCTAGATTCATGAACATAGTGATGAATTTTGTTTTACACCCACTCTCTCACTATAACTCTATCATAGAGCCTCGTGCTCGATTTTTGCTTTCTTTGTTAGAGCACCTCATTATAGATTTTCCTTCACATTTTATTCTTTCTATCTTAGATATGTATAGGGATACGACTACCAGTGATAAGCTCATTTTCCCTTTGGCTATCATGCGGATTCTATGCCATTTTTCTGTTCCTTTACCCTCTTCCGACCATTTTTCTTTCATGTGTGCCATAGACTACACTACCGTTAAACGTAGCGAGACGTAGTTTTGGTCTCGGTAGTTAGATTCAACAGCTCCTCCCTCCCATTCTGCTCTATCCACATCCGCTCCTTCGTCTTCTTCGGGCAATGTGACTCTAGGAGACATCATGGCGCAGTTGCAGTGCATGGATGCTCGCCTTGATACACTCTCTACAGAGTTGTATTAGGTGAACGTTCGTGTCGGTCGTATTGCACGGCGACAGGCGACCATGGGTGGTTTTGCTCCTGAGGATTCTCCTCCACCACCTCCTCTAGTGGCTTCTGAGTCTGAGGATGAGGATAATGATGGTGGTGATGACGATGATGCTTCGGATGATGATGATGGAGATGCTAGCTCAACCGATGAGATGTCTACTTGATACTCTTACCCTTTGTCACTCGTGACAAAAAGGGGGAGTAGTTTTAGGAGAGTAGTTATTCTTAGGGGAAGAGTTAGTATAGGACATTTTGTTAGGGGGAGTGATGATATCTGAAGGATGTAGTAAGGATTACTTGTATCTTTTTCTTTTCTCTATTTTAAATACACGTGTTCTTGTACACGGGTCTTGTGACCAATTTTTTGACATACATTGTACTTATCTTCTTTATATATGTTGATGTATGTTTCTTTCACCTACCCTTACATGTGTTGTTTCTTTTCTCTCTTTATACACATGCTTCTTATTACATGTATGAAATCTATTATTTCTGTTTCACACAAAGATACCTTGATGAGTTTTGTTTAAAGTGTTTCAGAAATACAGGTTGTCAAAGTCTACTTGCCATAAACTCTCTTCTTGCAAAGTTTTTCAAAAGTTTGTGCTAGGATAGATTTTATTGTATTCAACAAGTGAATATGAGTTGAGTGATTTATGACTTCTCTCATATGTTCATTTGTTTGTTGTGGTTTTGTCACGAATTGCCAAAGGGAGAGATTGTTAGGACATATGTGATTCACTTGTTAGGAACATATGTCACTATTTTATGTAATTGACATATCCTTTGACAAAACACACTTTACTTGTATTTGGGTAGATCTAGGATGTGTTTAATACTTCAAGAAACTGTGTTTCAAGATCAAGTGTTGAAGACATGCAAGTCTGCTCAAGATTCAAGCTGAAGAAGTGATGTTCATTAAAGGTTGACAACTAGCTCAACAGCTAGCTATCCATCGAGCTTAAGAAGCTGCTGTTCCAACCCCAAGGCTCGACAGTTGCTTGACAGTATCTCGACAGACAGGTATCTGTCGAGCTTTATGAAAAACAGAATTCCAGTTTTGTTTTGACTCTAATCTGTGATTATGTGTTTGAGCCTTCTTTTCTTCTAACCCTAGACAGATAAAGGGTTTATTTTAAGGGCCGTCAAAGTGGATACAAGTTGCACAAGTGTTGAGCAAAATTTGTTCAAGCAATTTGTAACTGGAGACAAAGTTTTGCCCTAGTTCATCATTCTTATGAAGAAGTTGCTGTGTATGTGCACCGTAGGGTTTTATGACCAAGCATCTTCCTGATCTTCATCGTTGGGATGAACTGAAGAATTTTGCAGCCAACAACCTTCTCTAGTTGGTGATTGAAGTTGCGTACTGGGATCTGTGCATTGATTAATCATGTACTTGGGAGCCGTGCATCAAAAGGGGAGTCACTACAGAATAAGTCTAATTGGGTATTGCGGTAAGGGTTCAATTATAGATTGGTATCTAGGATTCCTTTACTTGTAACCGCTTGTTTTGATAATAGTGGAATTTCAGGAGTGGTGACCTGAAAATCACCCGATGGGGTTTTTACCGTTAGATTTTCCTCATTCGTAAACAAATCACCGTGCTATTTATTTTCCGCTGCATAATTAGTTTATTGGTGATTTGTTTGTGCTACCACGCGTTTGCATGATTAATTAACTTAATTAATTCACTTGGCTAAATTAATTGGTTAATTTATCACAAGGGGTCAATTCGTTTTTAGCCTATCATCTACCTTGAAACTGGAGCTGTTTGTGACCTAAGGGCTTCTTTACCTCGATCTTGACAAAAGGCAATCAAAGGACTTCTCTACCTTGAAATTGGAGCTGTCTGCGACCTAAGGACTTCTCTACCTAGATCTTGAAAAAAGGTAACCAAAGGACTTCTCTACCTTGAAACTAGAGCTGTCTGTGACCTAAGGACTTCTCTACCTTGATTTTGAGCTATCTACAACCCAAGGACTTCTCTACTTCGATCTGGACTACTGAAATGTCGATCAAAGGTCTTCTCTACTTCAATCTGGGGTTCTGAAATGTTGATCTAGGGTTTCTCTACTTCGATTTGGAGTTTTGAAATGTTGATCTAGGGCTTCTCTACTTCGATTTGGGGTTCTGAAATGTTGATCTAGGGCTTCTCTACTTAGATTTGGATTTTTGAAATGTCGACCAAGGTCTTCTTTACTTAGATCTGGAGTTTTGAAATGTTGATCTAGGGCTTCTCTACTTCGATCCGGAAATCTAAAATGTTGATCTAGGACTTCTCCATTTAGAGCTGGAAATCTGAAATGTCTTCCAAGGTCTTCTCTACTTCAATCTGGAGTTGTTGACTACAAAAAGTCAAAATTTGAGATTAGACTTTAATGATGAGTTCTTTGTGGTCCCATTGCTTTTGGGATGAGTGATTTCCATTTGTTCCTTCTTGACTTGAGCTTTATCAAGAAAAGTTTGATTGACAAAAGATTCTATTTTTGAGAGACATTTGATTTTTGAAACTTGGAAGTTTTGAAATTGACATTTAAAAAAATTTGAGACTTTGAAACTTTGAGATTTTGAATTGAAATTTGGAACTTGAAATTTGAAATTTTGAGATTTAGGATTTTGAAAATTAAGGCTTGAAATTTTGATCATGAAATCTGAGGTTTGAATTTTTTTCTGGAAGTTTTGAAAACTAAAGGTTTTGAAATTGAATTTTGAATTTTTGAAACTTGAGATCTTGAAAGATTTGAAACTTGAAATTTTGAAAAATTGAAACTTGGGATTTTGAAAATTTGCAACTTGAAATTTTGAAACTTGAAACTTGAAATTTGGAATTTGAGATTTTTTAAAAAAAATTTGCAACTTGAAATTTTGAAAACTGAAGGTTTGGATTTAGAAATTGGGCATTGAGAATGTGGAATTGAAAATTTGGGAATGAAAATTTTGAATTGAAAATTTGGATTTTGAAAGATACTTGAAAACTTTGAAAAAGATTTTATTTTGGGTTAACTGAGTCAATTTAGTTTGACTGAGTTGACTCAGCTCTTTCTTTTTTCTTTTTTGCTTCATCTTCCATCAACTTCTCTTGCTCTAACACTATTCACCTTCTCCTTCCCCTTGATTTTTCTTCTTCATCTCACTATTTCTTCTTACAAAAAGCACTTTTCTAAGCTTCTTGACCTTCCCTCATCCATCTCTATCAATATTTCTTTAGATCCTTGTGTTTTGAGCTTTTTCATCACACACCCATATTTGGTGAAACCCATTTTCTAAACTCATTTTCTTTGCATCAAAATGGCTTCTTCCTCCAAGGGGCCTTCTTTTCTTTCTTTTCATGGTAAGAAATATGATCCAATATTTAAGTGGAATGATGATGATGGACTTCTTCAACACCCTAGGACCCATGCTCTGTATTGTTATGTAGACACCAGGGTGAGTTTTTCTTTGGTTTTTTTGCTTGGAAAAATGTTGTTGCATGTTTCATTGAAAGTTTCATGGTGAGATATTGTCATTTGGTTATTTTGAAATTTTTGGGGCATTGTATGATTGGCCATGTTTGAAAATGTTGACTTTGGAGCATTCTTGAAGTGTTGTTTTTTCTTTGATCATGGTGCAACTTGGACAATAATGGTAGATTGTGATGTTGTCGGATGAATTTTGGTTTGGATTTTGGGAGTAGTGGCATTATGAAAAATTTGTGTTAGGCTTATATGAATGTGTTCATAATATATGTGGGAAAAGTTTATTGGTATAAGTGAACTTTGTTTTATGGACATGGCAAAATGTTGTGGATAATTTTGTGGGTATGAAAAAATTTTGGACATGGGAAAAATTTGGTTGGATATGTGATGTGATTGTTGGAAAATTTGTGTGGTTATGATTTTGGCTATGTGAGAATTTATTTGTGCATAAGCTTGTGGGAATTTTTTTTATGGATATCTTGGTCATGTGGGAATTTTTTTTTTTTTTTTTTTGGCATGACTATGGAAAAATTTGGTAGTTGTGTATGGATATGTGAAAAATTTTTGATTGTGGTAAAATTTTGGTGGGGCATTGATTTTCTTTTGTGGTGGTGGGGCATTGGTTGTAAGAATATTTTTTGGGTATGGAATTTTTTGGTCATGTGGGTTTTGGTCATGGAAATTGATGAGCTGAACTTTTGTGTTGCAGAGCCTCAAGAGTCGAGGTAATCTCCGAATGTTGAAAAGTGCATGGGCAGCATTGTCTACAAACATAAAAAACATCATCAATGAAGTAGGTTTTGGCACTTTCTTTGAAGCTCTGTTAAATCATGAGACACATGATTACAAAGATCTTCAGTTACTTCTTGCCTTGGCAGAGCACTTCTGGGACACTACCTGTACCTTCCCACTTTCTAGGTATTAGGGAGGTAATGTTGACACCTTATGACTTCTCTGTTATCACCGGTCTAAGGTTGGGTGGTAAAAGAATTATTGTCAATGATTCCCTTACTTCAGCCGAGCTCAAGAAACTTCTAGGTGTAGTGCTTTCTAGAATGAAGAGTAACAATATTCCTTTGTCTTGGCTATGTGAGAATATTCCCCAATGTGAGGCTATGGCCAAGGGTGCCCGCATGTTCATGCTTCTTTTTATTGGAACTTTCTTGTGTCTGGATTTAGGCAGTACTGTGAATCTACACTACTTGGGGAGCTTGAGAAAAATTGAACAAATCCAGAATTATGATTAGGGCAACATGGCCTATGCTACTCTGATGCATTTCATGACCTAACTCTCCAAGAGGAGCCTTTCAAGCTTGGGTGGGGCTCCATTTGTATGTTAGGTGAGTTTTGGTATTTATTTTGGCTATGTGTTGGTTGTGGAAATTTTTTTTGGCTATGTGGTAATGAAGTTGTTAATTTTTCAGGTTTGGATGTATAAGTACTTTGGGGTTGGTCTTGAAATCCAGGAAGAAGTTGTTGGCATCTTTCCTAGATATTTGCGTTAGTTAGCCAAACATTGTTTGTCTATACCTTCCAGGCGTTCTTTGGAAATTTGGCGCTTGGTGATTGATAATTTGACTATTAATGATGTGAGTTCTTTCTTCCTTCTCCTTTTAAAATTTTTGGCACTTGGTTATGGCTTGGTCATTTCTCATTCTGAGTTCCTTTGTGACTTTCAAATGAACTTAAATCCTTGGGCTGGATGTGAGAGGTATGCTGAGTGTGAGCGGGCTCTAGAATTGAATGGCCGCCAAGTATTGATTGAGTGTGGGCATGGAAAATACTGGTATCTTGGTGATCGGGTGTTGCCCCAAGTTGAACATGTGTGTCCTCTTACCACAATTCCAACTCCTCTTTGTCACACTGTTCGGTTGGCTGACTTTTTGGCCGATGAAGAGATTGCTCGGGCCCGTGATGGCTATATTGTTGCAGGAGTAGAAGGGAATTATTCTGAATTTGTTCAGGACCATTTGCAAGGCTGCTTGGTTGGCAGAATGGTATTTCTCTTTCCTTCTAAGATCAAACTTTTATTCTACAAATTCCTTTTCATATTTCTGCTTGGTAACAATACTTGCATGTTGGATTTTTAGCCTCCATCTTCTGAAGGAGAGGAAGGGGGAAAGGAAGAGATTCCCTCTCCTTACTATGCTGGTAGTTCTTCAAGTTCCTTCATGGAGACTTATCGTCATTTTCTGGCATGGCAGTATGATGTAATGAATCTTGATGGAACGTATAGTTCCATGCCTCTAACTAGGCCAGAGCATGTACCAAATGTTCCTTGGCCCGATTCGGTATGTTCTTGAATGTTCAGTTCTTTGTCCTTATTTCTTCTTAGCTTGATGAATGGCTTCTAACCTGGTAGAGTTGCGCTTCAGGTTGATGTGGATCTTGTGGAGGAAAGCATACGGATGATTGGAGGCTTGTAGTCATTGGCTCACACTCAGTCCTCCCAATATGTGCTCAATGATATGAGCTAGGTATGCCATGTTGCTTTTTGAGTATCTTTTGCTTAAGCTTTGCTTGATGGTGGAATTAATACTTGATTCTGCTGGCTTTTCAGGCATATAGAATGGAAACTGCTGATGCTGCCAGGAGAACTTTAGAGGAAAGGATTAGGAACCTTGAACTTGAAAATCGTCAGTACGATCCTCGCTTCTTCGCAAGTTAAGAAGGAAATACTGAAGGTGGCTCCTCCAGGGGTGGATCAAGGAGATCTTCACACAAGCAAACTAGGAGTCCTAATGATGCATGACTTGTATTTTAATTTTCTCGTAAAAGAAAAGGAAGTGTTCTTTAAACAATCTTGTATTAATTCCCATGTTTAGCTCTTTGTCCTTTGAGTCACCTTGGATCATGTAGAAACTTTAATTAAGACAGGTTTAGAATTCACCTGATGAAATCTTGTAGCACTAATTTAAACTTATCTTGATTGGTTCTGATGGAGTCTACACTTACTTAAATGAAGGGGGAGATAAATGCCCCAGTTTAAAGTGAATGCATGATTTTAGGAAATCTTGGTTAGGATGATTTTTTTTTTTTGAAAAGATGATGATGGTGATTTTTTGATTCTTTGAAAATGAATGAGGCATGGGCGAATGCCCTTAGTTTGGAACATGAATCCATGAGTCTTAAAAAAACTTGATTTGATCAATTTTTGAAAACAATGATATAAGTGATGATTTTTTTGAAAACAAGTGAGTTAGACACGTCAAAATGCCTTTAGTTTGACCACACAAAAAAAAAAAAAAAAAAAACTTTTTGAATGTTAATCAATCTTAAAAAAATGTCCGAGAGTGCGAAATTGCATGAATGTATGATGGAGGGGTTGCGTGCCACTTGGCACGAGAGGATTGCCATTTGGCACTTTCGGAGTGCTGTTCGGCACTTTTAGAGTGCCGAATGGCACCCGACCATGCCGCGACGCTCACACCATGGTGGGCCAACTCCTTACGCTTTTCCAATGCGCGTTTCACGTTTTCGTGTTTTTTGAAAAACATTTACTTTGTTTGTGACCATGAAACACTCTCCTAGTCAGTTACAAACTCTCTAAAACCTATTTCAAACCTGATTAGGAATTAATGCAGCTTATATAAATGAATTCTCTTGCGACAAATCTCTGCATAAAGGTTAGTAAAACATAATAATCACAAGCAAAAGACATCCTTGGCTAGTAATCATAATTTTCCTCATTCAACAATTCATGATATCAATAGATAGGTTCATAGCTTTGATTTCAGCACCAAGACCAATTTTCCAGCCTTCAAACTAGAGGGAATTGAGGCTCTGAGGAATGTTAAAATCAGGTGGGGCTTTCTTCATGCTGTCGTGAAATTCTGGGATCTCGAAGATCATGTGTTTCTGTTTAATACTGCTGAACTTTGTCTGACAATTGAAGAATTTTCTACTCTCCTGGGCTATGATCCAAGCAAGAAATCCGTAGTGGTTTCTTGTGATCCTAGGCATAAGGAATCTTTATCTAATGCTCTCGGTCTTCATACTTCCATTACTGATTGTATGATTGAAGGTCATATGGTGAATCTTTGCGCAATTATCTCTCAGCTGATTGACAAACGCACCTATGGAGTGACTAACAATATGCAGAAAAACTTCGGTTTGGCTTTATGCACGGTGGGAGAACTTTTGCTTTGTTACGAAAGGCGCGGTTTTGTGGATGCTAGAGCCATAAGTGTTATGAATCAAATTAAGGATGGTGATAACCTTGTTTCTTTGATCTTGGCAAAAACTCTTCTAGGACTGGATGCTGTATTTCATGGTAGAGAAACTCAGAACTTCTTAGGGAGTCCTTTGACATTGCAAATATGGCTGATGGAGCAACTGGACATGATTGCTAAGCCTACAACCAGTAATTACTGGCCTAGCAGCTTTCTTAGTAGGGCTATAATCAAGACTGAGTGCCAAACTGAGAGTGATTGGGTGAGGTTCTTAAACAAGATATCTAGTACCTTAATTCAATGAGACTGTTATTGGTGGAAGTGTCCACCCTTTCTACTGAGGTCTCCAAGATTAGACCACATCTTCCTTTGTTAGGTTGTGGAGGGCAACTTTCTACAAGGGAGATAGACTCTTGGGGCAATTCAAATATGAACAAGGAATGTTTGGCAGCAAAAGAAGAAGACCTTTCACTCCTGTGGACACAAATCCTACTTCTATGAAGAACTATTGGGTCTAGAGATGGCTGACTGAGTGGACCTATCTTTTTTCAAGGTTCACTATCACAGGATGACTACGGAATACTTTAACTTGTTGGTGAACAAGATTGTTGACAAGGAAGCTGAGATGGTTGCCAAGAGAAAGCAGTTTCTCATAGATAACTGGGAAAGACCCGATGAAAACAACTATGAATTCAAAAGAGGGACATGGATGACCAAGTACCTATCACGGAAGAAATTAGTGATTAACAAAAAGAGAAAAGATTGAAGACAAAGTGATCTTATTTTTTGGCTTTGAACATGTTTATTTAAAAAGTTGATGTAAAAACTCTTATGTTTGGGAATTATTTAGGATTTGTAAGGTTAGGGATTCTGTTTAAGGTATAGGCTTTTTGGGGTTTGGTTTTTTTTTTTTTTTTTTTAAATGGTTTGGCTTAGGGTTTGGGTTCTTGAGGTTTTGTGTAATGACATGGTTTAATGGAATGATTGAATTTTTGGGAAATTGTGACTAAACCAATGCATGGTTGCCTACATACCCCCTTGATAGAAGGATTAGGTCATCATGTAGTTCATGGATTTTTAATTTGCCTTAATTTTTGCCTAGGTCACCCTTTCAGGTTTTCAACCTAGTAGGCTCTCATTTTTTTTTTTTTCTAACTCTCCTTTTACATAGATTGCCCTTTCGGGTTTTCAACCTATCTCTTTTTTTTTTTTTTTAGTCAAACCTAGGAAGGGAAATAACATAATTTATACAATTACCACCTCAGACATGGTAGTTCTTCAACTGGTCCATGTTGGTTGGATTAGCGTAAGGGTTTGCGTCGAAGTCCATCAATCTTATTGCTCCACCAGAGTATATCTACTTGATGATATATAGGCCTACCTAATTTTGCTTGAACTTCCCGTTTGCATCTTGAACTGGGGCTTGGATTTGTTTCAACACTAAGTCCCCCAACTTCAAAACTCGAGTTCTTACTTTCTTTTCAAAATCTTTCCTAAGCCTCCTCTGATATCCTTGAATATGATACAAGCCTTGAGTCTTTTTTCATCTAGCATGCACAACTGATCGTATTTGCTCTATAACCAATCTGCTTCAAGTATTTCACTTTCCAATACTGTCCTTAGTGAACGGACACCCATCTCAATGGGAAGGATTGCTTCCATCCCATACACCAATGAATAAGGAGTGGCTCTTGTGGAAGATCAAATTGATATCTGTAACCCCAGAGTACATAGGGCAACTGTAGGTGCCAATCCTTGTAGTTCTTTGTGCTCTTCTTCGAGATTCGCCCTATGTTTTTATTAGCAGCCTCAACTGCTCCATTGGTTTGAGGACGGTAAGGTGAAGACTTGTGGTGTTGAATATTGAACTGTCGTAGCAGCTTCTCTGTTTCTCCCTTGAAATGTTGCCCATTGTCTGAGATAATTTCATGTGGTACTCTGTATTTGTAGCTGATATTAGTTTGAATGAACTGAGTAACTTTCTTTGAATTCAGGACTTTGTATGAAGCAGCTTCTACCCATTTAGTAAAGTAGTCAATGGCTACAAGTATGAATTCATGGTCGTTGGATGCTGTTGAGTGAATCTTCTCGATAATGTCTATCCCCCATCTAGATAATGGCCAGGGTGATGTCATAGTATGTAATGGCATTGGTGGCATATGTTTCAAATCTCCATGGACTTGGCATTGATGGCACTTTCGAACATAAGTCACATAGTCGGCTTCCATAGTAGTCCAGTAATAACCTTGTCTCATGATCTTCCTTGATAGCATGTGTGCATTCATTTGTGGCCCATAACTTGACTCGTGAACCTCTTCAATTATTTGTTATACTTCCTTGGCGGTTACACAAAGGAGATGAATTCCATCATATGATCTTCTGTAAAGCCTTTCACCACAAATGATGTAATTAGTAGACAACCTTCGGATGGTTAATTGATCATTCTTGACTGCAGACTTTGGGTATGTCCTTTCCTTGAGGTATTGTAAGATGTCTGAATACCATTCACCTTTCCCACTTTTTTCCTCATATTCTTCTATTATCATGCAATAGGTTGGTTCTTCTTTTTGCTCCAACACTATTGGTCTAGCTTCATCTTCTTTTAGGCCCTCCATCATGGATGCCATGGTTGCTAAAACATCTGCAATTTGATTATGCATCCTCGACACATACTGATATTGGATCTTGTTGAATTTTGATTCCCACTTCTGCAGACATTGATGATAAGGCATCAACCTTTCTTCTTTGATCTTCCATTTATTCTAAATCTAAGAGATTATTAAGGCTGAGTCTCCATCCACCTCCAACTCTTTCACTCCTAGGCCTAAGGCAGCTTGTAAGCCCATAATGCAAGCTTCATATTCTATGGCATTGTTGGTGGCAAGGAAATTAAGTCTGCCAGAAAATGGAATGTGTACCCCTTTTGGAGAAATTAAGAGAACTCCAATTCCACTTCCATTTTGATTTGTTGCTCCATCAAAATACATCTTCCATGATTCTACTTCAATCTCCATGATGTCTTCATCTGGAAAATCTCCTTGAATCTCTTTAGCTTCTTCTGGTGAACAATGGGCTAAGTGGTCGGCAATTGTTCTTCCCTTTACAGATTTCTAAGTCATATACTTAATATCAAATTCTAATAGAAAGAAAACCTCATTTAGCTGTCTTCCCATCTTGCATAGGTTTTACCATTAAGTACTTCAAAGGATCCATTCTTGCAATCAACAGAACCTTGTAAGCAAGCATATAATGTTTGAGTTTACAGGTTGCCCATACAAGTGCTACACATGTCTTTTCTAATGGTGAGAACTTTTCTTCATAAGGCAACATCTTCTTGCTGATGTAGTAAATTGCATTCTCCTTTCTAGTCTCGTCTAGGTATTGAGTAGGTAAAGCCCCCATTGCTGTATTTGTAGTAGTGAGATACAACAATAATGGCTTTTCGGGAACCGATGGGACAAGTATTGGTTGTTTCATCAGATAACTCTTGATCTTCTCAAAGGCTTTTTGGCATTGCTTATTCCACACTGTAGGGACTTCCTTCTTTAGCAATCTGAAGATTGGTTCACATGTCATAGTGAGTTGAGCTATAAACCTACTGATGTACTGTATTCTTCCCAGAAATCCCCGGATCTCCTTTTTAGTTCTTTAAAGTTTCATCTCTATTATTGCCTTGATTTTGTCAAAATCAACTTCTATTCCCCTCTGGCTTACCATAAACCCTAACAGTTTTCCAAATGTGACTCCAAAAGTACGTTTCTTTGGATTTATCCGCAACTTATAGAACTGGATTCTTTCAAAGAACTTTCTCAAAGCTGGTATGTGCCCCTCTCAGTCTTTGGACTTCACTATCATATCATCCACATAAACTTCTACTTCTTTGTGGATCAAGTCATGCAACAAAGTAGTGGCTGGACGTTGGTAAATAGCACCAGCATTTTTAAGGCCAAATGGCATGACCTTGTAGCAGTATGTCCCCCATGGTGTAACAAAGGAGGTTTTCTCCATATCTTCTAGAGCCATCTTAATCTAATTGTATCCCGAAAATCCATCCATAAACGAGAGCAAAGCATGCCTTGCTGTATTGTCAACCAAGACGTCAATGTGAGGCGATGGAAAGTCATCTTTCGGCTGGCCTTATTTAGATCTCGAAAATCTACACACATTCTAACCTTCCCATCTTTCTTCGGTACCGGAACCACATTAGCTAACCACTCTAGATAGTTGACCACTCTCAGGAATCCTGCATTGTACTGTTTCTCTACTTCTTCTTTGATCTTAAGAGTCCACTCTAGCTTCATTCTTCTTAACTTCTGCTTGACTGGCTTCATGGTTGGATCTGTTGGAATATAGTGTTATACTATATCTGTATCAATCCCAGGCATGTCTTCGTATGACTAGGCAAAGACCTCCTTGAAATTTGTCAACAACGCCACTAATGCATCTTTCTTTGAGGCGGTTAAGGCCCATTTGGATTATTTTGAGCTCATCATCAGTTCCTAGGTTAATGGGTTGAGTTTCTTCTTTTATAGGTTCTAGGTATCTATGTTTTAATTCCTTATTATTAAGAGTTTCTTTACCAATTTCAGAAATAAAAACATTCAAAGCAAGCAAATAAGTAGAATCAGAAATCATATTAAAAGGGAAAGAGTTTTTAACAGACTCTACTGACTCAACTTGAAAACTATCACAAATAGATTTAATAGGAATAAAAACACTAGCAAAAGTAGACTCAATAGGAATGGAAACAATGTTCTTGGTAGGAGTGACTGGCTAGGCAGTCTTGATCTTCTTTGCAAAAGTGACTGACTTGACGGTCTTGATCTTCTTCACGAAGTCCTCCATGGGGTGGGTAGCTCCCTCCCATGTCGTGTTCTTCAACTCGGTCGTGGCTTCCACAGTGGCAGGTGGCTCCCAATAAGCTCCTTCTTCCCTCAGCATTAGCAATGCGGGATCTATATCCATATAATCTGTAGCTTCTTCTTCAACCTCCATGTCTGTAGGTTTGTCGGTCACAAAAGCATCCAGACACTGTATGCTATCCATCCATTCATCAAATAGGTCGTCCTTGCCTTAGTTACCCAAGTAGATGGGTTGAGGGAGATACTCTGACTTAGCTTCTTCCATTCTTTCCTCATTACATTCAATATTCTCAAGTGTCATGATTCTAAAACTATGGACCATCAACTTTTGGTCTAAAGCGACCAACCTGGCATCCATGTCATCCTTTTCTTTAGTATGTGAGGTTAGTAAACTTGGTTCTGAATCATAATACTATCCTAATTCCAGAACCTCTCGTCCATGCTTGCCATACTTAGGGCCAGACCTTGAACTGACATTAGTGATATTGCTCCAATCTGAAAGGTGCCTATGGGGGTATTCATCACGATACATTTGATTGGCTTGTGTATTCTCCTCTTTTGCATTCTCTAACACATTTATCAGCCTGTATTGATAACTATCAGTGTTGCTCCACCTATTGGCTTTGGCATCATCTTTAATGTCCTCATCATAATGGTCCACATCATTGTCATATTCCTCATAGAATAGGTATGCATCTTCATCTTCTCTATCACTAGGGGGTTCACCCCAATCATTGTCACTGTACGGGCTATCATAATCTCTACTGTTGTCACTCTCACTATCAGTGTTGCTGTCGTCATCATCATGTCCACTATCGCTGTTGTTGCTGTTGCTATCACTCCTACTATCACTCTTGTCGTCACTTCCATCCTCATCATCACTAGGGGTTGCTCCCCCTTCTGTCTTCATCATTGGTTCTTAGTTCATACGAGCTTTTCAATGCATAACAATAAGCCTTCCAGTATTCTTCTTCTTCTATGTTGCAAATGGCATCTCCAAGGAGCGTAGTCATGGCATCAAAATCCATGTAATCAGCCCAATCAGTAGGAACCCAAGTTATATCTTCCTTCTTTGGCTTTAGAACCTTGTTGTTGCAGTCAAGTAGTATCTCAAACCTAGGCACCATTGTCTTTTTCACAAGATCAAATCTCGGTTTAGGGAATCCCCAATAATGTTGACTTTCTCCAGCTTTGACAAACTTTCCATTCGATGTAGGAGTATAGGGCTTCAGAGGTTCTGGAGGACAAGGGAGTCCTTTTGCTTTGGCTTTAGCTTGGGTCATCTTTCTCACTTCTATCTCTAACAAGTCATCATTATTGGGCTTATAGCCTAGCCTAAAAGTTGGTGTGGCAGTAGGAATTGCCAAGTCTTGAATAGTTGGCTTCTTCACAGCTCTCCCCAAATTCATCCTAGGAAGGTAGTTCATTCTCTTCATCATTGCTACCATATTTTTGTTACCATAGGGAGCAAAGTCCACTGGGATCTTCTCAACTTCTTCTTCTCTCTTTTCAAAACCGGGCCTCTCAATCTCAAAGTCATCCAAAGTCAATGGCTCTTTTTCAGAATCAATACCATAAACAGGTTTAGGCATAGTCAAAGTATCCCCATAAATGGTCACAATAGCCCTGTCATGTAGAAACCAAACCTTTTGATATAGAGAGGAAGGTACGGCTTCTATGTCATGGATCCATGGTCGTCCAAGGAGCATATTGAAGCATGAGGCTATATTAAGGACTTGAAAATCCACCTTCTTGACCATCAGTCCGATGGTAAGCTCTAATGTTATGGTTCCCAAGACTTCTCTTCTACTATTGTCGTATGCCTTCACATGTTGATCAGTAGGCACAAAGTCTTCAATGCTCAAGCCGAGGCAACTTGTAGTCTTCAAAGGACATACGTTCAAGGCACTTCCATCATCTACCAAAACCATCGGTATCCTCTTCCCCATGGCATCTCTAGTGATATGCAACGGGTCGTCGAGGTGCTTCCTCTTCTTGGTCAAATCATTGTCAAAATAGGAAATAGTGAGTTCCCTATTTATGGACCCAATCATAGCATTCAGATCTTGGGAAGTTGTGGTTATATGGACTTGGATTTGGTTGAGCAGGTCTACTAGGTTTTGACACTGTTTGTATGAGGCCATGAATAAACCCTAAAAGGATATTTTGGCTTGTGTCTTCTGTAGTTGCTTGAGGACTTCATCTTCCTCGGCAGGTGTTTGTTGGGTAGATCTATTCAAGGCTCCTATTGGGTTGTCAGTCTCCAAATGTGGGGGTTTAAAGTGTCTCCCCTCCTTGTGATGTGGGCAATTTTTGTTGGGTCATTAGGATTGGCAGGTTTGAAATGTCTCCCCTCATTTGTGGGTTTTAGATAACTTGATTGGGGTTCGAAGTGTCTCCCCCCATTTGTGGATGTTGGATAACTTGATTGGGGTTCGAAGTGTCTCCCCCCATTTATGGGTATTTGGTAATTCTCAGGTTCTGGTATTTCTTCATTCCATATATCATATTCTATGGTGGTGGTAGATGTGCTATCCATTAATTCTTCCCATGTCATCATAAAACATTCGGGTAGGTCATAGATCAGGTCAGATGGGTCTTCTTTACTTTCCTCTTCGATCATCAGGCAATTAATCCTTGGTCCTTTCCTAAAATTATGATTGGGGAAAGGATTGTTAGTGATGCTAGGCCTTGTAGGCGGTGCAATCACCTTGCTGTCTATTAGGTCTTGAATTGCATGACAACGGGTGAAACAACGGTCAGTTTCATGGCTAAGGCCTTGGTGATAAGCACACCTCTTATTCAAATCAAACCTTGAGGGCAAAGGGTTTGGAATTGGTCTTGGGCCTAAGGGTTTCAATAACCCTTTTACTTTTAACTTGTCATACACTTGGCTTATGGGCATGTACAACTCATGAAATTCTCTCTTGGGTTTAGGCCCTTGGGGTACTTGCACAGTTGCAATGGGTGTAATCAATTGATAAGGATCATTTTTATGGATATTAGAAATTTCTGTAGCCTTAGAATTAGACTCTACGTTCTTTCTAAACTTTGGAAGGTCATCAGTCTTTATAGTGCCATTGTTTATTGCATCCTCAATTTGGGTTCCAGCAACAATTAAAGTTTTAAAATTGGGAAAATATTGTGCAAACAAATATTTATGGTATATAGGCAATAAATTCTTTACAACCATGGTTAACTGTTCTTTCTCACTTGGCCTACTTATCATCTGTGTGGCCTTAGCTCTCCACTTAGTAATGAAAGTAGAGAAGGATTCTTTCGGCTCTTACTTGGTAGTCTCAAGGTCTCTTCTTGTGATATCCACTTCCATATTGTACTTGTATTGCTTGTAAAACTCTCGGCAGATGTCCTCCCAACTTCTTACTCTTGCATCATCCAAGTTGAGGAATCACCTAAGAATGGCTCCAATGTGTTTTGGAACATCTGAACAAGTACTTCCTCAATCACGCCTAAGGGCTGCATAGCCCTCATATACATCTCTAGATGGGACTTTGGGTAGCCAATCCCATCAAACTTGTCCAAGGTTGGCATCTTGAACTTAGGTGACAACATTGCATTAGGGAACAGGGAGAGAGAATCATAATCCATAAGTTCCTCCATCTTACAGGCTTTTCTAATCATCTCCTCCATTTTATTCATCCTCTCGTTGATCCTCTTCTCACTATCTTCAACTGGTGGATCATGATCAATCTTATCCTCTTGATTACTCTTTGAATTCTGAAATTGTTGCATCATATGATTCATGTCTTCCTTCAACTAAATCTGGCTAGCTACCATGGTGTTGAGTAGCTCTTGGGTGTTCATGGGTTCCTTTATGTTTGGATGTTCTCCCTCTTCTACCCTATAGCTAGGAACTTCGGGCTTTTTGTGGCTTGAACTATCTAGGAGGTCGAAGATGGGGTTGAGATGTTGCAGCGGTGGAGTCTCTTCTATGCTTGAGGGCTTTAATATTGTGATGGGAGTGATAGACTTGGAACTGGAGCTACTAGCTTGAGTGTCGGGCTTAGGTTCTCTTTGTAGCCTTCCTTCAAATCTTGACCAGATTCTCCCCTAATGAAAGGATAGGTTGGGTTAATCAAAGCTAAGACCCCATCCACATCCATCAATCATCCAAAACAAACACACACAACATGCAATGCAATTTTAACCGGAACCGACCTAAGGGTAGGTTCTAAGTCATTATGTTGTAAGGTGGGTTTGTTGTTTCATTGTTTCCCATAGCTAGGACGTTACACCTCCCAACTTGTAATGTAATGAACATTACGTTGGTTCGAACGGCATGGTCTATCCTTTATAGTTAACAATAAATGATCTAGTGACTTTGGGCTATGAGTTGGTGAGTTTGCCACTAGGTACCCGAATCTAATGAAGACCGGTAATCCATGGTTACTACCACCATAAGTTGTTGAAAAGGGGTGCATACATATTGTTCGAATGGCACACACTATGATAGTTAGGGAAAGATTTTAACAAACAATACAAAATATCATACAAAAATATATTATATAACATCTCATCAAACAAAAATAAACAAACAAACAACCAACAATATCATGCAAGACCATGCAAAACAAAGGTATGTATTTGGTCACTTAAGTCATACGAAACTTAGCCCTCGATATCCCCATTGGAGTCGCCACTGTGAAACCCCTCAAAAGTAGTGCCTCTAAAAAAAAGAGATTTTTTGTGTGTGCTTTTTAGGGCACCTCTCCTTTTGGGTAAGTGGTATGGAGTCGCCACTTATTTTTTTATACAAAAAAAATAAGAAAAAATAAATACATGACTGAATCGTTCTCTTCATTGATTGAATAAAGAATTACATATTTGGAAAATTGAAAAATTACATGGCTTTGGGTCCTAGTTACAAACTACCAAATAATTACATGGCTTTTTGTCCTAGTTACATTTTACCCAAAATAAATAAATAAATAAAGACAAAGCTAGATCTACTTAGCCAAAGACCTAAATTCAGAGGCTAGGTTATGGAATGAGAAGGTGTTAGGCACCCATTTTGCCCAGACAAAGTCTAATCTTTTAAACTCTAGTGACCAATGTACCTTTTTATGCATGTTATGAATGATATGTTGAACATGTGACACTAAAATTAAATCACACAAATTTATTTATGAATGAAGTCTCTTCTTTTGTTTTTAAAAAATTCAGATCTATTTTGGTTGGTATGTGGAGAAAAGTGGTTTTTGGAGATAAAAATCCAGATTTGTGTTGTGATGATTAAAAAAAATGGTTTTGACAATAGAAAAATCAAATCTGTTTTTTTATATGTTTTGAAAGAATGAAAAAGATTTTTTAAGAAGAGAGTTTCACTCATAATTTAAATTCATGCAACATGAATTAAATAAAGCAAACACAATCATGTTTAATCTTTTTCTTTATTTCAAAAATATGCATACATAAAAAAATCAGATTTGTATCTAAGGAAGATACAAATCAGTTTTTTTGATAAAAAATGTTCAAACTTGCATCTAATGAAGACACAAACCGGTTTTGATTAAGAAAAACCAAGATCTACATCTAACGAAGAAGCAAATCCATTTTATGTTAGAGAAAAATTCAGATCTACATCTAAGGAAGATGTAGATCTATTTTACTATGAAGAAAAATTTAGATCTACATCTAAGGAAGATGCATATCTGTTTTATTTTGAAGAAAAATTCAGATCCACATCTAAGGAAGATGCAGATTTGTTTTATTTTGACGAAAAAGAGTTAATTACATGCAGGTCTTTAAAACTAAGAAACAAATTATAGCAACAATAAAGGAATCAAGAACATATTTTCATAAACTGAATTAACAAGGTATAATATGAATATTTGAAACAATTAAACATGTGTCATCATGATAAGAGAAGCATAAAAACGAAAGGGTTAGAAGGCAACCTCTTGCATGAGCACTCTTCTTCTTGAGAGGATGTTTTAGGGTTTAAAGAAACTTATGTAATTATCTTTGAAATCTAAAAACCCTAGCTTCAACAGAAAATCAGAAAGGAGATCAGAAAATATGAGCAATTTGAAATCCTAAAATGTATGCCTCTCAGAGCGTAAAAAAAAAAAAAAATGTGCTGAATTATGAGGTTCAGTCTCTATTTATAGAGGACAGAAGACTCTAAAAAATAGGCATGGACGATTAGGATGTGAATTCGGATGCATCCTTTTGCAAGAAGATCGAAAAGGGTGTGTCTTATCATCACCCAAAGGCGATTGGGCCAAAGCCCAAAAGGAGAAAATTCAGCCTTTTTAGAGTGCCATTTGGCACTCCAAAAGTGCCGAATTAGCTCCTGGACTCCGAACGCTCTTTCGTGTTCAGGTGCCATTTAGACTTCTCTTCTAGGGTTTTTGGACCGGTCCTTACACCTAGACGTGTTTTCATCCTCCGTCTATGATTTTTTTATCTCTTTTTTGGATAATTCAGGCTTTTTTTTTTTTTTTTTTTAAAGAACAATGATCTTGTAGATAAATATCCTAAAATAAATCTTGATAAAATTCAGATTATCCACAATTTTATTGTTATCCAATAATCCCTTTTATTCCTATGCATGCATCCTTATTTTAAACACTAATTATCAACCAATCACAAGATTATTTAATTAATTTTAATTGCTTAACCAATCAGAGTTAATTTAAATTAATCATGTGTGATCAACCCTACTTAGACACAATGCATGTTGACCGTGTAAATTTGATCATGCGATATCTTTCGATCCGATGGTCCGATTTGGAAACCGGACACACCATTATGACCGTTAGAATCTCAAGATTATTTTTATAATATGCAATGAATGAATTAATGCATGTAATGTAAAGACAAATTGATGCATGTAATGCAATCATGATTTTTAGGATACGTGGATGGTCATTCAAGTCATTCTCCTTGATTAAATCATAGGTGCAAAATTAAGTGTCTACACTTTCTTTGTCCATAGGTTTGACTTATAGCTTTCATTAATCTTCATTCGTAGGCTGGATGGCTCATTATTCATCTTTGGGCAAGATGCTTCCAGCATTTACTCGTCTAGAGATTGGATTGTTTAGTTGGTTATATTTATCCATAGATTTCAAATATTCTTACATGCATGCTTTGCCTCGTCCATTAGTTAGATGAAGATACCATAGGTTTATTTTATTTTGCTTTCACCTTGTTTAAGGAAAGCATATAGACGTTACATCCCTGCGTCCAGAGATTTTTACTCATCTTAGGCCTTTGACATTCTTGTGGATTAGCTTTAATGAGAACTTCAACAATATTAAGATTGAAAATTCACACAACTTATATACATTGGAAATCCAAACTGTATTTACATAGCATAAACATCATCCACAAGCATGTTATATGCTTAGAAGCTAGTGCCTTTAGGGAATTGAAAATACTTTATGTACAAACGGACTAAGCTCCTGACTTCGTCCATCATGACTTTGTCCATAGACGGTGCACAAGCTAGAAGCTAGTACACTTTAGGGAATTGAAATACTAAAATACGTGAAGTACTAGTAACAAATGCAGGTAAACATAAGTAATGGAAAGTGACACATAACTTAAGCTCATCTAGGATGATACTCGTCCAGGCTGATACTTCACTGATAATATCTTCTTAAATGCTCAACATTCCAAGGGTGCTCTAACTTTTGTCCATCTAGGGCTTCCAAGTAGTATGATCCCTACCTTTTGCAATTAATAACCCTGTAGGGTCCTTTCTAATTAGGCCCTAGTTTTCTGTGGGCTGGGTTTCTGGTTGCCAAGGAGACCCTTTTTAGGACAAGGTCCCCAATGTTGAAGCACTTGGGTTTCACCATCGTATCATATTGTCTGGCCATGTGGTTTTTATACCTTGTTGTTCTCTCTTCTGCATCTATCCTTACCTTGTCTATCAAATCAAGGTCAAGACAAAGTTGTTCTTCATTTTCCTTGTCCTTATATTTTATCACCCTGTGGTTAGTCATGTGTACTTCTGCAGGTATGACCGCTTCACTTCCATAGGCTAGTTTGAAAGGAGTTTCCCCTGTGGGGGCCCTCACAGTCATCCTGTAGGCCCATAGAACACTTGGTAGCTTGTCTGGCCATACTTGCTTTGCCCCTTCAAGCCGAGTCTTGATGATCTTCAACAAGAATCGATTTGCAACTTTAGCTTGTCCATTTGCTTGTGGGTGGGAGGGTGAGGAATAATGATTCCTTATTCCAAGTTGCTTACAGAAATCTCTGAAGGGTGTGTTATCAAACTACCTTCCATTATCTGACACTAGTACCCTAGGAACCCCAAATCAGTAGACGATGTTCTTCTAGACAAAGTTCTTGACGTTCTGCTATGTAATCTAAGCTAAGGGTTCAACTTCCACCCATTTAGTGAAGTAATCAATCCCCACTACTGAAAACTTCATCTGCCTGGTCCCTATTGGAAAGGGACCCAAGATATCCAATCCTCATTATGCAAAGGGCCATGAGGCCATCATTGGGGTGATGTACTCCGAAGGTCATCTAGGGATATTATTGAAGCGTTGACACTAATCGCACACCTTAACATAAGCCTTAGCATTTGCCTGAATGGTTAGCCAATAATGACTTGCATGGATGATCTTATGGACGAGAGCTCTTGCTCCTGAGTGTTTTCCACATACTCCTTCATGAACTTCCCTCAATACATAGTTTGATTCATCTGGAGCTAAGCACCTTAGGTAAGGCTAAGAGAAGCCTCTTTTATATAGTACCTCGTCTATGAGGACATACTTAGCTACTCTGACCCTTAGCTTTTTGGCTTCGTCCCTATCTTCTAGAAGACTTCCATCCCTGAGGTAAGCCACTATTAGAGTTGTCCAATTTTCTTCTTCTTCAATTTGATGCACCTCTGGAAGATCTATGCTTGGCATGTATTGGACTTTGTCATACTCGTCCACTAACCTATCTACCAACACTACCTTTGCTAAGGCATCTACTTTCTTGTTTTCCTCTCATAGAACTTGAAGAAAACTGGCTTCCTTTAATTTCTTGACAAGCAGCTTCACCTTATTGAGATACTTCTTGATCCATTCTTACTTAGTTTCACATGTTCCATTCACTTGACCCATGATTAATTGAGAGTCTTCTTGGACAACTATTGACTTTGCCCCTAAGGACTTGGCCAATTCTAGCCCTTTAAAGAGGGCTTCATATTCAACTTCGTTGTTGGTCGTCTAGTACTATAGACGAGCTGCATATTTTAACTTATCCCCTTTCGGAGATTTTAGTATAACCCCTATGCCTCCTACATATTGTGTGGAGGAGTTATCCTGCGGCTTCCAACTTGTTCATTGCCTTCTTAAGTGGATGATCTGTCAAGGCATTGATGACATGAGCCTGGAAGTAAGGCCTTAGCTTCCTGGAAGATGTTACCAATGTAAAGGCCAGTTTCTCCATCATAGGATACCGTCCCTCGACTCCCTTTAGCACTCTGCTTGTATAATAAACAGGCTTCTGTATCTTCCCTTCTTCTCTGATTAGTGTTGAACTCACTGCATGTGGGGACACTACTAAGTATAAATACAATTCCTCATCTGGTATAGATGGGCTTAGTAGAGGAGTTATTGTGAGGTAGGCCTTAAGGTCTTGGAAGGCCTTTTGACACTCGTCTGTCCATTCAAATGCCTTCTTGAGAACCTTGAAAAATGGCAAATATTTGTCAATAGCTTTTGAGACAAACTTGCTAAGGGCGGCAACTCGTCCAGTAAGAGACTGGACTTCCTTGATTTTCCTTGGTCGCTCCATGTTTAGTATTGTTTGGATCTTATCGGGATTTACTTTGATTCCCCTATGCGAAACCATAAACCCTAGGAATTTCCCTAATGAAACTCCAAAGGCACACTTGCTTGGATTCAGCTTCATGTTATATCGTCTAAGCGTGTCAAAGGTCTCCTGAAGGTTGTCCAGATGCTTCTTCTCGTCCAAGCTTTTCATCAACATGTCATCCACATATACTTCTACATTCCGTCCTATCTATAGATGAAACATATGATTGACTAGCCTCTGATAGGTTGCCCCCGCGTTCTTCAAACTGAAGGACATCACTTTGTAGCAAAACAGGCCTTGACTGGTAATGAAGGATATCTTCTTTTGATCTACCTCGTCAATCCTTATCTAGTTATAACTTGAGAAGGCGTCCATGAAACTTAGCAACTTATGACCCACTATTGAGTCTACTAGCTGGTCAATACATGGCAATGGATAGCTATCTTGGGGCAAGTCTTGTTTAAATCGGTGAAGTCCACACACATCCTCCATTTGCCGTTAGCCTTTTTTACCATCACCACATTAGCTAACTAATCCGGGTAATAAACTTCCCAAATAAACTTTGCTGTGGTTAACTTCTGGATCTCTTCCTTGATAGCATTATCTCGTTCAGGAGTGAAGACCTTCTTCTTCTGACGGACAAGCTTGGAGGAAGGATATACATTCAAACGATGGGTAATGACACTTAGGTCAATCCCTAGCATGTCTTCATGAATCCATGCGAAAACATCAATGCTCTTCCTTAAGAACTAGATGAGGTCTTGCTTTGTCTTCTCTTCCATGCTTGCTCCAATCTTGGTAAACCTTTCAGGGTTACTTTCATCCAAAGGAATGTCTTCCAGTGCTTCAGTGGGCTTTGCAGCAACCCTTCTCTCTTCTATATTCATCATTTGCACATGCTCGTCCATAGCCAACATGGCTAAGTAATATTCTCTAGCTGCTAATTGATCTTTTTGTACTTGTCCTATTCCATAATTTGTTGGAAACTTGATAGATAGGTGGTAGGTGGACGTCACTGCCTTCCAACTATTCAGAGTTGGTCGTCCAATGATGGCATTGTAGAAAAAAGAGCAATCTACGACGAGGAAATTCACCTCTTTAGCTATGTGTTGTGGATATGCCCTTACCACGACGGGTAGAGTAATAGTGCCCACTGGTCGTACCTCCATTACTTCGAATCCAACTAAGGGTGCGTTCACTGAACAAAGTTGACCTCTTCCAAACCTCATCTGTTGGAAGGTGGGATAATATAGGATATCTGTTGAACTCCAATTATCTATTAGTACCCTTTTAGTTGTGTAATCTACTATGAGCAAGGTTATGACAATTGCATCGTCATGTGGATGATGGACCTTTCTAGCATCCTCGTCCATGAAGGTGATAGCTTGCTTGTTTGCCCCCTCAGTCCTTGGTGGTCATTTAGAGAGTTGAACGTTCTGCACCAACTTCAAGTAGGTCTTCCTTGACTTGGAGGGTCGTCTTGTTGAAGTTCCTCCTAGAATAACTCTTATTTCTCCAAGTGAGGGCTGTGATGGCTCTTCTACCTTCTCCTTTAACTTCTCGTCCTTATGATCTCGTCCAAGAAAATTCCTCAACTTTCCTTTCTTGATGAGATTCTTAATTTGTTGCTTCAAGTCATAGCATTCTTCCGTGTCATACCCGTGATCTCTATGGAAGCGACAATATTTGTTCTTATTGCGCTTATTAGGATCTCCCTTCATCTTCTCTGGCCACTTTAAGGATGAGTCATCCTTGATCTACACAAGCACTTGAACAAGCAGAATGTTCAAGGGTGTGTAATGTAGACTTCGTTCTGAAGATGAACCTGCCTTCCTATTGTCAATATCCTTCTTTTCTCCTGTCCAAGCCTTCTTTGGACGAGGGCTTGTTTAGAATGACGTGGGAGCTCCGCCTCCATCCACTTTGCTCTCTACCTCTTCTTGGCAATGATCGCATCTTCTACATTCATGAATCTTTGGGCTGAGTGGACGAGTTCAGCTATGGTCTGTGGTTCTTGATCATCGAGCTTGTGGATGAATAAATCTGAACTAACTCCATTGTGGAAGGCTGCTAACAACAACTTGCCATCCATTTCGTCTACCGTCAAGGCTTCCTTGTTGAAGCGAGTGATGAAGGACCGTAAACTTTCATTATCTCCTTGCTCTATAGTCAGCAAGCTAGATGAGAAGCGCTTATGCCTCTGACCTCCAATGAAATTATTGACAAACAACCTACTCAACTCTTTGAATGAACTAATGGTATTTGGAGGTATCTTACTAAACCACACTTGTGCTGGCCCTTTAAGGGTGGTTAGGAAGGCCCTACACATTATCTCGTCCGGAACCCCTTGAAGGTGCATCGTGGTCTTGAAGGTAGCAATGTGATCACATAGGTCACGCGTTTCATCATATGAGTCTAACATAGGCATCTTGAACTTGGAAGGCAGGGGATGATTGTTGATGGATGTTATGAAAGGGGAATCAGTTTGATGAACTAAGTCATCTACATGATTCGTCCTTCTCATATTTTCCCTTATCTCTTCCATGGTTCTCCTCATTTGATCCATCTCCTTTTCCAAGTGTGGCACCCCGCGTGAAACGGTACCCTTTAAGTAATTCTCATGCTTAACATTTTCTCCTTCTCTAGCTTTTCGACTCTGAGCTAGCCCTTCCACACACCGTCCATGGCGTTGTCTTCTTTGATTGATCTCCCAAGTTAACTCCTAATTTTGACGGGTTAAATCTGCCATGGCAACTACCATGGACTACATTTAGACAGAAGGCGGTTGCATAATAGGTGCGGACTGTTGAGCGTGATTGGGGTGGCTGGAAGCAATTCCACTTTCCTGGTGGCCTAGACTAGTGGCCATTGACCTTGTCCGAACCATGCAACCTTTAGTCAAAGAAAGATAAATTGCAAAGCACAAATTTAACTTTCCCGCAGACGGCGTCAACTAATGATACACAGAAAATCAGTAGGCTGAATGCTCCGGGCTTTAATGGGCTTGAGGTTGCTTGGAAGGCTTGAAAAGAAAGAAGCACAAGATTAAAGGTGACTAGGGTGAACCGGCTAAAAACCTTCCGATACTTAAGTTAGTTTTCTCTCTCAAATTCAGGAATTCCAACTCTATAAGTGGTGAACACTTACCTTAATTTGATATGGCTGAGTCCTTTTATAGTGAATTTTGAAGTGGTTATTTGTTTAGTAACTTCCCCAATGTGGGTGGAAGTTAGAAGGTTTAGATTTAACTTCTACAACTGCTATTGGAAGTTAAGAACTTAATGGGAAGTTAGAGCGATGAATAAGGATTTCGCTCCCACTTCAGAATAGTAGAATGTGGTCAGAATTATAAGCTTTTGGATAGAGATTTTCTCTAAAAATTTCTAAGTGTTGGGTAGTCGTCCAGGTGATTCCATCTTGCACTTGGACGACCTCCTTCAGAGGCACTCATAGGTTAAATCTCTATTGCAATTCTGAACATTTAATATATCAGGTGGATGACCTTTCTGGTCTTGGACGACATGATCGACGAACTGGAGATAGTCCATTTTTTTTGGTTCTCCATCAGCTATAACTGGAGGCCCATATGAAACCTTATGAATTTTGCTATTCACCAGAGAGAAAATGTGAATATTCTTATCATTATCAATAACATCAATAATAAGGTGGGAGAATATATGCTAACTTTAGACCTTAAACAAAGTCAAGCCCAAGTTTTAGACAAGAAATGCAATGGCCTTCCTCAAACAGAAGTAGTAAAGCTAAAATTTGATGCTGTCACTAATAAATTTACAACATTGATTGTAGTGGCTCGAGATGAAGATGTAAGGTCTTAAATACATGAGCTAAGCAGTATATGCTTTTGTGATCCATTGCATAAATTTAAAAAAAAAAAAAAAAAAAAAAAAAAAAAAACAAACAGGGTTAATGTAAGGTTGTTGAATTTTTAAAGCTACCAATACTATACGACTTTCGAATTCATATCTTTTGTAGCTTGTTTGAAAATGTTGGTATGGACCATGTTTGATGTGAGATCTTTGAATTTCATTACTTTTCTATCTTATAATTCTATTGTAGCAAAATTTAGTCCCAAAAAACTAAACATACATGTCTCCACAAGTTACAATAATTTATTTGTATAACAAAATCACAACAATATTCATTTCACAACAACTAAAGGAAGTGGCAATTTTTTACTGTCAAATGAGCAGGATCATTCAAGTCAAGCAAATAACACCAATTTCCATTTTGTTTTGTTTCTTACTAGCTCCTAGGGCCACACACACGCATACAAAAAGAAAAAGAAAAAGAAAAAAAGCAACTAGGCCCGAAAAGACAAAGAAGCAACTAAGCCCACTAGTCCACTGCCGACCACGTAACATATTTACCCACTTATTAGGTTAAGAGGGGGCATTTGCCTAATCTATATTCTATATAAAACCAAAATCTTTGAAACTCTCACAATTTTTCACATCATCATATTAATCTATATATATATATATAACCGAAACTTTTGAAACTTCCACAATTTTCCACATCATCATTTTAATTAAAATTTTAATTTTTAAAACTAAATATATATATATATATATATATATATATAAAACCGAAACCTTTGAAACTCCCACAATTTTCCACATCATCATTTTAATTAAAATTTTAATTTTTAAAACTAAATATATAAATATATATATATATAAAACCGAAACCTTTGAAACTCCCACAATTTTCTATATCATCATTTTAATTTTAAAAAATTTTAATTTTTAAAACTAAATAGTGAGAAAGTACTAACAGGAGTCTCATATATATATATATATATATATATGTATATATATAAGAGACAAAATCTTTGAAAACCCTAAAACAATCTTCCTTGTCCGTCTCTACTAAGAGAGAAAACCCTAAACTTCAATTTCTTTGGTACGCTTGCTATTACTTTTTCTCTTTTTTTGTGAATAAGTTTTTTTTGCTTTTGTTTTGTGTCTGGTGGAGGTGATCTTGCGGCTGTCTGTTCTTCCAGGCCCCATGAGATTTTACATGACTTTCATTGGCGATGGAGTAGTACTTTACAATATATAGTATAACTACAAGTATTGTAGTAAGTTTGCTAACTTTTTGTGTGGTTCAAAGATGTTATATTCTATATTATTTTAGATTATATAACCTTAAGTTTTACCTTATGGAGACGTATGCTAGGTTGTCTCACATCAAAAGTAGCTTATTGCATTTGTTGTACAAGTTTTCAATTCCTTTTGTGTGGATATTTTTTCACAGCTGTGGAGTAAAGTATATGCACGATATGTTATCTTATGTTTTCTCTTATGGTGTCATGCTTCTTTGTTTATTAATTAAAGATTATGTTAGAAGCCTATATTATTTGCACCTTCAAAGTGTTTGACAATGTTTGAACCAATTTTTTCATCAATTAGGAAGAATTGGATTGTCTTTTGAAAGTTTGACCATCTAAATTTTTGGGTTCAATTTTTTGCAATATTTGAAATAGTTTAGCAAATTTCAACTGTTATAATTATGGATTATTCTCTTGAAGGTAACCTATCTTTCTCTTATATTTCTCCATTTGGTAGTCATATATATTTTGTTTTGTTTCAATAATTTTTAGGCAGTGCCAGTAAATTTTCTAATTTTTTTTTTCCTTTCGGACATTTTAAGTTTTAACATTAGAATTTTTTAGTTATTTTTTTTCAATATCTAAATTTGTTAGCAAGATTTTTTGCAACCCATTGCATGTTCAAGCAATGGCTTATTCATCAAATTGTAACTCAAAAAGATAGGAGCAATTCACGCAATAGTATAGTTTCATAATCAATTTAAAATTTTATAAAATTATTTTAGTCTATTATAAATAGGTAAGTTCCCGTGCGTTGCACGGGTTTCCGACTAGTACAATACAAAATGGAAGAATAAATCAATTTTACTCTGTATTTAAATTCCAAAATCATCACCATCAATCAAGTTAAAAATATGTAAATTTGTAAAGTTACTATACTATTTACATTTCATTATTTATAATTTTGTTTCTCTAACCCTTTGCTCTCATCAAATTCTCCCCTAATTATTTAAATAAAATAGCATGCAGAATAAATAATTTGATATTTGTAATTTTAGAAAAGTGGATGTATTAAAAAAAAAAGTAGATTCATATATTAAAATAGACACTAATTTTTGCAATGCTTTAATACTCTTTTAATACTTGTTCGCCCATTATTTATATATTGTAGGAATTTTTTTTTTTTTTTTTTTGATCATTAGGATATTCTTTTAATACTTGCCCACTGGGGTAAATGTGTAGGCCCATTATTTTTTATATTCTTTGATGCTTTAATTTTTGCAATGCTTATGTTCTTTTACAGTTTTACTACATATAAAGGAAATGTTGCCTTGATTTACTCAGTGTTGTCCAACGTTCCTACCTAACCGTCTAGCATATTCTACACTTGTGGACTGTAGTGCATGACACATCATGATGCGTGGTCTACATTTGCCCTCATGCTCCACAGATTTTTTTTTGGGTGTCAGTACAGATATGATTCTTCCCGACACTCCTCTTTATTTCAGAGCCTGACCATTATCATCCTTTAAGGAAATTCAGAACCCATTTGCCCATCTCTTTCATTGTCTCTCTTCGATCCTAATTGCAATGGCTTCAAGCACTAATGAGCTAACCCATGATTTCCCACCATTCTTCAAAGTATTCAAAGATGGCCACGTAGAGAGGTACCCTTTTCCCATTCCCAATCACCATGTCCCCGCTGAGCTTGATCCAAATACTGGGATCCAATCCAAAGACGTGGTCATCTCTCCCGAAACCGGTTTATCAGCCCGAATCTTCATCCCCAATATCAACGGCCCTGATCAAAAGTTACCACTAGTCATCTACTACCATGGTGGTGGCTTCATCGCTGGATCACCGTTCGATGCAGTTGCTAAAAAATTTATCACATCATTGATTTCCCAAGCCAATATGATTGTTGTTGCCGTTGATTATAGGCTAGCCCCAGAGCACCCACTACCGATTGCATATGATGATTCATTGGCCGCGTTGCAGTGGATTGCTACTCACTCTAATAACCAAGGACCCGAACCGTGGCTAAACGAGTACGCGGATTTCGGGCGGGTTTTCTTGGCGGGTGAGAGTGCTGGAGCTAATATATCCCACTACGTGGCAGTCCGAGCTGGCGCCACGGGATTGGCTGGGTTGAAGATTGTTGGGGTGCTTATAGTGCACCCTTTCTTTGGGGGCAAAGAGTGTGATGAGATGTACAAGTTTATGTGTCCTACAAGTTCCGGGTGTGATGATGACCCGAAATTGAACCCGGCAGTGGATCCGGATTTGTCTAGGATGGGGTGCGCTAAGGTTCTTGTGTGCGTGGCAGAGAAGGATTGGTTAAAAGATAGAGGGGTGGCATACTATGAGACTTTGGGTAAGAGTGGGTGGGGTGGTAGCGTGGAATTCTTTGAGACTAAAGGAGAGGACCATGCCTTTCATATGGCGAATGCTGATAGTGAAAACTCTAAGGTCTTGTTGAAAAAGTTTGTTGATTTTATTATAGGGGACTAGACTAGAGTGTTTATTCATCATTTGAATCCAAAAAGAAAAGTGTGTTTATGTTATGAATTATGATAAATCGGCTGTGGTTGTTGTACCCATGTTTTGATGTGATTACCACGTAATGAATGATATAATTGATGAATGCGAGTTTGCCAGTTTTGACAATATGTTTTGTGCACAATTTGGTTTTTGTTATTAACACGAAATTGTTAGTACCATTTTCCAACAAAATATGTATGTTCTTTTAGTGCCTTTTACCACACAACACCCCCCAAAACAACACACACTACTACTACTACATGTTTAGATAATCAGTTAAATGCCAAATGCCAAGAGTTTCGCAATTAAGATATGTTTAGATAATCAGTTAAATGCCAAATGCCAAGAGTTTCGCAATTAAGATATTCACGATTTAATAATCAATTAAGTGTTAAGAGTTATGTAGTTTAATTGACACCTTTTAATATTTTCAATAAAAATAATTAAAAAAAAAAACACACAGCAACAAACTACACATGCAGAAATTTATAGATATAGTTTTGTTATTATCAACTTTTCTTCTATGACTTTATCACTTTTTCGGATAAAGTTATTTTCAAGTTATATATATATATATATATATAATTTTGTTATTATCAACTTTTTCTTCTATGACTTTATCACTTTTTTGGATAAGGTTATGTTGAGTTAAAAAAAAATTCTATCCTATTTCCTTATTGCTATTCACGTTTACTTACTTCTTTTTTTTTTTTTTTAAATACATTACGTTCAATGACCATATGACATTTTTTTTAGGATAAACATATATCTTAAGTTACTTCTTCTTCTCTTATAATTTCTAGAACGATTAGAAATCTAAATTCCTCACACAATTAAAAATTCTCTCTCTCTCTCTCTCTATATATATATATATAATGTTTTTCAATGTATTTTTATATATTCTTAGGCACAACTTCTTCTTGTTCTTTTCTCCCCCCCCCCCCCCCCCATTATCAATAATTCTCATTCTCTTACAATTTCTATGTTGTTTAGAAATCTAACTGTTGACACTTTTTAATATTTTCAATAAAAATATTTAAAATTCAAATATCACTCTCTTATTGTAACTATTAAATTTATATCAACTATTTCTCTTGGTTAAAAATAATAATAAAATAAAACATAAAAAATAAAGTAAATTAAAAAAAAAATCACAATCAATTTTTCAAGGATTAGCATAACTTTTTTTATTATTTAAATTAGATAGTTATAAGGATAAAGGGGATTTGAATCCCGAATGTGTCTATTGAAAGACCAAGAAATACCAATTAAGGTACAAGAATCATCATAAATCATATAATAAAAATTAGGCTTAAATGCCATGGTTGTACCAAGTAGCTTCACCAAATTGCAAAATTTTTTTTAGATTTTAAGAAAAATAGATATAATTTTTCTTCTCTTATAATTTCTAAGTTGATAAAAATCTTACTTTGATTACAATTCAAATTCTATCTTAATTGGATTACAATCCAAATTTTTCATCTAATCATTTATTAAAATTCTTAATTAAAAAAAAAAAAAAGCAACATACGACACGTTATTAAAAAATCTTAATAAAAAAAAAAAACACAGCAACATACTACACATGCAGAAATTTATAGATATAATTTTGTTATTATCAACTTTTCTTCTATGACTTTCACTTTTTTGGATAAAGTTATTTTGAAGTTATATATATATATATATATATATATAAAATTTTGTTATTATCAACTTTGTCTTCTATGACTTTATCACTTTTTTGGATAAGGTTACGTTGAGTTAAAAAAAAAAAAAAATTCTATCCTATTTCCTTATTGCTATTCACGTTTACTTACTTCTTTTTTCTTTTTCTTTTTTAATACGTTACGTTTAATGACCATATGACATTTTTTTTTAGGATAAACATAAATCCTAAGTTACTTCTTCTTCTCTTATAATTTCTAGAACGATTAGAAATCTAAGTTCCTCACAATTAAAAATTCTCTCTCTCTCTCTCTCCACACACACACACACACACACACACACACACACACACACATATATATATATAAAATGTTTTTCAGTGTATTTTTATATATTCTTAGGCACAACTTCTTCTTATTCTTTTCTCTCTCCCCCATTATCAATAATTCTCATTCTCTTACAATTTCTATATTGTTTAGAAATCTAACTGTTGACACCCTATTCTACATCCTGCATTTAATCTCACATGGAGAGTAAAATGATAATTTCACATTAGCAATAGGTATCTTAATTATGGCCATTAGATCTTTAATTTCATTTCGTCAAAATATTTTGATGTTATAATGATCAACACGACTGGTCATAAGCTCTAATCAGACCATCAGATTGATGTGAGAGACCGCGCCCCCAGCCCATTTTATAGGATGTTGGGCCAAACCCATGTGAATGGGTGGAGTCGTGTTATTGCCTCTCAAAATGGAGGTTTGACTAGTTATATTGTCCTCTCTAGATTAAGGATTTTACAATGGAGTCGTCACTTATTTAATTATTGTGATAAATAAGAAAACCAAAATTGAAAATTCCTCATTTTATTAATTTTCAATTGAATTTACATTGATCATAGGAAAATTACGTGGCTTTGGTCCTAGATACAATCTAAGATAAAGTATATGGCTTTGTTTCCTAGTTATAATCTAAAAATCGAAAATTACATGGATAAGCATTTGAGCTATTAACCCTTGATCTAAACTCGGATGCTATGTTACAAGGTGAGAAGGTGTTAGGCACCCACCTTGCCCAGTGAAATCGGTCTTCTAAACTATGATAGCCAATATTCATATCACATTATCCAATATGTTATCAATCAATTTGCATGTTGAGTTTAAAATGTGTGCATGTGATAAACCCTAACTCAATTTATTAAGCATTGCATTTGGATTGAAAAATAAACTCTAGTGAATGTGTGTGGATGATGATATCCTAGATTCAAGAATTTAAAAGAATTATTAAACAAACATCTTTTTCATGTTTTTTTATGTGGATTTAAGATCAAAACTAGTGTTATGCATGAGCATGTGATGAACAACCAAGAACTTATGAAGAACACATAAGAACATTTAAGAACATTCAAACATATTCAAGATAATTTAAATAGTTACTATCATGCTTTAATCCTAAATTCTCGTCATGGCAATACAAAAAACAAGTTAGGGAAAAAGATTATACCTTCATGCAAAATCCATATGGTGGAGGAGGAAACTCTTGGTAGAGGTTCTAAGGGTGGAGGAAAAGAAGAGTTAGGAGAGGAAGAGTGAGTCTCACTCAATACCTTGAGTCTCGGGAAGACCAAGATATGACAAAACTATTCAACTTTACTAGAACTCAAGAGAGGGGAAGAGAGGGGGTTTTTGTGTGTTTTGGAATGAATGAGAGGGGAGTTTATATAGTGGTGGTCGAGGAAATATGAATGGAAGGCCATTTAATAAGGGTTGACAAAGAATCATTAACCTAAACCTCATTTTAGTCTTGAGAAAAATCTGGTTCATTAAATGTAGAGATTGGTGGGAGTAAGGAGCAAGCCAAAATTTGGTTTTTCCGTAGCTGCTGCAACAGCCTGTAGAGCCAATTTTGAAAACTCATATCTGACTCAATTCTGATCGAAATTGTTTAGTTCTTATGCTCAAATTGAAGCCCCAAATGTTTAGTTTCTAGGAAAATTAACTTCATTCACAGATTCAAAATATTCTGAGAGATATCGACGAAATGGTGAGCAGAGGTCATTTGTTAGAAAATGATTTCAACACAATTAACATTAATAGGTCCCAAATTAGCCCCCAAATAACATTAAATGACTCCAATCACTCCCATTTCAGATTTAATTGGTTCCAAATTTACCCTAATTAAAAGATAATTGTATAAATTATTCATTGAATAATTAATGTCTAAATATCTAATTAATTAGGTGTGTGCAACCTTACCATAAAATGTAGTCCTAACCATTCAAATTATGACACATTATTAATCTCAAATTGATTATAATTATAACTAATTGGAATCAATCGTTCATAATCGCATATAATTAGACTCAATTTATGATAGTGTATCTCGGCCATTAAAACTTGATTTGATGATAACTTTCAATTTGATAGTTCGATTAGGGCTTATGACCAGTCAATTTGATCATTACAGTATCAAGATCATTTTGGTAAAATGAGATTAAGGATAAAGTGACCAGAATCAAGATGCATATTTCCAAGGCAAAATTACCCTTTTACCCTCCATGTGAGGTTAAATGCGGGTTGTAAAATGGGGTGTCAACAGAATGCCCCTCATTGGCAAAGCTTGAAAAGCGAATGTCAATGTATGAAAGAGACACTTAACTTTGCAGTCAGTATTTAACTGTGATGAATGTATGATGCATGTAAATAAAAATGCAAATGGTCGTGTTGTGGATCAAAATTTGGACCGAATCTTGAGGGAGATTGCCTACGTACCTCTTGGTGGGAGGATCAGGTCTAAACGTAGTTCATGCATGCAAATTTTTTTTTTTTTTTTTTTTTTTGAATGAGTACAAGACATGCTTACCAGTGGTCAGGACAAAATGTGGATTTCAGTCGTG